>NW_026623019.1:8718064-9020649 GCF_023065955.2 Ursus arctos | reverse complement strand
ATAAAGAGGTGGGTCTCCACAGCCATGCCTCTGTGTTACTAGATACACTCATGTTAGTGGGTGGGCGGAATTTCATGTCTGTAAACAGGCATCTTTCTCTACATGTTGAATTCTTGCCTAGAAGTTCTTGGAGTATACTTGGCTGGCCAACACCTGGGAAAAAGGTTTCAATTTAAAATGAGAAAGACGAACTTACTTTGATCTTTTTGTTTCTTTATTCTGCAGTCTCAGTTTGAAAGTTAGAGCTGGCACATCCGGTTTCTTCAGTGTCTTTGGCCCGTTCCAGTGCAGATAGTGGCAGACCCCTGTGCAAACTCCCCCCCCCCCCCCCCGCTTTATAGTCAACCTCTGCTCTTTCCAGGACAAAAAGAAGCACACATTTAAGGTGCTCATCGTGTATTCTGAGCTGTTCTTATATTACTCGGTCAGCACACGTGGGCTGTCAGCAGCTCCATGAAGCAGGATACAGAGCATTTACGTTTTCCCCAAAGCTCAGATGGCCCAAGTCAGTGGAAGGGCCGCTCTGAGTTGAAGGCCTCATGCCACGTGACTTTTTGAATCCATTTAACATTAGCAGTTTTGTAGCTCAGTGAATCTGGAAGTGCCTGATTTCACTGATGGCATACGCTGCCTCCCCCACAATTGTCACGACTAAATGGTGAAGCTTGCACTCCGTGGAATGGATTTGCTTCCTGCCACATATTGGATTTTAGCGAAAGATCATACTAGTTTTGCAGGTGAGAATAGCGAGGTGGGTGCTCCCTGTCGCAGCCTCAGGTCTCTCCTGCTCGTGATCCCGGGGTGTCAGAACTGCCCTTTGGTGAGATGATGTGACATCCTGCCACTGCCCCAGGCTGGGCTGGTAGAAGCGTTCTGTGCTTAGCATCTGGATAGAGCCACCACTCACCAGCTGTGTAGCCTTGGGAGTATCAGACTGTTCTCTAAGACCCTTGCTTTCCTCACCCTTAACAGAGGGTGAGGAGGTAGGTGTCGTGAGGATGAAATCATGTCCCATATGGAAACAAGCTCTATAAATCCCCAAATGCAGCAAGAGGTGACAAAATACTGTACATACTTCCACCATTCCTTTCTGTAAGGGGTGTGTTGACATTTCAGGCAGTTCTTCTTGTCAGGGAGAAAGATGTTCTGGAAATGTTTTAGAGTCCTGCTCAGACAGGAAGGAGAGCGGGCCAAAGAATCTAAGGGCTCACTTTTTTTATGTATATTCTCTGAAGCGTATGGCAAGCCTGCAGGGGAGAAAAACACTGACCCTTTTCTTCCTCTGCTTTAAGGAAAGCTGAATATGTTTTATGCAACATTTATAGAATGTTGAGTTTAGACTTGACTCTTTAGGAAATGATTTGAGGAAGGTCAGACTTTTCAGGAAATTTGCTAAATTTCAAAGAAAAGCCCTTGACTGGTAAACATGTCTTCCTTATATGACCTTGTTATTTTCAGGTCTAGCTTTTATTATTTTTATTTCTGAGAGAGAGAGAACGAGTGGGGGCAAGGGCAGAGGGAGAAGCAGACTCCCCGCTGAGCAGGGAGCCTGATACGGGGCTCAATCCCAGGACCCTGGGATCATGACCTGAGCCAAAGGCAGACACTTAACCAACTGAGCCACCCATGCACCCTCCACTCTGGCTTTGAACAGAGAGCTAAGTAGGGCATTTGTCGGCAATGACCATGGAGGCCAGTGCTTGCAAGGCGGTAGGTCCCACCCCAGGAGAGGAGATCCAACTCAGATCGCCTGCTCTGGGCCTGACTGTAATATGCTCACTTCATCTCTTCCAACCTCACTTCCCTCCTCTGGAAAGTTGAAAAAAATAATAACAGTCTTACCTATTATATATGGGTCACATAAAAATTATGTTAAAAAGGCAAGGCAGAAGTTGTCAGCTCCCTTATTTCCATATGAAGACCAGTCACCATGTCTTAGACATCGTCCTATGCCTGCAGGTGCCCGGCAGGGGCTGTGCACATGAAAGTCACCACAGTCTTTATGGACAGCCTGTTTTTAGCCCTACAAGGGCCCTGTTTGAAACTAACCATATATGTATTGGGATTCTTGAAATTAGCTAAGACATTGTGTTCTTTTGAGTGAGGAAGATGAAGCATAATCATTTTAAGCATATAATAAACAACAGGCAGCTTTGGAGGCTTATTTTTTTTTAAGATTTTATTAATTTGTCAGAGAGAGAGAGAGAGAGCACAAGCAGGGGAGCAGCAGAAGGAGAGGAAGAAGCAGACTCTCCACTGAGCAAGGATCCCAATGCGGGGCTTGATCCCAGGACCTTGGGATCATGACCTGAGCTGAAGGCAGATGCTTAACTGGCTGAGCCACCCAGGCGTCCCTTTATTTTTAATATATTACATATAGTATGTTTGCTAAGTAAAGCAGAGGGAACAACCAGGGAAGAGGAGTGTGGAAGGACACTAGCAGATCCCTTCGTGGCTGGAGAATAGTACTAAAGGCGAGCTGAAACGCAGTTTGATCAGAACACACAGATTTCTATTTTTTCAAAACTCTTTCTCTTCCTCCGGGAGAAGAGCACCCTGCAAAGCAAACTGTGGGGAGATTGAGCACTGATGGGCCCCTGGCATGCCTTCTGTGTAAAACACTGCCCTTCGACAAGGCCACCAGCAGTCTAGAAAGAGCAGGCACTTCCCACGGACCCACATAAGGGAGGTCAGACTCACGTAGGGAAGAAGTTCACGCACGTGGTCCTTCTGCAAGAGTCATTGAGCTGTGGTCTCACACATGCAGGGCAGAATCCTGTTCATTCAGCTTTGCACTTTGCTAGGTGCCGGGAGCACACATCCTGCCATGTGTGAGACCACACGTGTTCTCAGAGGGCTCCTGGGATGGTCCATGGGTTCTTGAATGAAGAAGAAACCTTGGATCCTTCCTGCTGGCGCCTCACTGGCCCAGAGTCTGGCATTCCAGTAAAACAGTCATGGAAGTAAAGCAGACATGGGCAAACCTAGGGTACTGCCTCCAGGCTACAGCATATCCTAGATTCATATTGTGTAGAATATTCCTTACATTCCCTTTGGAAAACTCAAATCTTAAAGACTTCCTCCTTCGCATATACTGGTTTTTTATGAATAACACAGCTCTATGAGCAAGGTCAAGAGGGCTTCCTCACTAAGCACGCTAAGCAGAGAGGCTGGGGCGGGGTGGGGACGTTGCAGGCAGAGCACCGTGACGTCTCTGAGCCTTGTCGCTAGTGTTGGGGAACAGGAGCCAGCATAGGAACTCAGGTCTCTGAACTATTCCCCTGGGCATTCTTTATGCTGGTATATCCTGTGGTTTCTCTTCCCTCCCTTCCCTTTCCTCTCCTCACAAACAGGTAGCTCTTACAGTGTCTGTAAGACAAGGTTCTGTGCACTCAGTGGGGATAACTCATTTAATTTTTAAGAGTAGTATAATTATCCCCATTTGATGGATGAGGACACTGAGGCACAGAGACAATGAGAGGAGAGGTGTCCTCATTTCTGATTGGCAGGTAGAGAAACTGAGGCACAGTGGTGCCTTACTTAGCTTGTCTGAGGCCTCACTGGGCAACAGTCTGGCGTTCTCGCGTGTGAAATATTTTCAAGGAGATGATGGCTGTGATTGGCGGTTGGAAACCTTCTATCTGCTGAGTTTAAAGCTATGCATGCAATAGTAACTCTTCTTCTGTGATGATAAAAGTCTAGAACCTACTCCTCCAGCATATGCATCATGCAGAAAGACCCCTTCTAGGAGTGCCTTTCTATAGCATGTTGGTGTCACAGCAAAAACAAACAAAACAAAACAAACTGAAACGAAAAGCAGCCTTGAAAAAAACCCACCAGCATATCAGGTGTAGTATTTACATTGCTCTTCCCAAAGCTAAATATAAACTTTAGAACACCTTTATGACTTAACACAGTAAAGTCGAGTTTTAATTTTGTGGCTATATGTGCATTTTCTTTGTATTTAACAGGAGAGAGTGTTAATATTTGATGAAGGCAGACGTTATAACATTAAATAGTTATCAGCTTTGAAATTATAAGTGTAAATAGAAACACAATCAACTACTTTCCTATAGTTGCTTTTATTTTCTGTGGCTATTCTGTGTAATTTTAAAATTAGGGTGAGGGGCGCCTGGCTCGCTTAGTTGGTTAAGCATCCGACTTGTGATTTCGGCTCAGGTCACGATCTCAGGGTTGTGTGACTGAGCCCCGTGTTGGGCCCTGCGCTCAGCTTGAGGTGTTTCTCTCTCTACCTCTGCCCCTCGCTCCTCCCTCTCGCTCTCTCCTCTCTCTCTCTCAAATAAATAAATAAATCCTTAAAAAATGAAAAAAAAAATAAAATTAGGGTGAATAAAAGGCCTGTTTTCCCCAGATAATTTTTGAGGCAATATTTTATGCTCGCCTAGCGTGTCAGTGGCTTAATACAAGGTTGCTTTTATGTCTCTGATTTACTCTTGAAAAAGTCAGGGCCTTTGCAGGGTTTTTCCTTTGGGCTAAAGAAGACCGTCTAAGCAAGACACAGGGTGTGAGCTCGGGAAACCACACTTTTAGGAATTGCTGCGTGTGCTGACATAACTAGGTTGTACACAATTGCTAGAAGCCAGTGCTGGCCCAGGGATGCCTGTGCTGATTCTGTCTCGACGGAGCTCAGGGGTGTCGTCTGGTCCCCTATCTGCCCAGTCAGCGCAGGAAACCCAGGCTTTCGTGGGCACATCATGCGTCAGGTTTGCCAGTTCCATTATTCATTCATTGAAAAATCCTGAAGAGGCAGCGTCCACGCGGACATTAACTTGGAGGTGACAGTGACTGCTCTGGTCGGAGCATCCCGCATCCTCACACGGGAGAGTTCTTCATTTCCGTCTGCATCCGCTGGGCCTCGGGGATGCTTTTTGGGCGCTGTGTGGAGTAACTTGGGAGTTTATTTTCCCTTCTCGGCGGCTCGGAGGCACGGCTCAGGCCAAGTACAACTTGAATAACCTTCAGGAGAGCTGTGCTGTCCTTCTGTCGGCTGCTGTCTTTGAAAATTGCCTCCAGAGTTAGTGAGCAGGAACAGTTAAGATTTACAAACAATGATGAAGCTTGTCATGCATCTTTCACCATCCATCATCCAGGTGCTGTGCCTGGGCGGTGAAGTGTTCTTCATAAAAACCAGCTCAGTGTGAAATACACCTCGCTGCAATGTTTACTGCTCTGAAGCTCGTCCGCGGCCCTTTATAGTAAATCCAGATTGCGCTGTGACATTACAGTATATCATTGCCCGGTGCGGTGGGGTTTACACTGGGAATGAGTGCAGTGCACACCAGATGAGGTGTCCAAATTGAGTTATGTCAGAATTTGGCTGTTATATGGGGATAGCTTTTGTTTTCCGAACACTGAAAGTTAGCTTTATATGTATTTATATATAGGCATATACTTCTCATCTTGCACATATACACGGGTACACAGTATATGCTGAGGTCAGCTTCCAGCCGGGCTTCTGCTGTAAAGAATGGTGACCAGCATTTATGTACCTTCCAACGGTTGTTCATTGAAATTGGCATAACCGGAATCTTTGGGGGGAACTAGAGTAGATGGTTATTTCATCGTAGGAGTGGGTTTGCTTCTGCTCTGTGGGCAGTGGTCATTTTACCGTCCTTTTTTACAAAGCCAAGGAATCCTCTTTCCCGGGATTGTTGTGGTGTGCGGGAACGATCCCTGTGATATAGGGCAAAGCGAAGAAACCCCACAGGACCGCTCCACCCGCTGGCGAGTGCCTCGCCTGTCAGCCGAGCACATGCACTTGGGGAGGTCTCCGAAGTCAGTTGCGTATTTATTGTTTTTTTAGTGGGTATCAAAATCCTGGTGCTGCCTCTGTTATCTTGAAAGATGCTGCTTCCAAGAAAAGATTTATGGCGTTTTAGCTTAAATCTGCAAAACAAAAGAGCACACTGAATTTATTACATGGTCAGGTTTATTTACATTCACCCTAAAAGTGCTGATATTAAAAATGAGCTCCATAAAAAAAATGATACTCAGGCCCTGTAGCCCCACGATCATCTTCTTAATACATATTTTTTAATTCTCTCTTCAGTGTAGCAGGGAAGTTCGGAGAACCATTTTGTGGCCTTTTCGTATCGGGTGCTACAGTGAATCCAGGGTTTCTCCCCCATTTACAGCAAGTCGAGGGCAGGGCTTCCCCTCACTTGAAACTCGGTGACAGACAGCCCTCCCACCATTGCCCTCTGCTCTTTTTCTGGCTCTTCCCTCTTAGTTGCAATGTCTTCTTACTGGAGATTGATTAACGGTGCCACTTCTGAGCTTCCTGGTGCAGCACAGGACACAACTGTGGGCATACAGTGCTGGCCTCTAGAGGTGGGACAGGGACCAGAAGCCTTCCATTAGCTCCATCACCAGGGGAGGGAGAGAAGAGCCAGGAGTCAGCCCATGAGGGCTGCGCGATCAGACACTAGATGGCCAGTTAGGGTTAGATAAACCCCAAACAACTATTTTCATAATTATGTCCACAGTATTTTATTATGCTAAAAATTATGTATTTTGTCTGAAATTGAAATTTTAGCATCCTGTGTTTTTATTTCCTAAATCTGGCAATCTTAGGATCGGTTCAAGTCTTCTCTGAATGACTGTTTTAAGGCCCGAGGGTAAAAGGCAAAAACGAAATGTAGATGGAGGACAGCAATACTTTCTGGAAGCATACTCAGCAGTTTTAAGAGTTGCTTCTTTTGTGTTTCTATAAAAATCATACAAGAGGCGGGGCTAATCATGCTTGGAGTGGTTTTCTATTTTGGTTAAAGCCATTTGTAGTTTTCTCAGTGAAGAGTTTCTGGATTTTAAGTTATCGTTGCCCACATTAACTGTAGTGTTTCTTCCTGCATTTGGGTAATTCATGGGTCCACACATTTCTTTTTTCATGTTTTATGGGTTAGATCCATTAATACAGCAGCAAATACAGTTTAACCCACTGCCACTCAAAATCGGAATGGAAATTTATACTCTCTGTGTGTTTGGTTCAGTTACGTCCTCGTACAACTTTACCAGGCATAACAGTGACTCTGGAAACTCTCAGCAGGACCAAGTCCTCTCTGTCTCCTTCTCGAACCCCCACCAGGATGTAAGCTGGTGGCTCGGTCAGTACACAAGTAGTAAACTCCTGGAGAGCCAGCTGTCTGTGGACCTGGCATCATGCCTGGGATGTGAACATGGCAGAGAGCATGGGACAGTCACCCTTAAATGTCAGCAGATCCTGGGGACTCATGCCCTTCCCTTCGTGTCCACAGGAGAACAGCCTTACGTCTACAGGCTGTAGAAGGGCGTAGCCATGTGCCTGGCTGTCTTGTTGTTATTCGGGACTTGATCAAGGTCTTTCTGCAACCCAAGGGAGAGATCTCTTTCCTTAGGTAGAGAAACGAGGGTTACAACCAAACTTTATGGGCAAATGTTCCAAATATGCAGCCCTGTCAGGGCATGTTTTGCCTTTGTTACTTACATGGTTAGAGAGGTGGCATGGGGCTTGATTTATTTATTTGTATGCTTATAACAGCTTTATTGATACTTAGTTCACACACCATTAAATTCATCTCCTTAAAGCATACAGTTCAGTGGTTTTTAGTATATTGACAAAATTGTACAACCATCACCACAACCTAATCCCAGAAGTGTTTCCATCGTCCCAAAAAGATTCCCCATATGCAGTCACTACTTCTTTGCACCTCCCTCCCAGCCCCTGGAAGCTACTGTTCTATTTTCTGTCTCTGTGGATTTGCCTATTCTAGACATTTCATAGAAATGGAATCTTACGTGACCTGTGAGGTCCAGCTTTTTCACTTAGTGTTACGTTTCTGAGGTTTGTCCACATTGTACCATGGAGCAGTACTTCGTTCCTTTTTATGGCAAAATAGTATTCCATCGTGTGGAAGCACTGCATTTATTTTGAGTTTGAAAACTATCGCAGGGCCCAACAAAAACTATGAAACCACGAGAAATATGTGAAATAGGTGTGTAATCTTATTTGAGTAAATCTCCAGCTCTTCCCACTCGGCACACGAATGCCCGTAATGGGTAGAACCTACTGTGTGGAAGGAGAGGAACTGATGTGTGTGGACATGGAACAGGCAAGGCTATGTTATCTTCCTGTTTGATGCTAATACTACGGATGTTATTCTGCTGGGGCTGCCGTAGCAGAAGGGCACAGACTGGTCTCCTTAAATACGCATTTATTTTCTCACAGTCCTGGAGGTGAGAAGTCCCAGGTCAAGGTGTGGTTGGGGGGTGTAGCCAGCTGCCTCACTGTGACCTCACACGGCTTGTCTCTCTGTGTGCTCAGAGTCAGAGAAAGAGCTTCCATCTCTCTTGCTCTTTTTTTTTTTTAATTTAAAGATATATTCATTTGAGAGAGAGCGTGTGCGAGTACGTGAGAGTGCGTGCATGAGGAGAGGGGAGGGGGGAAGGAGAGAAGCTCAGGCAGACTCCCCGCTGAGCTTAGAGGCCTACAGGGGGCTCAACCCTGAGATCAGGACCTGAGCCAAAACCCAGAGTCGGAGGCTTAACTAACTGAGCCACCCGGGCGCCCCCTGTCTTGCTCTTCTTAGAAGAACACAAGTCCTGTCCAACCAGGCTCCACCCTTATGACCTCACCGAAACTCACTTAATCTCCCTCATTGAAACTCACTTAAGCCTAATTTCAGTGCAGTCTCCTTGGGGGGCTAGGGCGTCAACATAGGAGTTTGGGGGACACCATGGAGCCTGTAACATTGCTGAAGAGTTCAGTGTCTCTAAATGTCTCCTCCTCTTGCTGAGCTTCTTGGGACACAGGAGAAGGACGCTGAGACCTGGTGAGCCAGTGTGCTCCTGGTGCTGAATGTCTGCGATTTGCCAACCACTCACTCACCTTCCAAACTCCCCGACATGCCACGCCCAGCCTATGACAGGCCCTCTTCTGACAGTCAGATGCCCACAGCACGGGTGTTTTGCAGAGATGGAGAGTTCCGTGGTCACGTACACCCACTCACCCAGAGTGCTTCTTTTCCAGATTGTGCTCTTCTTTCCCACGTTTTCCCCCCCAGAATTTGGTTACTTCCTTTTTTCCTATTTCTTATTTTGGGGAAAGGATTTCCAATTCCTTGTCCTCTTTGCCCTTGTAGTGCTCTCCGTGACCTTAAGCTTCACACCAGTGTGATGCTACAAGTTAGTTTTTGCTTATTTTCCTGGCAAAGGGGATTTTGGGGCCTTCACACACAAGGTCACTGCTGGTTTAAAATAAAGGATGTGACTCAGTAATCACCGAGTGGAAGAGATGTATAGGGCAAAGAATGGGGAGAGGGTGGAGAGTTTCCATGCTCTTTTCAGGGGCACCCCTCCCCCCAGCACTTTGATGTGTTCACTAACCCGGAAGCTCTCTGAACTTCCTCATGGAGGCTTCAGCATTAGGCGTGATTGATTACATCATTGGCCGTTGGCGCCTCTCCCCTCCCTGGTGTGGTTGGGGTATGGCTAGACTTTCCTAGCTTCTGACTAAGGCTGGGTCTTTCTGCTGCTCAGCCCCCACCCTAAAGCTATCTAGAGGCCCTCCAAGTGCCGCCTTATCAGAATCAAAGAGGCTTCGACAGAAGCCTTATCACTCAGAAAATTCCAGGAGTTTTAGAAGCCATGTGCCAGGAACCAAGGACAGAGACCGAGTATCTTTCTGTGAATCCACAGGCAGGTAGAGCAAAAATTACTGACCTTATTTTAGAGCAGAGTAAACTGCTCAATACAGAATAAGTGACATGGCCTGGCCTGTCTTCCTGACTCCATGTCTCTCTGTCCAATCTCAGACTGTCAGCAGAGCAACCCTTCTCTTTGGCCTGCTCTCTGAGGCCTGTACCATCCCATACAGGAGCTTCCAGGTACATAGGGCTATTTTAGCTTCAATGAATGAAAATTCAAAATCGAGTTCTTCTGTCACACTAGCCACATTTAGTGCTCGGCAACCATGTGTGGCTACTGGCTGTCATATTGGATAATACAGAGATAAGACCCGTCTGTCATCCCAGGTGTCTCTTGGACAGTAGTTCCATCTGGGACAAGTGGGCTATTTTGTACGGAAGGGGCAGTGTGGTGTTTAAACCTGAGACAAAAGAGTAACACAAGCTCAGCAAACAACATTTTAAAGGTAACTTTTGGGGGGTTGGCTGGCTCAGTCAGAAGAGAGTATGACTCTTGATCCCAGGGTCCTGAGTTTGAGCCCCACATTGAGTGTAGAGATTACTAAAATAAATAAATATTTGGCAAATGTAGTAGAAGTCTAACTTTTGTGGCAACATGAGCCCTTCTTCAAATAACCTGTGGGATTGAGGACTAACTAGGGAAGGAGTAAGTGAATACTGATTAACATTAGCTGATCTTTGGACCTAGCCTGTGTTGCACACTTTTAACTTTATTTTTTTTTAAAGATTTTATTTATTTATTTAACAGAGATAGAGACAGCCAGTGAGAGAGGGAACACAAGCATGGGGATTGGGAGAGGAAGAAGCAGGCTCATAGCAGAGGAGCCTGATGTGGGGCTCGAGCCCAGAACGCTGGGATCACGCCCTGAGCCGAAGGCAGACGCTTAACCACTGTGCCACCCAGGCACCCCCACACTTTTAACTTTAAATAGCAGATGGAAGTGAATAGACTAGAACTTGGTTGATCTAAGTCCAAGAATGGGTGGAAAACTTGTCTTCTGGCCATGGGGCAACAGTGAACATGGGAGTCCTTGGGGACTTGCCAAGGATTGCTTGCATTAAAACCATGAGGGGAAAAGTGGCTTGGAGCCCCTATCAGAGATACCATTTACAAATATGATTTCCCGTTCTGTGAGTTTCACTCTGTGAATTGTGTTGTGTCCTTTGATAAACACAAAGACATCTTTAATCATGATGAAATCCAATTTCTGGGTTTTTTTCTGTTGCCTATGCTTTTGGGGTCGTATCCAAGAAGCCATAGCCAAATCTAACATCATGAAGCTCCCCACCCCCCATGTTTTTTTCTAAAAGTTGTTTAGCTGTAACATTTAGGTCTGATCCATCTTGAATTCATTTTTGTATAAGGTAAGGCAGGGTCCAACTCCATTCTTTTGCATGTTGACATCCAGTTTTCCCTTATTGAAGACTTCTTTCCCCTTTGGTCTTGGAACCAAGAGGGAGAAGTGTCAGAGGGGTTAACACTTGATACTTGCCTGGGCCTTTTCTGTATCATCCGAGAACATTCAGCGTTCTGTGTCGATTCCACAGAACAAGCCTGTCGCGTTGCCAGGTGATGATTCACCTGGTTATCAGTGGTGAATAGATCTTCTCGCTTATTTTAACTTTTGTTTACTTGTCTCTCTCGGCTGTCTCCCTTCCACCCCTTACAGTTGTGAAATAAAGGAGAATAGAATAAGAAGGGAATCCTTCCAAAATCAGGATCATAGTAGAGCGGTGAGAACAGTAGTGTGGGAAAAAGACTGGCTTATTTTTTACTGGAAGTGCGTGGAGCTTTCCTAAAAGGCAATGACAAATACTAAATTTTAAAATGCCCAGTTTTTTAAAGTCATCTGAAGCTGTTCAGAGGTAAGAGATGGTAGACCCTCTGTAGGTGAGCCTCGGGGGCTTGGGGGGGAAGCCCTGAAACCCTTTGGCCTTCCTTGGGAATCTTCCTAAGGAAACAGACTGCTCAGCGCGGAGCAGAGAAGCCAGAAGGGGGATGATAATGCCTGGCTGGCAACAGTCTGAAGTTGTCAATCACTCCTTAATGTTTACAGAAGCAAAAAGTCAATGTGTAGTTGTTTTAATTTGACACACTCTTGGGTTGAGAGAGTGTAATCGCTGGAGGGGACAGTTAAGTGGCTGTCTGGATCTGACTCCTGTGCTAAGCGCTTTTCTGATGAGCAATAGATTGCGTTAAATACCGGTGTAATTGCTCGCTTCCTCATACCGGCCTCCGGTGCCTTGTACTACATTTCTATTGCCTGAGGCTGTCGGGGTTTATGCTGCAAAGAGAGTCTGTATGTTCATTTTCATGAATCAATGTCTGTTTTTGAAAAGCAGTTGTTACAGCTCTAAGTGGACTGAAGTAAATGACATCCCCTCCAGACCTGTTGGAGTAAATCAGAGCTGTTTCTATCCATCTGAATGGTCTTTTGAGTATAAGTGACTTTTTTGTTTACTTATCAAACCAAATGTTTGTCTCCAGGAAATGGAGGGAAATGATTTGCTCATTTTTTAATCCTGTGAATAACACTTTGCTGCTGTTAAACCAGAGGTTTATTTTGTATTGTTCTGTGTATTGATAGGTAGGAAAGGGTCCCCGCACTGCCAGTGAAATTATCCCCAGTTCATTCTCAAGGCTGGGAACACTTGATGGTAATCGTACCCGCTGTGGGTGTCAGCCTTGCCTCAGACCGCTGCCTACAGGAGCCAGTGGTGCGCGGGGCCCTGGGAAGAGGGTGTGCTGTCTCGGCCCAGACCTTCCTGCTCAAAGGAACCACATTTTGGAAAACCTGTTTCTCTCGTTGGGTTGTTGGGCAGTACTTCCTGTATGAAGGGCGTGTGCTACCTGGTTCTTACTTACCTTAGTGGTTGAGAGAGACTGTTCAGAGGGCTGCCTTCCTTCCTTTTGCAGATCCAGGTGATGGGCGGTCCGGCCCCTCGTGGTTGGGCCGCAGACACTGCAGGTGTGATGGTGCTGGCTCTGGCACCGATAGCCGTACTCACAGTTCATATGGCTCAAAGAACCATCTCACTGTCTTCTTCTCTTGTCTTCCTTGTCTTCTGTTTTCTTTTTGGCTGGGCCACTGTCTTCTTCCACTTGCCTGTTCCATAGGGCTTGCTGGGCCATGTCAGTAATGCCTCTCTCAGTGAAGCACTAATAATCATTTATTTGTGATTATACTTTTTCTTATGATGCTAAATATATATATGTAACATAAAATTGGCCATTTTTGCCATTTTAAAGTATATAATTCAGTGGCATTTAGTACATTCACAGGATCAGGGCGCCTGGGTAACTCAGTAGGTTGCCAACTCTTTGTTTTGGCTCAGGTCATGATCTTGGGGTCCTGGGTTCCTGCCCTGTGTCGGGTTCCATGCGCCTTGGGATGTCTGCTTCAGGATTCTCTCTCTCCTTCTGTCCCCCACCACCCCCGTTTGTGTGCATATTCTCTCTCTCTCTTAAAAAATAGATAAATATATCTTTAAAAAATACATTTATGGGTCGTGTAACAGTAAGTTTAGGCCAAGGTCAGAGGCCTTCCTTGGTCTGGGAGAGGAGGGGTGGTGGGGTTGTCAGCTCCAGGGTGGCCTCACCCCCAGCGTTCTGAGGATGCCCCCAGGGCACCAGTGACACCACAGTGACTATGGTGACGCTTTCCCCTAAAAATCTTTTTTGTTTCCATAACTGCTGCATCCTGACCTCACTCCTGCTCATCTGTGTGTCCAGGATGGTTCAAGATCTCTTTTTGAGGTGCCCACCCTCTGCTCTGGGAACCACTGGCCAGGCCTCTAAGGACTTCCTTTTAACTGCTGCTCATTGCTGTGGAACTCCCTCCCATGTCGTCCCATGTATGGGAACAGTCTGTATTCCCTCCCTGGTGCTCCCAGCACCCTCATTGGCCCTGTCTACTTCTTGAAGTAGCCAGCTCTAGAACTCGTAGATCATGACGTGTTCCGAAATGAATGGCAGCAACAGGGTTAGTTCTCCCTGGTCCTGCTGGAGAAGGAAACTTTTCCACACATACTGAAAATGGTTATTCCTATTTTTGGTTAATATTCTTTTTTTTTTTTAAGATTATTTATTTATTTATTTGTCAGAGAGAGAGAGGGAGAACGAGAGCAGGGGGAGGCACAGAGAGAGAAGCAGACTCCCTGCTGAGGAAGGAGCCTGATGCGGGACATGATCCCATGACCTTGGGATCATGACCTGAGCCCAAGGCAGATGCTTAATCAACTGAGCCACCCAGGCATCCCTTTCTGTTAATATTCTTTCTCCTCATTTGTTCTTTGAACTTAATTATTTCTTTATTGGCACTTAAAACTGCCTAAAAACGGCTTTGGATTGTTCTCTGCGTAACTCCTGGTTCAAGGCTTCATGCCAGGCCATTGCTATCATTATTTTTACAAAAGGCAATACAAGATCATTGGGGGTTGGGGGGGAATCAAATAATACAGAAATCAGAAAATACAGAAATACAAAAAAGCAGAAGTTTAAGAGTGAAGTTTTATCGTTTCTTTCGTGTAGATTTACATATTTTGTATTCCCTCCCTCTCCAGCGTGTGCTGTGATAATAACACATGAATACCTGCGGGAGTGGGCCCTACCTTTATATCACAGGTCTTTTTGGCATCCATCAAAATAGCCATGTGATTTTTCTCTTTTTAATGTAGTAAGTCACATTAATGGATTTCCTGATGTAGAATCATCCTTATATTCCTAGAATAAATCTTACTTGGTCATGAGGCACTGTCTTTTCAATGCATTGTTGGATTCACTTTATCTGTCTTTATTAGGACTTCTGTACTTACCACCATGAGTGAGCTCAGCCTCCTTTTTTGTGGTATTCTATCATTTTCCTTGCATCATGGTTGTCATAAGCTCATAGGATGAAGCAGAATGATATGAAATTATAACAATCTCTTAAATTTTTAAAAACACTACACCTGTGCCTGAAGCTACTGTCTTGTGTTTAATGCTTTTCTCTATATACATTTCTTGTGTTCATGGTCAGATTTTCCAAAGGTTCGCTAGTTTTATTGGTCATTTCTAGCACCATCATATGAATTTTTTTGTTTATGCATAGATTTTGGTTGGCATAACTCAGGTTGTTCTTAAAGAGATTTTTGAAATTATTTCCAGATTTTTCTTTCAATCCCAAGCAAAAAAGTGTATGGGTATTTGTGGTAATAAAGCCAACAGCCTTCAAGAAGTCGCTTTCCGGGGCGCCTGGGTGGCTCAGTCATTAAGCATCTGCCTTCGGCTCAGGTCATGATCCCAGCGTTCTGGGATAGAGCCCCGCATTGGGCTCCCTGCTCCGTGGGGAGCCTGCTTCTCCCTCTGCCCACCCCCTTGGCCCCCACTTGTCCTGTCTCTCTCTCTCTGTCTCTCTCTCACTCTCAAATAAATAAAAATCTTAAAAAAAAAAAAAAAAAGAATGGGGCCAATGAATGGCAGAGTCGGGATTTGAACTCAGGTCTGTCTTTCAAGTTCACACACAAACACACACCCCCACCCCACCCCACCCCATGACCAGTATATTATACTACGTGGTGGGATATAAAGGGTCTGTCTCAACTTGGGTTCTACTAAAGATCAGAACTCAAAACAAAAAGGACTGGTGTGCTGTGGTATATTGGGTTGTAGTTCCAAGGAGGAAGAGTGAGGGAAGGATTAAAAGCCAACATAAAGTTGTGTGGGTGAAAGTCAGGCAGGAGAGGCATTTAGTTTTGTTTGTTTATAAGAATCTCATTTCAGGGGCGCCTGGGTGGCTCAGTCGTTAAGCGTCTGCCTTCAGTTCAGGGTGTGATTCTGGAGTTCTGGGATCGAGCCCCACATTGGGCTCCTCCGCTGGGAGCCTGCTTCTTCCTCTCCCATTCCCCCTGCTTGTGTTCCCTCTCTCACTGGCTGTTTCTCTGTCAAATAAATAAATAAAATCTTTAAAAAAAAAAAAAAAGAATCTCATTTCAGCTCACATGGGACAAGGAGTTAATCCAGCTTTGTTTTCCATGAAAGCAGCACGGAGCTGCCTAAACTTTATGTCCTGGATTTTGGGTAGTATGAATTATTTTTATTTCCTTAAAGTCCAAAAGTCATTGGGATGGTGGGATCTATGGCGCATGGCCAAAACGGCCTTCCTTTCCATCTGGGAACATCCGCGAGGGAAAGGGACTGGAAAGACTGGGTGAGATTAACATGTTGAAGATTTGCCAGCAGCTTCCGATTTACTGATGAATTACCCCGTTCTAGAGATGATTTGTGGTAAGAAAGGCTGAAGAGACACCATGGGAAAGAAGCTCTTTTTACTTTTCTTAACCAAAATATATGTATTTAAGGAAAGATTAAAGGTAGGAGTGACCAGTCAGAGAATGTGGTTCAACAGTGATTCATGGTCAAATTACTTTCTTTTCCTTTGTAATTTGTTTGGGGGGTGTGAGGCACCATTGAATAATGGAGCATTGAGTTTGGTGTCAGCCAGACCTGGGTTGTCACTTAGTGCCACATGACCCTCGACAGGTGTGGTATATCCCTCTGAACTGGAGTTTTTACACGTGAAAGTTGGAGGTGAGAGTATGCATCTCATTAAGTTTTTTTAGTGTGAATCGAGCAAAGTTACGTGTGACAAAGGATTACTGTTGTATATGGCATATAGTCAGTGCTCAGTAAATCGTAGTTACTATTATTGGTTTTCTTAGGAATTCCATAATCTTAATTGTATGCTCCTGATGGGGTTTGTGCCTGCCAAAATTCTTAGAAAGATTGCAGTTGACAGTGTTTTAGGCAGGACCAATTCCAGGAAAGAAATGGAGGGATTAGTAGGGTTGGCTTTCAGCATCCTATCCAGCTTCTTCACAGAGTCCAGGCTCACCACACCCAGGCCTTGTTCTTACTTTCGGGAGCTCCTCTCTTTTGAGAGAAAACAGTCTGATAAATAACATGGTAAAATAATATTGGTTTTATGTCTTAGTTCTTCTGTTTATTTGCATTTTCAAAGGATGTCGGTGTTTATTCTGAAGAAATGAATCTTTAATGGCGGCATTTCAGATATTTTACCCTGTGAGTAGCAGGTGTATTTTGAGGACAGAATCTCTTGTCCCCTGAATCTCAAATCACTTATTTATAAGTAACCACATCTTTTGTGTCCATGGGGCCAAGACTGATTCAGCCATCTGGGTTTTTGACATGATTTAAACTTGACTTTATTCCAAAACATTTTATTTGTGGCTATATTATAATATCACATTTATAATAATACAGTATGTGTCATAAAGTATTACATTCTCTAATGTTTCAAACATTATATTTTTTATTCTAGTCCCTTGTTTGCTTTGGGAGGTGTACAGAGTTGTATTTTAGAAGGTTATTAAGTTAATTTAACAAATCTGGTTGCCTTAAAGCACACATCCCAAAATGACCGGCTTAATCAAAGGAATTGTCCAGAATTGTTGGCTGAACACCTGCTGTATTACAACAAATTGGTGGTTAATGCACTTGAGATTTTATCAGCAAATTAGACCTTCTGTAAAATAGCATTTCCAAAAATGATAATAGCTTCAAGTGGCTCATAAGAACAATATCACTAGACTCTCTAGTTATATATTTTTTCTTTCAAAATAGTTTGCAATCAGGCATTTCATTCTTCCTTCAAGATGAAACTTGCCATACAGCTATCTTTCATGCTTTATTTGTCTAAAAAACTATTTAAGTCAGATTTAAAAGAAAGCAGTTAAAATTAACTTGAAAACTGTGGTTTCTCAGAACGTGTTTCTGAGTGAACAGTTAAAATAACTTTGTTTTTTTCCTAAATGAACAGAACACTGACATTTTTATTTTGTCTATAATTGCTGACATTTGTCTTTTTTTTTTAAATACACTTATTTGTTAACCAGTTGTAATCTTGGTGTGTATACTGTGTTGTGGTCTTTTTCCTTGTTTATTTTAACAGTCGCCTCAAAAGCTAAATTCTTACTGTATGTCATTCCAGACTTTTTGCTGTGAAGTCACAGGCAGATACAGGCTTCTGTAGAAATACGAAGTTTGCTTGGCTTTTTAACATAAGTGGGGTTGTAGCGGACATGTTGCTTACATCTACTTTTTTCAGTCAACAGTTGGTCTTAGAGATCTTTCATGTTGATTCATGTAAGTCTGGTTTCTTCTTTTTTATTTCTTTTTAAGATTTTATTTACTTATTTAGTTAGAGCGAGTATGTGCAGGAGCGGGGGGAGAGGGAGAGACAAAAAGAGTAAGCGGGCTCCACGCCCAGCACACAGCCCAGTGTGGGGCTCCATCTCACAACCCTGAGATCATGACCTGAACCAAAACCAAGTGTCAGATGCTTAACCGACTGACCCACCCAGGTGCCCTTGTTTTGTTTTTTTTTTTTTTTAACTGGTGCAACTGTTCTATAGTTTGGAAGGACCACAGTTTATTGGTTAATTTCTCTGTTGATTGACAGTTATGTTGTTTTGTACAAACGCTGCAGACCCTTATCCACAAGTGCTGCTGTTTTTCTGGGGAGATGCTAAGAAGGGGCATTTCAAAGAAAACCTGCATCTCAGGTTGTATTTTTAAATGTTGTCCCACTAACCACCACACTGAGCTGCCCCGGTTCACTAGCAGCACTTCATGAAAATACTGCTTCCTCCAAACTTTTGCTAGCATGATACTATTGAACATCTATATTTTGGTCACTCTGGTGGGTGGAAAATAGAGTCTAGTGTTGGCTTTCATTTCCATCAGAGAGCTGGAGCCCCTCTTGAGTGGCCTGGCAGGAAAGGAGGTGCTCTTGTCTAGCATCTGGGCAGTGCCTGAGGTGCCAGGTTGACCGGATGGTTTTGTCCCTCCTCTCCCTGAAGGGAAGGGACAAGAGCAGGTGACAGATCCCAGGCCAAGCCTCCCAGCATGGTCCATCTACAGTCAGCTTGCACCGAATCCCAGTCAATGTCCACATGAGAACACTGGCTCTAGTAAAAGCAAAAGTGCTTGTAAAGACCCCAGCAATCCTCATCTCTGTAGCTACTTTCTTGTCACTAGATGTCCTAGTCTAATACGAGGCAGCCCAAAATACAGGAAGGAGGAGGTGATCCCACCTGCTTTCTTGTTGACATGGTGTAGAGACAACTGTGTTTTCAGTGCAGCTGAAAATGCGCTGTCTCCTTTGTAGGAGAGGCTGGGGACACATCCTCTCATGCTAAGGGGTGTGTGTCCAGGTCTGAGAGGTCATGTGGACAACAGCAGAGACTCACACAAAAGCAGTAGTTAACACTCCTCAAGAACTGGATTCATGGCCCGAGCCCATCAAGATACCGAAGAACCAGTAGAGTTAGGAGACTGGATGTGAAAAATTAACTAATGTGGTTTCCACCAAGTCATCATAACACGATCAGTGCTTGATTCTGAGGCAGAAGCTGTCACCTGTCACCTGAAGGCACTTTCTTTAGCAGCACAAGGATGGAGAGATTGAACTGCCCTTTTAGTGGCCGAAACATAGTGATTAGAAAGAACTTAGTCCGTTATTGACAGAAAACGTTAATGTCTCTATTAGGGAAGAAAAGGTCTTAATTCCTTGCTTCAGAAGTAATCACTTGATGTTAAGCTCCCCAGCTCTGTTTCATACTTAGTTAACTGACTTTGAGCAGGCACTTAACCCTTTAGAGCCTAAAGGAAATGGAGATTTGAGAAACTGTAACACAATGGGAATCTTAACATAGAATTTTCATTTTAGAAGAGAAGGTGCAAGTCATTGAGCCCAACCGCTGAGCTTTAAAGATGCAGAAACCAAGGTCCCAAAGATGAGCTGCCCTTAAAGACAGATGCTGTGTGAATCCACGAGTTAATTATTGTACCGTGAACCATTTCCTAATGCTCCAGTTTCCGATCTGAGCAGGATCCCGACTCTGTATTAGTTTCATTGATGGATAGGTTTTTCCCGCTGGTGGCCCCAGTCAGGCGCCGTGGCACTTCTGTTAGATGTATCAGGAGCCCTTGATACTGCTGACCATGAGGTGCTGGAGCCTGCTGGGGTGAATTGGTTCATTTTTCATTGTCTCCATCCTGACTTCATGAAAGGTCACAAGAGGTAGAACTGGATAATTACTTATCTACCCTGAAAACTCACCTATACAGATCTGCCCAGAGTTGGGCTGTCTTGTGCCTCTCTGTGCTTGGGGAGCATGCTGGGAGCATGAGGTCTGTGGGGTGCATCCCGCCTTGGTGCCCCCCTGCCCCTGCTCGGTCAGATGTGTGCTTTGCTGGATAGTCGTCATTCTTTTAGATTGGATGAGGGGGAAAGCAAGCGTTTACATTAGGAAGGGTCTGTTGTCTCCCTTTCCTCTCCTCTCCCGAGGCACATGTGACTTGGGAAAAATAAGATCCTTTGAACGCTCTTTGGACACATTAGGGTCCGGTAGCTCTCAGATTCCCAGATCTCACGGTTCTGTGTCGGACTCTCCTACCAGGCACCTGGGGTCTTGGTAGAAGGCAGCACCCACTCCACGGCCCCTGGCAGCCTCCCTGCTGGCCCAGGACACACCGTCCTCTCCTCTGTGCTCTCCTGCTTTGGGGCTCACAAGGCTCTGCAGCAGGAGGTGGCTTTGGAAGAGAATGCAGGGTTCTACCTGGTGACTCCTACTTTATTTTCTGAAACACCCAGCATCTGATGGTCAGCCGCGAACAGGTAAATTGCCCCCAGCCCTTCATTCCACCGAATCACATGATGGATTCCTGGTCTCTTTTGCTTGGAAAATAGATTTAAAAGACGTGAGAATTGGGGTTCCCGGGGTAGCTGCCTCTTCCTGGATTCATTTTCAGGAGGCGAACCTCCAGCTAAGGTGATGCTTGGACATCAGAGCTGTCTCTTTCAGCAAAACTGTGGCTTTCCAGGGAGGAACTTGGGCAGCAACTTTGTGACGTGGAGAAGAGGAGAGCTGGTGGCCAGAGGGCTCCCTGGGTGCAGTCTGCAGTAGGCAGGCAGAGACCGCAAGCCTGCAAACCGCTCATTAGGCCCTGAAGCCTTGTGGTGGTCAGTCCCGGGTCAAGGCCCAAGGACATTCTGGCTCTGACACTCCACGCTTGTGTGACCTTGGATGTTAATCACCATCTCTGGGCCTCAGTTTGTAAAATCTGCCAAGTGAGGTTATTACTGCCCACCTCCCCAAAGGGTTTTTTGTGGAGATGATAAGCAAAGTACAGCCTGGAACACGATAGGGCCTCAATGAATGATAGCAATTATTATTAATAATTATGCTAATAAATAATGTGGGCTGAGGCTCATTTCACAAGCCTGCTTACCTAGGTCAGCACTCAGCTTGTGCCTGAGGCTGGGAGGTCCAGCCTTCCTCAGAATCCCTGGTTCATCTGCCAGTGTCCACGGCCTGTGCTCATTAAAGAGCTCCCTGCTACGGTTCACGTGGGGGCGCTGGGTTTCCAGCATGGCCTCTGTCTTCTTTCATTTCCTTTTATCCTTCCTTTCTGCCTTGTTCTATCACTCTTTATTACTACAAAAATAATACATGTTGATTAAACGCATTTAGCAAACTAAATCCTTTGGTATTTGATAGTTTATTTTGACAGAGAAGTTTCTAAGTACTTTCACCTAGATGGATGACCTTGGTTTAGCATGATAAATTTCCTCCCTTACCTACCAAGCACACGGTTAGCTAATGCTAGTATTTGTGTCTTTTCCTTTTCTCTCAGTTTTACCTGCTTTAGTGTGAAAACTAACACCACTTCCTAACAAAATAATTAGAAGTTCATTTTATTCGGTGCCCCGACAAATACTTCATTAGGATTTTGGAGCCTCCATGAAGTGCTAGAAAACCTGAGAGTTACCGTTAGTGGAAAGCAATTGTCTTGTAACTTGGATTCTTAAAATACCAGTGGTTTTCAAGTTCGCCCTAGGACTGCATTCTCGTTAAGCCCCAGGAAGGGAAACTGATTATCAGCTGGAGATTCTCTCACCAGTGGGTGTTCTAAAGGCTGTGACTCCATGCTGGGATGGGGCCACAGTATGCATGGACCAGAACCTCACTCAGCCAGAATGTCTTTCCTGTACGTTATGAAAACCTGACCTAGTCAAAGCGACACTCTGGATGTACCCCGTTGATAACAGTACATTCTGTGTACTGAGCGTATAGGCAGCACTTTAGAAATGTGCCCTGCGACCCCCACCACAGATGACATCCCTGCAGTGTCTAGAAAATGAAAACATTCACAAGAGGATCAAAGCATGAAGCCTGAATTTACCTTGTGAATTAGTTTAGTTGGACGCTTTTCATTGAGAGCTCCAAGTGGTTCCTGAATGGATAGAACTATTTCTGGACTGGGTTGAGGTGAAGGGGAAGGGGTGGTTTGGCAGCGTGGAGACCAGGGAAGAGGGCCAGGGACCGCAGATTCTTAACAACAGAGAAGATGTGCAAACAGGTAAGAAAGACACAAAGGATCAGACAAACAGAAGGGAGAAGAGAACACCACCTTCCTCCTGGTTTTGCTTCATTTGGCCCCTGGTGTACATTTGAAGCATGTACTGATTATCTGCTCTCTTACTACAGAAAGGAACAAGGGCAGGAAGGACACTAGTGTTGACCGAATACTCGCTGTGTTTTATTTTTAATTGTAACAGCTTTAGCATTATTGTTTTCCATTAACAGATGATGAGGAGGCGAGGTTCGGAGCTGTGACATTATTCCCATGGTCACATCCCCAGTAAGTGACCCAGCCGGAATCCGGTCCCAGGTGTCTGGTTACAGGTGTGCCTGGTGTTTTCCTTCTGAGAACAGAGACTCATTTTATTCACAGTCCTATTCCCTGTGGCTACAGCCATGCAGGGCGCAGAGCAGATGCTTAATAAATACTCTTAAGAATTAGGTAACCGGTTTGCACCTCACCCCCTTTCCTTATGCTTAAGGAGAGTTTTCGCAAGATCTAGAGGTGGATGAGGAAGTAGAAAGGACCAGGAGTCGTCACAATCCTGAGAACACCCAGCTCCCTAACAGGCCTCTTCCAACCCCTTGGATGTGAATCGTGTTCTGAAATTTATGCTTTAAAAATGATGGTGTCATCAAAAGGCCAGGCAGCACACGTACTTGACAGTTTATGCAATTTAAATAATGTTTCTGATTCCCAGGAGGCTGGCCAGGTAACCACAGAAGGCACTTCCACGTGTAAAGTGGTCACTTTTGAGATGAGCCAGTTTCTTCGGAAATTAGCAGATTACTTAAGCTTGAAGGAGCTGAGGTCACCATTCGTTATTTGATTGCTCTTTGCTCTAAGCTCTGAGGGCAACCGATAATGCAGAGTGCTGGACTTTCACTCTTGTTTTCAAATTAAAGATTTAATTACAGTCTTCACTGAAGATGAACCAAGTGTGAAAATACCTGGTCTACTTGGAATGGGGCATCGAGGAGGAGTGTGTGGGTTGGAGTCCATGCTGGGGCATTTAAATACTTTCAACAGTAGCATTAAGGGCGAAATCAATTCTGTTGTGACCAGACGCTGCCCTGTGGATTAGTCGGAGTCAGTGACATTTATATGCTTCCTGTGGATCATTTTTTTAAAGCTGAAAGGTTTTTTTCTTAGTAGTTATTCTGATAGACTATAGACTTGAATCTCCAAGACTTCAAGGTTGGGGAGATAGACATCGCTGAGATTTGCGGAGACTCGCTTTGCACGCTAGCCCCTAGCCGCGGCAGATGCGTTTGTCAGGGCCGCTGTGAGGGATGTGGAGGCTGGAGCTCTCTAGGTCTGTGTGGAATGAAGCCTGTTTATTGTGGTGTTCACATCTTCAGTCAGTCGGTAATAAAAACAGTCTTTCCAGAACCTATTTGTCGGTACCACGTTACCTCCCTTGTTGAAGGTAGTAGTTTTAATAAGGTTCTTTCACTGGAGAAGACAAGTGCCGTAGGCCTTTCCGTCTTCCAGTTTCACTTGTTCTGATTATTTCAGTTAGTGTCCGGAGTGAAGTTGCGTCGTCCAGGGACTGAGTGTAAGAGTAGATTCATGGGGCGCCTGGGTGGCTCAGTCCGTGAGGGTCTGACTCTTGATTTCAGCTCAGGTCATGGTCTCGGGGTTGTGGGGGCCGGCTTAAGATTCTCTCTCTCTCCCCCCTCCCTGCCCTCCCTCCAAAAAAAAAAAAAAAAAAAAAAGTCGATTCATGATACCTCATTAACTCTCCGTCATTGAGAAATTAGCTGTTTCTCAGAAATGAATTTCCCAAATGACTGATCATTTCTCCTGCCATTGCCAAAGTTTGCGGCCTCCCACCCTCTGACAACAGGGAGGTTTATAAGTGAATTCTCTTCTTTCTTGCCTTCAGGATGCTGAACCTCTCTTGAGGATTCGGGTTCATTGTCACATCTTTTACTGTACTCCCAGCTCTCCTGGCTCCCTTCCCCCTTCCTGGATGTGGGGCTGGCGGCCCTCCCTTTGCCCTTGTCCTGACAGCTGCCTCTTGGCCATTGTTCTTGTGTGTGCTTGTCTACTGTGCTGGTCATGACTGCTTAGGGTCCAGAAACCAGTTCCGCTGGCTTTGATCAGTGAGTTAGTCTCTCATTTATTCATCAACCGCTACTTGTTGAGTGCTTACCAGACGTAAGCCTTTTAACGGGTGGCCACCAAAGGGCCCCAAAGACAAGTACAATGGGGATCCTACCCTGTTCTTTTTTTTTTTTTTTAAGTAGGCTCCATGCCCAGCACAGAGCCCTATGTGAGACTCACACTCACAACCATGAGGTCAAGACTTGAGAGCTGAGATCAAGACTTGGACACTCAACCCACTGAGCCAACCAGGTGCCCCCTACTCTCTTCTGTGGGGAGAGTTGTTAGGTTGGTGATGGAGGGGGAAGGGGATAGGAAGGTAGAAGTGACAGAACCACAAGAAAGGCACAGGTGAGATACTCTGGGCATTGTTTCTGCTGGGAGAGACCAGGAAAGTAGCTTTGAGCTGGGTTTTGACCTGTGGAGATTGAGGGACAGTGAGACCAGCACAAGTTCTTATCAAAGGCAGGGACCCTAGGTCTGTGCTGGGGTGGAGAGCAGGATGACTCTGGCACATGATTCCAGTGCAGGGGAGAAGTGGAGAATCAGCTTGTTCCTCAGGTGCCAGGCCAGCAAGTTTGGATGTTTCCAGATGCCACAGGAGGTTGACTAAGGAAAGGAGACGGGCCTCTGGAAGCGCAGTGGCCATCCCGGGTAAAGTATAGGAGAGAGAGAGAGGACTGAGCAGGACAACCAGAGGCTTACAGATTAGGTACAAGGTAATGAGGGCAGGATCCAGTCTGGGGTGTGAAGGGATGGGGTCACAGAAAGGAGAGATCTGTGGAAGAGCTCCGTGGGGTTCTCATGAGCAGGACTTTGCCAGTGCTTGGAGATGGGGGGAAGCGACGGGAGAAATTTCCTAAGATAATCCTGAGGTTTGGAGCCTGAGCAGGTGAAGTGGGCATGCTCAGGACCCAAGAGAAGAGGGTCGGGTTTACACTTTGGGGAAAGATGGTGGGTCTAATTTTAAACACCATGAATTTACATTGCAGGGAGCTCATCCAGATGGAGAGGTCCAGCAGATATCGAAAATATAGAAGTAGTTCTCGGTGAGAAATCAGGGCAAGAGATATAAATTGTGAAGAAGTCATTTGCAAGGAGGTGATATTTAAAGCTTGTGAGGCAAGGGGGACCAAGCCACGCAGTTTGAGAAAGTCTGTAGGGTAGAGGCTAGAGAAGAGATGGAAGGCAGAGAAAGCCAGGAGAGCCACAGCAGAAGGTGAAGGGAGAAGGGCAAGGTCAAGTGTCTAGTGCCTCTGAGGGGAGGAGGGAAGACCGGAGCAGCTGTGGGCTGCGGTGGTCAGCATGTCATGGGTTGACCTGGGGAAAACTTGCCTGGGAATAAGATGACCACCAGTTTTCCAGGCACACTGGCAGTTAAACTCTTCAGTAAATTTGTTGGTAATACAGTGCAGACAGGACAGTGAGTCAGCGTTAAGAAGTGTGGGGAGAAATTGAGGGAAGGGATTAATAGAAAAGACCAGGGGCGCCTGGGCGGTGCAGTCAGTTAAATGGCTGACTCTTGGTTTCGGCTCAGGTTGTGATCTCAGGGTCGTGAGATCGGGCCCCATGTTGGGCTCCACACTCAGTGCAGAATCTTCTTGAGATTCTCTCTCCCTCTGCTCCTCCCACTTGCTCTCTCTCTCTAAAATAAATAAATCTTAAAAAAAAAAGAAAGAAAAAGACCAAATACCCATTAGAATGGCTATTATTCAAACAAACAGAAAATAGTGTTAGCAAAGATGCAGAGAAATTGGAACCCCTGTGCCTTGCTGGTGGGAATGTTAGACAGTGTAGTTGCTGTGGAAAACAGTCTAGCAATTCCTCAAAAAACTACATATAGAATTACTATCTAATCCGGCAGTCCCACTTCCAGGGATGTACCGTAAAGAACTGCAAACAGGGACTTGAACAGATATCTGAACACTACCAATCACACCCGCATTATTCACAATAGCCAGAGGCAGACACAACCCGCCTATCCATTGATCAATGAATGGGTAACAAAGTATGGTGTTTGCATACCACTGCACACCATGGAATATTATTCAGCCCTTCAAAAGGAAGGAAATCCTGGCGCGTGCAACAACATGGATGACCCTTGAGGACACGATGTGTACTGAAATAAGCCAGTCGCAGATACTGCATGACCCCACTGATGGGAGGTTCCTGGATGTCGCATTTACAGAGGCAGAACGTAGAAGGATGGTCCCTGGGGCTGAGGGAGGAGAGAATGGACAGTTCCTGTGTAGCAGGACTGGAGTCTCTGGGAAGACAAAGTTCTGGAGGTGGCAGGTGCATACAGCAACGTGTCTGGACACATAATACGCTCCAACTGTACACTTAAAAATGGTTAAAATGATATGTTTTGTGTTATGTGTGTTTCACCACAATAAAAAAAAAATTCAAAACAAAACTAAATCCTGAAAGTGAAACCAAGCTGTTGACCAGAGGAAGGAAGAGCGAGGTAACCATGTGGCTCAGGCTTTGGTAGATGCCTGCCAGGACTGGTTTCCTGCACTTCAGAGCTGGGCTCGGCGCACCAGCAGCTGCCATCCTTCTCACCTGAAGAGGCCGGAGGGGTTCGTTCTGCGGAGCCCCCAAGCACAGGCTCCTATTAACTTTGGCTTCAGATGGGATGCAATTGAGCAGAAAAAGGAAAGCGTTTCCTTTTTAAGATTTTATTTATTTGAGAGAGAGAGAGCATGAGTGGATGAGGTGGGGCAGAGAGAGAAGCAGACTCCCCGGGGCAGGGAGCCCAATGTGGAGCTCGATCCCGGGACCCTGGGATCATGACCTGAGCCGAAGGCAGATGCTTCACCGGCTGAGCCACCCAGGGGCCCCAGGAAACCGTTTTCTTGAAGGCAAACTAAAATGCTTGTGCAAACATGAGCTCTTCTCTCTTGAAACAGTTAAAAAATACCACAGACATCTAGAGGGGAAAATGTGCCATCACATTCCCGAATGCCTTCTATCACCCACAGATGAACTGGGCCCACAGAAAGGGTGGAAGTCCTTTCTTGGGGGCTAATTGAAAAGACGGCACTTTACATAAAAATGATTTCAGGAATACATATATTGAATTTATTTTTTTAGCTTTTTTTAAGGCAACGCGTAGAAATTGTCTTTTGGAAAAATGTGCACTTTGTGCTATTATTTTGTTATTTCTCTTCACCCTTAACATGAACCATTCCAAAATAGTGTATTCTTGCTCCTGTAACCTGAACTTACCCTGTCCATCCACGATGGCTGTGTTGTATTTAAGTGGTAAGGTAGCTTGTGTGGCTGTGAGTAGGCATGTATCCTCCTGTCTGGAAATGCCTGGAATTTTCTTTCCTGATTGATTTCATCTGGTGTATGTTTTTTTGGATGTCTCCTGGCATCTGCTTCCTTATTCTGCACCAGAGGAAAATATTAATAATTAGTAGTCTTAGATTTCCTGTAACACTAGCTAGGAAGGAGAATGAAAAGTTGGCATAGAATGATAACCAATAATGAGGGGTTTTGTATTTGCTTTTCAAAGAAGACTGAGTCCCCGGGTAGCAAGGATAAAATAATTTACCCGACACCATCCTTTGCCCTGCTTCTAGCTTGTCATTTGGGGCACAATATTTACTTTTGAATTACAAGCTGCGAATTTTATATGAGTCTTATTTGAGAAATAGCTCGTGTACTTTCTCTTATATCCATTTCAATGGCAAGTCTCAGGATATCTCTAAATGAAAAACTTCTTTAAAACCATGCGGCTATAGGGCGCCTGGGTGGCTCAGTCATTAAGCATCTGCCTTCAGCTCAGGT
This sequence comes from Ursus arctos, assembly GCF_023065955.2. NCBI lineage: Eukaryota > Metazoa > Chordata > Mammalia > Carnivora > Ursidae > Ursus > Ursus arctos. The sequence goes on along the minus strand of NW_026623019.1, from coordinate 8,992,614 downwards.
CATGATCCCAGGGTCCTGGAATCGAGCCCCGCATCGGGCTCCCTGCTCAGCAGGAAGCCTGCTTCTCCCTCTCCCACTCCCCCTGCTTGTGTTCCCTCTCTCACTCCCTCTCTCTGTCAGATAAATAAAATCTTAATAAACAAACAAACAAACAAAACAAAACAAACCATGCGGCTAGGGGCGCGTGGGAGGCCCAGTCAGTTAAGTGTCTGCTGTCAGCTCAGGTCATAATCCCAGGGTCCTCGGATCCAGCCCCGTGTCAGGCTCCCTGCTCAGTGTGAAGTCTGCTTCTCCCTCTCCCTCTGCCCCTACCCCCTGCTCATGCTCTCTTGCTCACTCTCAAATGAGTAACTGAAATAAAATTTAGAAAATTAAAAAAAATAGGGGCGCCTGGGTGGCTCAGTTGTTAAGCGTCTGCCTTCAGCTCAGGGCGTGATCCCGGCATTCTGGGATGGAGCCCCACATCAGGCTCCTCCGCTGGGAGCCTGCTTCTTCCTCTTCCACTCCCCCTGCTGTGTTCCCTCTCTCGCTGGCTCTCTCTCTCTCTCTGTCAAGTAAATAAAATCTTTGAAAAATAATAATAATAACATCATGCAGCTAAAACTACGTACCTGAAATGTTTTGTTGAAGAGCATGTTTTATGGCAGATGATGCGATTCCAAAGTGAAAGGCCACAGGCTGGTGGATTAGCCGGAAACCGAGCTCCTTCCAGGCACTAGGTTCAAAGGCAGCATTCTGTGTCCTTGTAACCTGCCCTCCTGGCAGTGGTGTTGCTTCCAAAACTTGTATCCTTTTTCTCAGCCTTTACAAGATGCCCGTCAGATTACCTTATAAGACCGAAACATCTGTGACCCTTCCTCCTCCTCAGTGCACAGAAAACTGCAGGGCTTCTTGGAATTTTTCTCTTGTTGCAGAGTATCTGGACAAAGCCAGGCCAGTTTTTAGCACGACAGATGCCACACACAGCCTGCTTTCTGGATTTGATTCCTTCTGTTTTCTCTAGTTCTAGGATCAAATGGGAAATCAACTCCAGAGATGATTTTTGAGCATCTTGCTTGCTTGGTCCGCTTTAGTTTCTGAGGTTCTGTCACGGCCTATTTGAACTGTGTTTGCCGCTGCAGCTGCATGTGTCACCACCCCATCGGGGCACTGCTCGTGGACCCAAGCCCTTGTTGGCACTGCAGAGTCCCCAAGGAACAGGGTCCCACACCTCCCCAGGAGCCAGGCTCCTTGGCCCTGGCCCAGGCTGAGATCCTGGTTCCCCTGCTTGTCCAGGATGTGTTTGGTGCCGCTTCTCTCCGCCTGTGTGCCCCGGCTTTGCTTGGAGTCCGTGTGGGACAGACAGACGGAAGCGAATAAAACCCGTGCACTCTGTAGTTCCCAAAACTGGCATTAGGCTTGAGACTCTGCTGCCGATGTGTGGGTGAGCCCTGTCCTGTGGGTACAGCACGTCTGGTGAAGACTAACTAACTCCCATGCTCTTTCGCACACATTCATCCATTATTAAACACCCACTGTGTGCACTGCACTGTGCTAGACAACATATGGTAGATGTGCTCAGCCTGTTTCAGTTCACCAGATGTTTGTCTTCCCCCTTGTAGGCTGACTTCCTGTTTCCGCCCCAAGGATGCCCAGATGGCTCCGCTGGCTCAGCCGTGGCTCTGGCCTGTGGGCCCAGCCTCGGAAATGTTAGTGTGACAGCTGTGCTGAGCAAGGTGCTGTAGAAAGCACAAACTAACAGGCTCGGGTTTCAACTTGGAGTTCCCTTTAACTGTTAGTCTTTGGATGTGTAAAGAGGGACGAATAAAGGGGGCGCTTGGGTGGCTCAGTTGGTTACGCATTTGCCTTCAACTTAGGTCATGATCTCTGGGTCCTGGGATCAAGCCGCATGTGTGGCTCCCTGCTCAGCGGGGAGTCTGCCACTTTCTCTCTCTCTCTCTCTCTCTTGCTCCCTCAAATAAATAAATAAATGAAATCTTAAAAAAGAAGAAGAAGGATGAATAAAGTAAAAGTCTGCTTTCCTTGAATGTCAGTATTGACCCTCATCTGAGAACATTCAGGAATGTTAGAGCTGTGTTGTCACTAATTCTTTTTTTTTTTCCCTTTCTCAACCAGTGTTAATACAAATCTTACTAACTTCTTGGTTCTGTGTAAACAGTGGGGTATCTGGACTTACTCTCGCTTCTTCTTCTGAAGTTTGTGAACTTAGTGGGGGGGGGGACTCAAAATGACTGACAAGTGTATAGAGTCATCAGGTTTGCAAACTATTTTGTCATATACCTTCTCAGTCCTCGGAGCAGCTTTGTGAGACACGTAATTATTCTCCTTCTTTGACAATTAAACCGAGACGCTGGTGTTTACTGAGGTGCTAATGTCTGACGTCAGAGCAGACTCTCAGAGGCCGCTGAGGGCAGCGGGGAGGAGGCCGGAGGCCAGGAGCTGGTGCTGGGGACAGGGCTGACAGTGCTGAGGTGCCGCTGTGGCCAGGCCCATGTGCGGGTCACCATATGGTGAAGCTGTAACGTGATTTTAACGTGGGCTTTTCAGCTGCATCAGGCTTTATGGGGCCCCATCTATTTGTGTAGAACCATCCATCCTAAGTGCTCTACTCTGTCCCCATTTTACAGACAAGGACACTGAGGCATGCAGGGGGTGTGGGACTAACCGAAGCCTGCACACCTAACCCTGCCTCATCCCTGTGGCCTTTTGACTGAGGATCGGCTTCCGCTGCCCCAGCAAGCCTCCATTCTTAGGGCTCTAGGTACCCAGTCACTGTAGATTGGGAACTGGGGAGACCCTACTTCTTCTGGAACATTGGTGCCTCTGCCCACTACTTCCCAGAGTTCCCACATTTTAGGACACTTAGGCCCAAACATAAGAGATTCTTCCTGCTACCAGATACTACTGTCTGAAGGGATGGTTTGCTTGATCATTGGATGATAACACTATTTTTTTGTATGGTTTATAAAGCATGTCCACAGACGTTCTGCTATTTGATTTTGATTTGACACCAGTCATCCTGTTACACCCCTGCCCAGAAGATGAAAAAAGCAGAGCTTATGTCACAAGGGACCTTATTGTCCAGGTGAGGATTAGGTTGGTCTTGACACCCCGCCTATGGTCTAGCCCCATTGAAGTGCACATGTGTTCCTCGTTGCCTGCTCTCTCAGGAAGGCACGTGTATGTGTGAACAGACCTTGTACTAAATCCTCATTGACTTCCTGCACTTTCAAAAGCAGAGTCTTCTGACTTTAAGACATTGAGACGTAGACTGCAGACCAATGAAATAAGGAAAGTAATTACTGTTACTCATTAATTATCGCAGTGACCTGTGGTTAGCCTCATGTCACAATGGGGAAACCGAGGCCCAGGATGCTTATGTCCATCCTCCAGGTAATATAGGGGATTTCTTCAAAGTCGGCCTCATGTCTAGTTCACTGAAGGGCAAAGTAGAGCAGAGTCGGCCAATGTGAGGGTTCATCTCAGGATGTTGTTAACCTAAGAGAAGTGAAAGCCACACTATAGGGCGTCTGGGTGCCTCAGTCGGTGAAGCGTCTGTCTTCAGCTCAGGTCATGATCTCAGGGTCCTGGGATCGAGTCCTGCGTCGGGCTCTCTGTTCGGTGGGAAGGCTGCTTCTCCCCCTCCACTGACTTGAGCTTGCTCTCTCTCTCTCTCAAATAAATGAATAAAATCTTTAAAAAAAAAAAGAAAGGAAAGAAAGAAAGCCACACGATATACAGGTCTTGAGACTGAGTATATTTTGGTGAAACCATAGGAACTGGGAATGTCTGGATTGTGTGTATTGCCAAGTGCTGGCTCCCTGGGTGACAGAAGTGCGTGGGGCCAGCGACAAAGAGTTACCCCTCACGTGCACACGTGCTCACTTCAGCGAGTTCAGGAGTGAATGAGTCACGGAGAGACGTCTCTGCAACTGATGGTGACAGTTTGGGGTCAGGGAGCCACCAGCAGCGTCACCACTGCTGATGGGCAGGGGGTTTTGGGGAGGTGAGCAGTGAGGGCCTCTGGGGTGCTGAGCACCCTCAGGATGGGGCTATTGTCACGGGCGCCTTGCTTATCCATGGGCTTGCTTGGACATTCCATCGGTTTTCTGACCCCCTCTAAGAAATAAGCAAGGAATGGGGGGCCCCAGGAGCTGCCATGCCTTAGTTCAGGAGTGTCTGTCGTGCGGGGGCGGGGGTGGTGGGGGCCAAGGAGGGCGTCTGGCCTGAGATGATTCTGCCCCGTCCCAAGTGGGGGTAGGGGGAGGCTGAACGGTGTCCCTTCTCTCTTTTCCTTTTTTGTGCACTACATTAAGACAATCGGAAAAAGGATTCTTCCCTTTGTGTTGAACTCTGTAGGTGGGTAAAGGAGTAGGCTTGGTGTGTTGTCCCTCATTTCCTGGAGCAGTAGGAGAGCTAGCAGGTCTGTAGCCACAGCCAGGCCAGGCTGTGAGCCCAGGCCGTCCGCCTCCCGGGCCAGAGGTCTCTGCAGCATGCTTCTGCAGGCTGCCTGATAGGCTTCTGCGGATTTCGAGAATGAAAGTTGTTCTGGTGTCATTTTGTGAGTTGTGTATCGTGTCATACACGACATTTTGAGGGAGAGAAGTACTGTTAAAATTGCATAAATATGTACTATCTCTTAGAAGTTCACTTCGTTTTTAGCAATGGCCGTTCCCCCTGCTTACACAGGTCGCACTGTTGTGGGGTGGGGGGAGAAGGACTGCTGTGTGCCTGCTTCTGACCACCGGGACCCTCATTTCCCCAGGGCTCAGCCGCTTCTCTCCACAACACGCAGAGTGCAGAGCTGGCCCCTCTCGAAATGGGTGTTACGTTTTAGAGCTGCCCAAGAAGATGTGTCTGCAAGGAGAGCGTAATACTCAACAGCCCTCTCTTTGTCACTGCCCTTTCATTACACGTAGGTGGAAAAAAACAACACACATTTAATTGTTTCAAAGATTTTTTTTTTTTTTAGCAAATATATAGTAAATGGGGAAAGATTAATAAAGGGCTCTTTTTCTCAGCTTGTGGTTTCTAATTACATCAGTTACAGCTTAGCCCTGCCCTTAACTAGAGTGCAGGCATGAACTGGAAAAGAATGAGCTAATCCGTGATAGATCGGGTTGAATAAAGATCTCCATTCATATCTTTACCTTTTATCCCTTGTTCCGAGTGCCAAGAATTAATGCTGTTTGAAAGTACAAACTGAACCTGCCAAGCTTCGGACGGCTCCGATAATCCTAATTATTTTAGATGTGAGTGAGAAGGGCAGCAGTGCCACTCTGGAAAAGAGTCCCATTGTGAAACATTAAATATCTGCTAAGTGGTGTTGATTGGACGTGATTTTATTTCCAAACACGACAGTTATCACAGAGCGGAAGAATTTGTTGTTTGAGAAATTTTCATTAGCTTTTCATCAGACTCTGAGGCCTGCAAACTCAGGAAACCAGAGGCGAGCACTTTTGTTTTCTTCCTGTCCGCATCGAGGTGTGGAGCTGCTAACAATTGAGGAATGCCACTTATATTCTTATTTTTAAATGGTTTCTTAGTGGGCGTTTAACGGCATTTAACATAGAGAGGAAGAAAATTTTTCTCAAGCATGAATATCCTGTTTTCTCACATCACTGGAGGAGAATTATTCGTTCCAGCCCACTGACTTCCAACAGATCATTCAAGTTAAAAGTCAGGGGTCTTTGCAATGTTGAAAGATTTAGCAGTTAGAGTGGTTTTTGTTTTGTTTTTTAGTGAGGTGGGTTTTTTTTGGGGGGGGGCGCAGTGAAATGGTTAGATAATATCGCTGGAGTCATCTTAAATTTTTTTCCCCCCAGCACTTGTAAGAGTGATTATGTGTAAGCTTTTCTGTTTTTAAATAATAGTAAAAGAAAGCCCCCGTAGCTTCTGTAGACAAATAGGCTACTTGAGAGAAAACAGATACTGGGCTTGCTGGTTCATTCGAGGGTCAGCTTCTAGGAGGTTTGCCCACCTTTCTATTGGAACACACAGAAATCAGATGGGCAGGTTTTTCTCTTTCTTACTTTTTAGTCTCTACTTCAGTCTCCAGAAGTCATTTCTTCTGTTTCTGTAAATGCTGGGAGCCTGTCGTGATCCAGGGGTAGCAGAATCCTGAATAGTTCATTGCCTGTGAATGCTCGCTGCCCCCCCAACCCCAAGCCCAGCTGCCCCCATCCCCACCCCCGCCCCCAGCACCAGAGCACGGAGCAAAGCACTGACATCTTCAGTGATGCAAATAGTCGTGTGTTGAGCATCTCTGGGCCAATTATTCTTTCTTTCTTTGGGCTCATTCCCCAGAGTAGAATTACCAGGTCAGAGGGTATGAACAGTTTTATGGTTCTTATTACATGTCACTAGATTGCTGTCCAGAAGGACTGAACCAATTCCTAGTGCTACCAACAGTGTACCTTTTCTTACAGTCCCACTGACACAAGGCATTAGCATTTTCACAAAATAATTAAGAGGAACCTTTTGAGTTGAAATTAGCCTTGTGTCAGGCTCATTAGAATCAACTTGAAAGGCAGAAAGGATAATTCTGACTTTGGAATTTTTAATTGGTATAAAATGATTTACAGTGATCAATGATTACTCTTCCCCCAACAAAATTTAATTAAAGCTTCATTAAAATGGAGAGGGTACCTTTGAGGGCGGTAGTAAAATAGGTTTTGGACATTAGTCTCCGAAAGAACCCTGAGGAAATCTTTACTGTAACTACTATTAGGAGGGGCCACACAAACGAAGTTCAACAAATACTGTCCCTAACTCCATCAGCCCCCTTTTCAAAGACAATGCTAAGCCTTGAACAAAAGTAAAAACAACATAAACTTTGAGTGGAGAGACACTGAAAAATACTGGCATTTTTCAAAACAGGTTGAGTTCATTTATTTGTATCTTCTCTGGAGTGCAGTCACGTGTGAAGGATGCGTGGAGGCCCCCCCCAACCCTACCCCCTGGCCATGCAGGTGACACTGTGTGTGTCTCTGGAGCCGGAGTCACAGGAATACTTCCCAAGAAAACACCCACGAGGCAACTGAGGGCAAAAGGGGGCTATCCCCTGATTTCTTCCTTTTGCAGAATCCCTGCCCCTCCCCTCTTTCGGTCACAAATCAGTTAAATGGAGTGGGAGATGCATGGCTGGGGTGTAATGGGGCGGGGGCGTCCCCTAGGTTGGCTGCTCACTGAAAGCAGAGGGCAGGCTGGGGGCTCAGAACGTGTGGGGAGCACTCACTCCTTCCTAGCTGCTGCCTTAGTCTGACAAGGGTCCTTAGAGATGAGGAAGGTTGGCCAGTGGGACGGTGCAGGGGAGACCGAGGGTCTGGCCGGCTGGTGCCACACTGCCCTTCAGGTTCCACAGCGTGCCCTGTGTCACCCGGTGAGAATAATTCTTGCAGTGAATGGTTGGAGCATTACATACTCGGTTAAGGTATGTGGCATACAGGAAGTAGGCAGTAAATGCTCCCTCCTGTCCCCATCGCTCCTAAACAGAGGACCTTCTGTCACTGGTTTGAGGTGGGCTGGGGGCAGTGGGCAGATCAGCTCATGGACTCTGCGGTTGGCTCTTAGCTCTCCAGATCTGTGGAGAGTACCAAGCTGTCAGAGCAAAGTCGGCTGCCTTTGGAAACCATTTCTTTGTATATACCACGTCTTGGGCATGCAGCGCCATTCATAAATCATCTTGGATTTGCAGGGAATTTTGAATCCATAGAACAATTCGAATTTAGCCATTATGAACTGCAATGAAATGAAGGCTTCAGATTTTATAGGTTCCCAGGGTTTTTTTGGTCGCCATTATGTATTTACATACTCATGTGTACGCTTTCTGGTGTCTGTAAAGTACTATTTAACAGCGTTCTGCTTTAAAATTAAAAAAAAAAATGTACCGCCTTTACCCTTGCTTTTTTAGTTAAGTTACTAAACAAATACTATCAGTATCAAAGGTAACGGCTGGTCAGGAAATTGCCTAAATTGTTTCTCAGATTTACTGAGTTTTCAGATCATGCCTTTCCTTATTGGAGATATTTGATGTAGCCATACAAAACTCTCCGTCCTTCTGTCTGTCCATCCGTCTGTCACTTGAGAAGAAAGGGGTTTTCTGAAATAATTTGGTCCAGTAGCGTGGTTCAAGGTCCGCCTCTTAAATCCCAGCTCTGTTCTTTTAGTTCTGTGTGGTTCCACTAGCTGCAGCAAACCTTTTCCAAACCCATAACAAGTGTAAATAGTGTTCTCTTGTAAAAAGGTCTCTTTTCAGCATGGTAATATACCTTATTAAATCCCAAACATAATAAGTATTGATGGCAAACACATCAGGACCCGGTACAGCTTCTACTATGATTTAGTTCTCTACAAATGACTTCAGCACTCAGCTCCCAGTGCATTTTGCTAATTACATCATAGATTTCCCTATTGATGAACACAAGCTGAATTAACACAGGCGCACTAATGTACCCTTTCACCATTATTGTTGTACAAGAAGCCGTGGCAGATGCTGGCAGTTAGTTACACAAACATTAGTATTAACGATTGGCCATTTGGAATTGGTGACAAACTACTGCCCGGCAGAATCCTGAGGCTGAAACCAATCAGGAAGTTAATGAGGAGAGAAATTACCACTGCAGCTTCCCCTTAATTACATTCACACTAGGCAGGAAGGGAGTTCTGGGGGTGGATCTGAACTCAGCTAAGGTTAAGAAGGTCAGAGACCCTTTTGCTTGAATTTTGTATCTACTGTGGCTTGTAAGGTTGCAAAAATCGTGTGGCACATTAGCATCCTTTGTATTTAATGTCAGGTCCTAGTAGAGTTTTATGTTCACACATTTGCTTTTTAAAATCTCTACCTGACTTCTATTTTAGTGAAGGTATTCAACTTTTTATATTAAAAAAAAAAAAACTTTTTAGTTTTCAAAAGCTGTGTAAACAGCAAGTATTTGTCCCTGTAAGTCCAAGAGAAAGAACAGGAATATTAATAAGCTATCACCTTTGCTGGCTATATGTAACTTAGGGTTACCTGTCAAATGGTAGAAACACTTGGGTGGAGTCTTGCTTGGGGTAATTTGTCAGATGGATCATTTGACAAGACAAGTTCTATTAGCATCCTTTACATAAAGGGGAGGGGTTCAGTGAAGGGTGGAAATAGTTTCCCCAGAGGGGGGAGGAGGAGCAGACTGGGTTTTTTTTTTTTAATTTATGCACATAAATCCAGAACTCTGCTACCTGACTTTCCCCTTCAACTTAGATCGCTGAATAGATATTGTGCAGGAATGGTTTTTTTTTTTTAATTCTAAAGAAACACTGGAGTTTTTAATGAGTGCATAGAACAACACTTTCAGCTCAGAATAGAAATGCAGAGTGTGCCTCTATCTTTGTTGGAACCTAATTGAATACTGAATGCAGAAGGACTAGCCACTTTTAACATACTCTTCTCCCTCCCTGTCTCTCCCCACGTCCCAGTATTCTCGCCGCCCAGCAGTCAAGATTCTGGCTTGGTTTCCCTCTCCAGCAGCTCTCCTATTAGTAACGAGAGCACAAAGGGAGTGCTCGAATGTGAGTCTGCCTCCGAGCCCAGCAGCTTCACCGTCACTCCCGTCATCGAAGAGGACGAGTAAATGATGCCCAGTGCCTTTGGCTGGTTCCTTCACTTGGAATAGCAGGCGTATTCCGTTTAGACACGGGGTTTGTTGTTAATATTTTGCCTTGACTCATGTCGACTTAACTGTTGAGAGCGTGTTTGGTTTATACTCCTTAGAGCTTAGCCCAGAGGCTAAAATACATTTGGAATAGTTTAGGATCCATGACTACTACTATCTGCAAGAGTTAAGTGCTTTGCTCACGGAGTTAAATAGTAGTATCCCCCCCCATTTTTTTATGATGCTGGTTTACATGTAGTGTTCAAGAAATACAAGAATTCACTAAAGTAAAGCAGTACATTTGCATCTAAATGTGTCATAATTAGATATTACTTCTAGTTTTAAAATGAAATCTTAGGTGCCTTAGATGTTTCTATTTTAGTATTTTAATAAAACTGCAAAAATATAAATTTAGCCAAATACCTGACCATTGAGAAGAGAGCAGACAAACTTAGTGATTGTTTTAGAAATCTGCAGAAGGTCAGAGTAATTGGAAATACTGTGTGTTTGTTTCTGTTGGAAAAGCCAAGCCCTCCTCCATCCCCCAACTCCAAAACATGATTGAAATACATTCAGAAAAAGAAATTAAAGTCCTAAAGAACCACTACGTTTTCTGTTAAAGGGTGTAATTTCAAAACAATGCAATTTAAAGTAACCTCAGCAATGCAGAATTCCTGGGTTTGTTTCTAGAATAATAGGAGAGTTTATCCTACACATTCTTTCTACTACAGGGGGAAAAAATGGATGCAATCTAGACTATTTTGTAACCTTAGGTTGTAATCTGATTTGAAAATAAGTACATCTTTAAAAGTTACTACAGATTTCTGAGTTCATTATTTTGTTAAAAATTGCTTGTGGAGTACTTCCTTATGTAACAGAAGCCATCCTGAAATGAAACTAGTCGGAAAAAAATTCATTGTTCTGTGTAGTTGCAGCTGTACCTGAAATAAAAATGTTATTGATGACTGAATTTCCTTGTGTGTATATTTGGTGAGCGGTATTAAACAGGAAAAAAGAAATTACTTGTATTTTCTTCGCTCTGTGCTTTGAAAACATCTATTTGATTTCACCCCCATCTGTTGTAATCAATAACCTGACCATCTTGTTTTTTATTAAATGCACTTACTCTTAATTTCATCCACCAGTGGTTTTAGAGAGAATAATGTGGAGTTACCTATATAGGTTTGACATTATAAATCACTTCTTGGGGCTGAATCGTATAGTGGTATCGATTGATCCTGATATATCACAGAAATTTACTGTCACTTCTGTTTTCAATTAAAGATACAATCAGTCAGATAATGACTTAATTGGATTTTACAGAAGATTGAGTTTTATTGCCCAGTGCTTTACGAGTTTAGTTAAGGAAGATCATTTTATCACACTTGTCAGGCTGCTGCTACTGCAGCCGTGTGCCCTTCGGGGCGGCTGTAGCTTTTGTGACGGCGTCTCCAGGAGGCTGCGGGGCGCGCCAGGAAGGGACCTGGTGGTGGAGTCGCCACCTCCAAGGCGTTCATGGTAGCTTTTCTGAAGATGAAGCTACTTGCTGCCCACGGCCCCGGCCCCCTACATTTTTTGAGTAATCCTGGCTTCAGCGGATCCCGGACTCTTATCAGTTCCGGCCGTTCTATGGGCGACCCCATCACACGAATTTTGCTGGGTGGTTTTGTTGACGTTGGACACGCCTCCTCAATGGGGAAGGTGGGTGCCCCTTAAGTACCCTTGTGTTTCTGAAAAGCCAGCGGAGCCCTGGTAAACATGACAGCGCGCTGTCAAAGACTGGGCCGAGCTTATTCTGGGCCCCTGGTGCCCACCCCCCCCACCCAGGGCAGGGCTGGGGTTTCGCAGGCCGTGCTCTTCCCAGCGTCGTTCTGCGTCCCAGGGGCCGGAGCCCAGGACCAGGTCGGGTGGACGCTCCAGTCCTTTAGAGAGCCCCCTCCGGCCTCCTGCCCCCACCCCAATCCACTTGCCGCGCCCAATGCTGAATTTGGTTCTGAAACCTGCCGCCCCCCTTCCCCCAGGAGGGCCACTCCCGGGGCGAAGGCCGGGCCCCAGGTCCACTACTGCCCAGGTGTTTTTTTCTGACTGCTAGGGAGGGAGTCAGGCCGGCCCAGGGCCTGGCTCTGCAGGTGCTCGGCTTTAGGAACTTGACAAATTCTGAACACAAGTAGAGCGAAGACAGGAAGGCTTGGTTGCTGGGTTTTAACCCTATTTGAATACACGTATTTGAATCACTTTCTTAAAGCTTTGTCCCCTTTGTACGGAAACCAGTAACAGCAAGGCCGCTTCCTCCTGCAGGCGATATCCATGCAGTGTGCGGTGTACGAGTGTGCCCAATACGCGTGTGCAAGTGTGGGCGTGTCGGGCTTCCCCTGCGCGTCTGGCTGTGGTCCGGGACGGCCCTGAGCCTTTACAGGCGTTTCGGCAGCTCCATCGCGGGGAAACCGAGGCAGGGTCGCCGAGCCTTCCCCTCCTGGGCGCTGGGCAAGCTGCCTCCGCGAGACTTGGGGCCGTGGACAAACGATACGCGTGCCTTTTTCCAAGGCCGCCTCGGGCTCCTGCAGGGGCTTCGGGCGAGGGCGACCGTTCTCCCACTACCTGCGGACGCTGTCCCGGCCCCCTACTCGGGCGCCTCTTGCATTCCTCCTAGTTAGCCGCGGACCCCACGCTGCGGAATTAGGGCATCTGGGAAAGCTGCCTGAAAGGCCCGGGGCGACCTTGGTGACACTGCTTCCTCGCTGCCACTGCCATAGCCGTAGCGGGGGCTCCTTCCGAAACCCACGCACGAAACCGCAATTCGGGGCGGGGGCGTGAGCCAGACCCGCCGAGCCCTCACCGCTGTCTCCCTTGCACCTCGTGGAAACCAGACTGCTGCGCACGCATAAAACCCGAGCCCGTCTCTGCTTCGCGTGAACTTCGGTACCGAACCGGTTTCACACGGACGCGCACACTGTACCGCATTTTGAAGTTTTGCATCAAGTGGTATTTAAAGCGCTTTGTTGAAAGGGCTACGCGTCTCAAAGAAACGCCTGAAGGCAGCGGTGTTTCTGGGTCCTGTCCGCCGGCTGCCCGTGCGGGAAGTTTGCCCGGGCGGCGGCGCGGGGCCTTCGCCCTCCTTCCCCCTCTGCGCGCACACATGCGGACGAGGCCTGAGCCCCGCTACCGCCCGCTCAGTCTCCGCGGGCCGCGGCAGACGACTCGCCATTCTCGCCTTGGGAAGAGCCTCCTCCCCGCGCCCCTTCACAGAAACGCGAACCGCCCTCGCTCCGCCGCTGCCTCGTCCAGTTCCCTCCCCCCTCTACCCCAAAACAATCCGCTAACTTTTCACCACTGGCCGGCGAGGACCCGGGGCGAGTGGGCGGGGCGGACAGGGCCGGGGGCGGGGCGCGGGTGGGTGGGCGGAGCCCCAAGTGCTCCGGAAGTCGCTCCGCCCAGGAGGCTCCCAAGCAGGCCGCGAGAGCGGAGGGTACCAGCCTAGGTCCCCGGGCGTGGGGCGCCCTTCGAGGGCGCCACCCCCGGCCACAGAGTTCGGGCGCAGCGCCCCGGCCTTCCAGTGTTACTGTTCCCGCCTCTGGTCGGGCTTCCGTGGGTGGAGCTCGCAGCCAGGTCCCCTGGGGTGCGGGCGGCACCCGCCGTTTCCCGTTATCCCCGAGGCCCCAGAACTAGCTGGGGCGTCTTTCCAGGGATGCTGCACAGCCGCCCGCTTTCCCCGCAGCGGGACTTTGTTCCGGGGCCGCGGGCGAGAGGGGAGGCGGAGGGAGAAGGGCGTTCTGCAAGGGCGGCTGGTTCCGGGGCAGAACCGAACCAACGGCCCGAGAGCGAGCACAGGAGGAAAGAAACTTTCTTTCCTTGCCCCGTCAGTGCCGCTCCGAGTACCTAAAAAGATTTCCTTGGCGTTTTGATTTTGTTTTGAATGCTAATGTCTCAGGGGAAACTATCTCAAAAATGTTCTCAGGTCCGCGCTGTTCTCATTTTTCTTTGGAGAGAACATGTTATTTTTTCCCCTTCGCTCAGAAGGCGGACAGGGTTTGCATGCCGCCCACTGCGAGCCTCTCACCAAGTGCAGTAGGGACGCGCCCCCAGTCCACGCCAGGCCCTGCTGCCGGGCGGGGTGGTTCGGGCCGTCCCCGGAGCCCCAGCCCCAGCGCGCGCTGGGGAAGGGAGCGGCCTTGCCCGGGGCCTCTTGGGGAAGCGGGCTCGGGCCCTGGCCCCGCGGGGAGGGCTTCGAGGACTCGCTTTAACACTTCCCCCTGCGAAACGCTCAGTGGGACCCTCGGATGAAGCAAAGCTGGAGCGACACGCCCCCACCTTACCCCAAAGGATGGCTGCGGGCACGACCTGGGGTCTGGACTGGGTCTGAGGCATCTGCACGAGTGGGAGCGCTGGCGCCCAGGCATGAGCCCCTGCTGGTGTCGAGAGTTCGAGAACGTGAAGCACCGAGCGAGCAGCAGCACCCTCACGGTCTGCACAGGGCCTGCGAGCTGGTCTACGCCCCGTTTACTTAAGAAGGCCTCGGCCCCTAAGGGATCCTCAGGCCGCCCACTGCCAAAATGGTGTGGGGACAGGCGCACCCTGAACGTTCCTTCTGCTGAGCCTCGTCTCCCGGGCCCGCCAGACACGTTCATTCGCCCCCCACCTCCCGCCCCAGGCCTCACGCGGCCTCTGCGCTCGACCCCGCGCCCCAGAGGGTGGCTACGGGGATGCTGTGGGAGGTGCGCAGGAGTCCCTCCCCATTGAATTGAGGGAGAACAAGGGCATTATTGTCACCTCAAGAAATCGATTGCTGGTTGCCCCACCGCCTCACCGGACAGTCGTTCCCCACTTTCAATTTGAAGTTGGCCAAAGAGCAATGCCTAGAGGCGCAGACGGGATGAGAGCCGAGAAGTTCACGAGCTGGCAGAGGGGGCTCATTTTCCTGCATTCACAGGGCTTTCTGCATAACCCCGGCCTCCGGCGTCACCGTGGTCGCGATTCAAACGGAAAATAGGAACCCTGACCTCCCCCTCCATGAGAATCCAGCAAAGCAGAAAATTTCCTGCTGCATTTAAATCCGGGACGGTGTGAAACTGTCCTTTAGATTAAGTGGGTTTGTTTTTTGTTTTTGTTTTTTTCCGGTGAGTAACATCCACCAGGACTCCTGAACTTGGAGTCAGAACATCCTCGGCTTCCCAGCGAGGGCAGCTGCATTCCCAGCTTTTAAATACACACACACCACCAGACTGTGCGCCAAGAGAAAGACCACGACATACGCACATTATCTTTCACCCTTCCGCCGTTAATACCTGTCACAATTCTACCTCGTTAATTGTGGTCTGAGCGCACGCACCACCCAGAGCAGAACATGAGTGGATCCAATCGAGTGAGGTTACATTTACTTGTAATCCTTCTCCCTCCCTTTCCAATTTCTTTGATGATTTTTCCCATAAGTGCATAAGTGGCGGGGACTTTAGTAGAACAGGCCGCTCCTCCTAAACGTGATTCGGACCATATGCTTTCTACATTCATTCGCGCTTGGGCTTTTCTTCTCCGCACTAACTGCTAACACGTTATAGTCACCTTGAAATTTCCTCTGCTATTTTCCAATTAAAAGCTTAATAGCCCTGGAAACGGAGTTCATGTGGTGAAGTTTACCATAGCCCCTTGTTCTGAAAGGCTTTCTGCTGGGATCCCATTATGTGCTTGAATAAACCCTTTCTGCAAACAGAAATGGGACTCGGGGTTGTCAGGTGTTGGGTTACAATAGACTTTGAGGCAGGGGACATTTTACCAACATAAATACAAACCTGTTCCTATAGGGAGATGTTGTCAAATACTGGGATATGGAAAACATTCCCATCAAATATGAGAAAAGGATTATTGCGCTATATCAAATGAGTATTTAGGTCTCAGCCCGCGATGTGCACTGGAGTGAAACGGGGCCCCGGACCAAATAATGCCAGACTGTTCGAGTGGCAAAGGGATAGGGTGGCTAGGTGACTGAAGGAGGAAAGGAGGTCGCCTTGGTAGTGGGAAAGCCCCCCCCAAAAAAAAACCCTGTTTTGAAAGCCGTTATTTTCCTTAAAAAAAAAAATCCTTTACCCAGGTTACTTATACTCCCCAATTACCCTGACGCTTTGGAGAAAATTGGGAGACATGTGTCTGAAAAAAGTCCATGGTCTTCGCATTCCCAAGAGACCCAGAGAATTCTGTGCTAAAGTTCCCAGATTCAGTGTCATTCTAGACCCTCCTTGTCTCCCTTTACGTGAAGGGACTCGCCAACATCCCACTTTCCAGCCTCTGGCCCCCGGGGGTTCCGGTGACCCCCGCTTCCTGTCCCGAGAGCTTATAAAGTTCCTTCCAGCTGTAGTGTTTTAGGGTTTGTTTCCTAACGAAGGCTGGGAAAAGAGGGATTGAGGTGGGGGGATGGGGGGTGAGAGGCGCCGGAGGGGTCTGTGCTGACGCAGCTTTGGGGGAGGCCTCCCAGGGGTAGCACTCTAGCGTCAGGGTTTCCTGCCCACGCCCCACCACCAAGTCAGCATCCAGCGATCCCCAACTCCAGGACTAGTCTGAAAAGGGGGGCGGCCAAGGGCTTCAAGGGAAACGCACACAACCGGGCTCCCTTCTTAATCCTCCTCCCTTCCCGGAATCAGCCTTCGGGGCGGAGGGTTGGCCGCCAGGACGCCTGGCGACGCTTTACTTGAATTCGCAGCAAACACAGAGGGACGTTTTCCTGTTGCCTGTTTGATTTCAGGGCAGTGCAGAGAAAAACGGCCTCCCCGAGGGGACAAGGGGCGCTGTGCAGCCGAAGGGTTGGCCACTGCCGCGGACTCGTCTCCAATTCGACTCGCCCAGACCTCCAAGAGATGACCTGCGGAACCAACGCTCGGGGAATGCCGCCTCCCCCACTTTGCCCTGAACCATTGTGCTCCCCTGCACCGCCTCCCTCCTCCCGTTCCTGTTTGTGTCTTTGTTTTCTTGCGGGGTGTGTGCGTGTGTGTGTGCGTGTGTGTTTGCTTGGGCTTCCCTGTGTCTTTCTAGCGGTGGTGTCTGCATTAGGCCAAACTGGTAATCGTAGATTAGAGACACGCCGGTAACAGTTTAAACAAAGTGTGATGCTGTTCTCGTGTGCAAGGGCGCTCTTCCACTCCCAGCCAGAGACGCTGGGGTGGGGGGAGGGGAGAACGGCCCCATCCCTTAGCCGTAACTCAATCGCTGAGTCCGTGGGGATTTGAATTAGGTGACTCCAGACCTCGGTTTGATGGCACGATGGCTGTTGGGCAGAGCAGAGCGGGGATCATTACATCCGGTAACTCGTGGGGCGCTAACGTGGCTCCTCCGTCCGCTCTCGGGAAGTTTAGACCCCGCACTTAAGCAAATCTTCCACAAGAGCACTTCTGGGACTTTCGGGACAGAAACTGTTTTTTCATTCAAACACGGGGAGGAGGATAGAGAAACAAAGTCAACTCCAGAGAGGGAGGACTGTTCTTCCCTTTGAAATAGGCTGCAAAGTGGGTTGTCATCCTTGGGCCAGCAGGTTTTCATAAACATTCATTTTATTCTACAACAGCAGAAGGGGGAAAAATGTTGCAAAAGGAGATCAAGAAAACCGACATTTTCTGAACCAATTCCACTGCCCTAGCCGGACTCCACCCGCCAATGGCCGCAGGGCCTGGCTCTTCCCAATTAAAACCCTCTCCCAAGTGCACCCGCAGCGCTCGGATAGGCTCCGGATCTCGCGGAGCCCTCCCTGCGGCCAAGTGTGGGGATGAAAGCGGCCTCGGGCTCCGTGCCGCCAGAGCAGGCCTGGCGGCGGGGGCGGGGAGCGAAGGGGAGCGGCCACCTCACTGGCCTACTGGCACCCCCACCCTCACCCCGGCTGGTCCACCTCTTCCCCGCCCCGAGTGCACCGCTGCGTCCCGGAGCGCAGCAGTCCGTCAAAGCGTAGGGAGCTTGCAGTAGGGGGCCGTGAGCGCCCCCGCCAGAGTGGCCTGGCTGCAGGCGGCAAAGAAGGTGAAGTGCAGGGACTCGGGGCGCGAGCGGGAAGGAAGGAGGAAGGCGTGGAGTGGGGTGGAGAGCGGGGAGCGCAAGGAGATCGGGACCCCGGGGGTGGGGGGTGGCAGTGGGAGGGAGGAGGAGTGGGGGGAGGGCGGCGGAGGAGGTGCTGGGGCCGGCCAGCGCGCGCGGGAGCTGCAGACCAGCTGGCTCAGACCTTCACCAGCGCTCTCGCCGGCTCTTCGCAGCCGCCGCAGCGCCTCGGCGAGGGAGGACGTGCCGGCCGAGGCAGCCGCTGGCGGAGGCGCCACGCGCGCGGGACTGCCGAGCACCCGAGGGAGGCTGAGGCTGCGGGCGCCGCGGGATCCGTGAAAACGGCGGCTGCACCTCCCGCCACCCCGGAGCGCACGCGGCCGCCGGGGCTGCGGGACCAAAGACCGCTCCGCCCGCAGGCCGCCCCAGAGCGGGCCTCCCTGCCCCGCCGTCCAGCGCCCCCCGGCCCGCTGCCGCCGCCAGCCCGCCTGCTCTTCCTGGAGTCCGAGACATGAACGGCTACGGCTCCCCCTACCTGTACATGGGCGGCCCGGTGTCGCAGCCGCCGCGGGCGCCCTTGCAGCGCACGCCGAAGTGCGCGCGCTGCCGCAACCACGGCGTGCTGTCCTGGCTCAAGGGCCACAAGCGCTACTGCCGCTTCAAGGACTGCACCTGCGAGAAGTGCATCCTCATCATCGAGCGGCAGCGGGTCATGGCTGCGCAGGTGGCGCTGCGCCGGCAGCAGGCCAACGAGAGCCTCGAGAGCCTCATCCCGGACTCGCTGCGCGCCCTGCCCGGACCCCCGCCGCCGGGGGATGCCGCCGCCGCCCCGCAGCCGCCGCCGACCTCTCAGCCGTCTCAGCCCCCGCCGCCGCCGCGGCCCGCCGCCGAGTTGGCTGCGGCCGCCGCGCTGCGCTGGGCGGCGGAGCCCCAGCCCGGCACGTTGCAGGCGCCCCTCGCCAAGCCAGGTAAGAGCGTCTGCGGTGCGGAAGCCGGGCTCGGCGCGTGGGCGAAAACTTCGGAGCGGCCGCCGCGGCTTAGCCTGCGAGGCCCGCAGGGAGTGTTTGGGCCTTACTGCCCAACTCTCGCCAAGTCGGTTCTCACGCTTCGGGCGCAGGCCGGCCTTCAGTCTGGGCCCGGAGCAGGTAGAGACCAGGCGCCTGCCGGCAAGGTGCCTCGGCCGAGCCAAACGGCGGCACCGAGCGTCGGGCTCGCCAAACGCCTTCCCCAGGGGAACGTGGCCGCTTCCGCCGGTAAATAAAGAGGTCGAAGCAGGACCGCGTTAAAACCCGGCACACACCGCACGGCGCGGCCGGGCTTTACCGGCTGCGGGCGTGGAGGGCCTTGCCTTTGGAGGTTGGGACAGGTAGGTGCAGGTAACTCTAGTCCAGGCCAAGGCTCCGCCGAGTCCGAGCTGGGCGTGCTTCTCTGGCCCCAGGGAAGTGGAGTGAACCCGAAGCCTTTCTAGCAAGGCACTGTGGCTTCTTGCGATGTGTTGAAGGAAGCCCTATTTAGAAGCTTAGTGAAAAGGGCCAGAAAGCTTCCTGAACCGATAGCAGGGGACCCCGACTCTGGTGCACCCAGCTCTTGCAGACCTGCTCAGATCTTTTAACGCCAATCCTCAGGCTGCCCTGAGCGGTCTCTTTGGTTTAAAGAAATACGAATGAAACTTGTCCTAAGGTGGAGAAGGACACCTCTGCCCAGCCCTCTCCCCGCTCTCGGCCGATGTGGCCAGCCTCTTGCTGCTAAGCGGCGGCTTTGGAGCAAAGGCTCTCTCGCCTCCCCTCCTGTGCCCTCCTCTGCGGTGCTGTAGAGAGGGTGGGTCTGCCCAGAGTCCTGGAGGTGGGCATATTCCCACACCCCACGTCCCCGCTTCCATCTGCTTCCTTCCACAGGGCCTGCAGACCCCAGGGGAGTTCCTCCTGGGGAATCTCTAGCTTGCTGTCCTGCCCAGCCCAGCCCAGCCCAAGTGCTCCTTTGATTTAGGCTCTTGGAATTCAGTGGCCATGTGTGTGATGTTTCCCTTGGACCCGGCCAAGGGTACACAGGTAGAAAGTCCATCTTCCCAGGAAGGAGAGTAGGGGTTGTACTGTGATTTGGAGAGGGCAGGCCCTGGAAGGCCCAGAGCCTTCTTGTAGATAGAGCTGTGACTGAGCTTCTGCCTACAGCACCCCCTCCTCCGGAAAAGACATTACCCCTGGGTTCTGGAGAGATGCTTTCAGGAGCACTGGACCGCTGTGTGGAGCTGGGGAAATGTAGGCAGCCTGGATGGCACAGGTCCGTCGGCTGTCCCGTTGCTCACTTATGCTCTGCAGGCCTGAAGCACTGAGTACCTTTTACGTGAGGAGTAGGACTGGGCGTTTTATGGACAGAGGACAGTTTGCTGAACTTGGATTTTGTGGATATTTAATCCCAAGTAGAGTATAAGCAAATGTGTGAGTAATGAGCATCCCCCACCCCACACACCTTGGCAATCTTTTGTCCAACTCAGCTCTTTGTATTTATAGATTTGCCAGAGAGGAATGGGAGGCAGGGAGAAAGAAGGTTCAAGAAGATTCTTTTTGCTTTTCTCCTTTAAGCTAGGACAAGTAACTAGGAGAGTTGTGTCTCCGTTCTAGAAGTTGATCCATGCCAGTAACTTTTCTTAACCTTTCCGTTTCCATTTCCCTGTCTCTGTTCCCCCAGCAGCAGAGCAGGCGAGGCGTGGCGGGTAGGCCAGTGGTAGCATTTTGCAGTGGCCGTCTGCCCAGCAGCACCCCAAGGGCATTGGGTTCTGGAGTCTTTGTCCAAGAGGGATTCTTTCACACCCTATGCTCTTCAAACCAGTCTTTGGGATAGCCAGAGTTCAAGGTTTCTAAAGAGTCGCAAAACCAAAACAACCAGGGAAGGAGGGGTCCTGGGAGCCGGAAGGAAGGCCGGGTAGCAGCTGCAGTGGCCAGCTTTGGGGGAATAAAAGAGGGAGACAGATTTCGACTGGAGAAGCCAGCCCTGGTGCACTCTCTCTTACTCCAAGCCAATTATTCGGGGATAGCCTGAGCCTTCCGAATTGAAAACAAGTCATTGAAAAGAAAACTAGGATTTACCACTTGGAGGGGTCAGAGATCAGGCTTTGGGGGACCCGAGCCCTCAAGGACCCAAAGCCCAGTCTCCAGCTCATCAGGCTGCATACTTTGCAGGTTTCATTTATATAACTTTTGTTCCCTTCTTTCAATTGGTTCGACCCCATAATTCCACGCTTTAAAAAAGAAAGCCAGTCACCAATCCAAAGGTGGGAGGAGGGAGGAAAAGAAAAGATAATTATTTCCCATTACGAAAGCAAGCATACAAGTGGACCCAGTCTATGCGTTGCTTTATATGGAGGAAGCCCATTTGGGGTTTAAGTTAGGGAAACCTGTCTGGTGTGGAGACCGGTTGCCGTGTGTCTTATGCCTTTTTGCAGCTGTTCTTGTAACGTATTTGTAGGCAACACGCTATGTGTATTTAGCAGCAAGCGTATCAGATACTCCTGGGCAAATAGCTCACTGCATTTAGGGAAGTAAGTGCCGCTCTGTTAGAATAGTAGGTCCACGTGCACAGTAAGTTCACGGACCATTAGGAATCTGCATATCTGCTGGCACGTTATAGAGATGTGTGTGTGTGAGATACGCATGCCACTGGTCCTTTCTGCAAAGGGCCTCTTTAGTACCCAGCTATGGAGACGTGTGCTTTTTTGCTGTTGGGTACAAACACAGGTGCACAAACTCAGGAGTCTTTCCCGCTCCAGAAATCCTTGAGAAACTCGCTTGCCCTAGAGAAGGGTATGTCTCTTGGTCACCGCTGGAGGAAAAACGCCCCATTGGAGGAGTGACACATTCACACCACAGTTCAGTTGTGTTGTGGAAAGAAATCTCTTTCCCAAAATTCTGCTTCAAATTCTTTAAAGGAATGGGGGTTGTTTTATCCAACAGTGGAGTGCGCTGGGCATCCCTTTCAATGTGGCGGTGGCTCCAAGGAGAATTTTCATACTCTGTTACTACTTCTAGTTCCGGATTGGAACATTCTTTTTTCCTTCTGGGTGTACGTTTCCCTTGCTCCTTGTTTATCGTCTACGACTGGTCTCATATTATCAGATTTTGATTGAGCCCCAAATTCTAGTTTAAGTTTCTTTATACCACCGACTCATTTATTCTAAATTCCCTCTTCATCCTCTTCGCCCTCTCCCCTCCCCCACCCCATGAACGTGGGAAGTGTGAACTTTTTTCAGCTCTTAGTGTATCTGAGTCAGCAGCTTCAACCAGCCAAGCCAGCCTTTCAGGACCTGGGCTCAAGAGCTGAGGAAAGTTAAGGGTCACGACCAAGGTGAGGAGCTAAAGTTACATTCCTGTGTTCTCATCCCTTCCCCCACCCCCAGCTTTCCCCCCAGGAGTGACCTGGGTCCCCTGGGGCTGTGCAAGGAAAGACCTGTGGCTATAGATTCTTCCTACATTTGTCTACAAAATAAATAGGTAGACAAGTTCTTTAAAGTGTTCTTAAAGTTGAAAGAAATAAAAAACAGCATATTTGGTCAGGAACAGAAGAACGGGATCAGAGAGGAATGTAGGAGCTCCTTTCCTGTGTGTTTCTCCTGAAAAGAAGCAAACAAGAGACCTGTAGGGAGAGAAGTAAGGAGATTGTGGAAAACTGTCTTTATTTAGTTTTACCTCCTGCTCGGCACTTCTTAGCAACTTAATGCTGGCTCTGTGCTTTTTTGCTCCAGCTTGAGTCCTGTCCCCTCTGCTTCCTAATTTTTAATTTTGCTTTAATTTTTTTTTTAAAGAAGAGACAGACCCACTTGCAAGTGTAATGTTTATTACCAGATCACCGGCCCAGGCCAGAATGGGAAACCCTGGTGATAATAAGCTAGAAGCAAACGAAAAAAGAGGGAAAGACTTCAAAGTCATTCATCAAGTGTAGTTATGAATTTTAAAAAGGGAGGGGTCTGGTTATTTAAGACGGCTTGATTTGGGGCGAAGAACCTGACTCACAGTTGCCCTTTGAAACCCCAAAACCGACCAAATGCAGAGGGTCAAGCAAGCGGTCCCGTACCCGTGGTCTCTTGCAAACCTGTCCCCAGGGCTGGCGTAGGGGCTGGGATTAGGACGCACCCCTGCGGGGGGAGCGCAGCAAGTGCAGGCGGCGGGCTGGGGCAGCGAGGGGGACCCCCGGGGCACCTACGCTGGGGCTTTCCACTCCGAGGGCAGCGGAGCCGGAACCCTAGGAAAGGCGCTCGCAGCGGCGGGGCGGCCACACTGGACCGCTGTCCCCTCGCACCCGGTCCCGGACCCGGGGAGACGGCAGGCGGCGGGTCGGCCCGTTCCCAGGCCCGCCCCAGCTTCCCGGGCCGCGTCGGGTGCCCCGGGCTGCCTCCGGGTTCGCCCCGGGCCGCGGGGGCAGGGCCCGGGGGCTGCGCGCTGCAGGGGCGAGAAGCCGGCGGGTTCTCCGCGCCCTTCCCGCCCCTTCCCTGCGCCTCCCTGCGGCCTCCGGAGCTTCGGTGGGTCGCCAGATTCAGCAGAAAAATGCGCAAATAGGCACACCAAAAAAGAGGATGTCAACTATTGCCCGAGGCATACTTCCACTAAAAAAATTTTCATTTTTCATCTGAAGTTCATATTTAACTGGGCGTCCTGCCGTTTTGTCCCGCAACCCGAGGCCCAGGCTGTCCCCACCCAGCCCCAGTCACCCCGCAGGGCAACCCTCGGGGTGGGGGTGGCTCCGGCGCGGCCACCAGCTTCTTTCTTTCCGTGGGGCCCCTCGTGTCCCTCTTGTGGCGCCGAGGACAGGGCCGGCAGGAAAAACGAACGTGTTTTCCGCGTCTGGGAACCGCAGGTCCACTGGCATCCGGGAACGATTCCCCCCACCCCAGCTCACTCCTCCGGGTTATAAATCTGGGGGATAGCCGGGCTCTTGACTTACACAACCAACTTTTCTTTTCCCTGATGGATGAACTCCCCGGTTTAAAAGATTACAGTAATCACAGGAGGACAGTGTAAATCGAATCTGATAGCAATAACTTTCGGGGAAGGTCAGGCTCAAGTGAAATGTTACCAAGCAACAGGCATTTTGTTTGCAAAATACAATCAAAGAGCATTGATGAGAAATTCTTTGCAGCCCCCAGTCAGCACTTTCTGCTAACAGCTTTACGGAGAGAAAGTGAGTAAATCTTCATAAATCAACGTCCCTGCAGGACTTGGAGCCCCTTTCTGGAAATGTCCCGCTTCCTCCTGACAGGGAGGAGGATGGAGCCCCTCATCTATTTGCCTGCCTGCCTGCCTCCCCTCTCCCTCCCGACCCTTCTTCCTCCCCTCTTGTTTTCCCTCTTTCTTTGGCTTTTTAACCTGTTCCGGCTTCTCAGGTCTCTGGATTTCCATGTCTAGTCCCGTTGGCCCTCACCGCACAGTGGGCCTCGCACTGGGGTTGGCATGGGTGCCCGTGGCAGAGATCAGGGCCTGAGTAGTGAACAGCTGGTCCTCACAGGTCCTTCACCCTGGGATTCTGTCCTGTCACTCTCCAGTGTACCACAGGCTTTAGTGACTCAGCCCCTTGTCCGTGCACTGCAGACTGCTCCAAAGAAACCAAGGGGAAACTAAAACCCATGTGGGTTTTTTGGTTTCCATTTTATTTTATAATTAAACAGCTATAAAAAATGAGCACACTCAACTACAGACTTAGTATTATGGAAAATGGGGCATTCGGAATGGCTCAGTTCTTTACTGAATCTCTACTCTCTTTTTTTGATGGCAGTGACTAGGCAGGTGCACGTTTTATGAAGCTGGGATTGGTCTTCAGCTTCTCACCCCCCCCCTCACCGTTTATTACTTTTATTAGTTTGATATGAATGTTTGTTGCAACCATTGTCTCTACACGGGAATGTTTCCAACAATCTGAACCCTATGAATCCACCATAGTCAGCCCAGCTGCTGGCCTTTGAGTTCCTTGCTGTGTTTCAATGTAAAATTTGACCAAGCACACAGATAACGTGGAAATGTTACAGAAGAGTTAAACTGTAAGCTTCTTGGTGGCCAAGAGGCAATGTTTTGATCAGCTCTGTATAATCTTACCTAACACAGGGCCTGGGCACGTAGTAAGGGACTTAAGGATTTTTGGTAAATAGATGGATGAATGAGTAACCAGCTGCATTTTTATCAGTTCCAAACAGACCCGGAGATTTATAGGTCATTTTCCTCCTGCTTCTTGAAAAGTGTTCCTGAGTCAACGAAGAGGTCAAAACTAAATTTTTGCAAGACATACAAAGTCCACAGTTGCAAGCCTTATTTCCTTAAGTTCTGACCTTTCTATACCAACATTCCCCCCAAATATTGATCCCGAGGAAATATCCTGTGTTGTTAATGATTTTTTAAAAAGCAAAGCATGATGATTTCATGACTTTTCACAAGTCCCCCCCACCCCCCAACCCAGGAAGAGAAGGAAAGATTTTCCACTGATATTCGTTCCCTGCTGTACTTGAGATTTTCAGCCACTCGGGTTTTTTTTTATGAGTCAGCACTTCTAGTGTGAGATAAAGATAACAGAAAATGTAAAAAAGTGTGTCTCCTGTTAGCGTTCTGACTGGGCATTGGTCTCTTCTAGAAGCACTGTCCTGCCTGGTCTCCTTCCTGTCATTGCTGTAAGATTTGTGTGCTTGGAAAACGACCCATCAGGGGACAGTTAGAGGTGTGTCCCCCAAAGCTCAACTGAACAGAAGACGACGTACAATCCATGTTCCAAAATGTGTGCCATGATTTCAAAAGGAAAAAAAAGGTCCAGTGACTTTTGTACTAGGAAACACTCCTCTCTATGCCAGTGGTTTTCTATTTTCGTTCAAGGTAATATTTTGGCTTTTTGTAGATATAATTGGATAGAATGGATAAAACCCACCACATTTAAGTCTGAAAGATTCTCCATTTTTATGTTCATGTTTATTTCATATATTTGGTAGTTTTCCCCCCAAATATTTGAAATGAGTATCTAGGGTTTTTAAAAAACATGTAACTACTTTTTCGTATAAAAAAGTCCTCTAAAGGAGGAAAGATTTTGCAAACTGTAGTTTTAGATTGGAAGTTACTTTTGTGTGAGTGTTCAGTTTCTCTCCCTAGTTCAAGTCTGTAGCAAAAGGGAAAAAGAAGTCTTGTAAGTATCTTAAGGCTTACGTATGTATTTTTTGAAGTTGGTAGCATTATTGTTGATAGAAAAAATTTCCTTCTTACTCGAATATCTACTTCTTTTACATACTTTGAGCTGAGTGAAGGGTTTAGTTCATGGGTGGCTAGGAGTATTTCTCTATCATGAAAAATATGAACTTAAAGAATGAGTAGTAAGATATTTCAAATACCTGGATGTTTAAGCATTAGGAAGAGCAGATTATATCACATTCAA
This sequence comes from Ursus arctos, assembly GCF_023065955.2. NCBI lineage: Eukaryota > Metazoa > Chordata > Mammalia > Carnivora > Ursidae > Ursus > Ursus arctos. Next base: position 8,966,587 of record NW_026623019.1, on the reverse strand, counting down.
TTGGGATTTGGAATCTCAGATGAAATTGATTTCTTCCTACTTTTTGACTAGTAGGTGTGGCTTTCTGCCCCCATACGCTAGGAGTAAAAAACTTATCAGTTGGAGTATATTCTTACTCTCTCTGTTCTAGGAATTAGGGTGTCAGTCTCAAGGAGAAAGAAGGTAGGGGCGCCTGGGTGGCACAGCGGTTAAGCGTCTGCCTTCGGCTCAGGGCGTGATCCCGGTGTTATGGGATCGAGCCCCACATCAGGCTCCTCCGCTAGGAGCCTGCTTCTTCCTCTCCCACTCCCCCTGCTGTGTTCCCTCTCTCGCTGGCTGTCTCTCTCTCTGTCGAATAAATCTTTAAAAAAAAAAGAAGAAGAAAGAAGGTAAAGCGTTCGGGGACTATTTCCTTTTTCATTCTGCTGGTTGGAAGCCTCACATTTCTGTATCTAGAAAGGCCTTTGTGTTTTATACCAACATGAACATTTTATAAAGTTCATTTAGGAAAAAAAAACCCTAGAGATGAAAAGCAACACCTGTTATTAAACTACACGTTATCACTGGGCTCGAAACCCACTCTCTGTCATTACTTGTGAAAGTCTGCAGTTACAGAATAATGTACGACACATCCAGCTTAGGCACAACAGCACAACCAACAGTAGACCTGCCCCGGAGTCGCGCGGGCTCCGCGCCCTGCCCTTCAGAAATGAAGATGGTGAGGAAAGATTCTTGGCTAGTCTTCCCTTGCCCAGGTTTGCAACCCCAACTGCCAGGGCTGTGGAGAGGGATTTGCTCACCTGACAGCCCGGGGCAGGACTTTATAGGCTGCTCAGGTGCAGGAAAGCCTAGGCCGTGCCCCACTCCTTGGTTCCTTCAAGGTCTTCTGTCCTGCCTTTGAACGCAGTGTGAACAGTACTGGGCCCAGTTGCTTGGAATGCCCTGAGTGTGTAGATCTGATTCCTGGGTCGCCCCCTTAGCTTCTTTACCATGTGGCCATAGCCCGGACACCGAGCTGGAGAGGCCGACCTCCCCGAAACCTGAGAAGAAAGTGTGGATGAGCCAGCACAATCCACCACCACCACCACCGCCGGAGAAGTAACCAGAAGCACGGCTGCCTGGGCCTGCCACTCACCGTAGCAGGGGCAACGGGGACGCAAGAAAACCAGGCAGAGGCCCCTGCAGGCTGGGGGTTCCAACCGGTGAGCAAGCTGGCCCCCGTATCAGATTTTGCAGAACAGGAACATAGGTACCAAGGTGGAATTTTGCGTTGTCAGATTTATCGTCCTGTCATGCAGGACCCAGTAGATTGGGAGAGTGTATCCTTTGCCATTTTGAAAAATAAGAATACATTCTCGTAAGGGCAGGTGTGTCGGATTTGCCAGAACATCACCCTGTCGCTTCCCTCTGGCTGACCTCTGCTCTTTGAATCACTTTCCTCTGGAGTGTTCTGTGGAAGGGTGAGTTAGGTGATAGACCTCAACACATTTCCCACAAATGTTTTCAGTGTTTGCAGCCCATCCAGGGTGGGAAAAATTCTTTTTTTCCAATTTTTATTTTAAAAAATAAACTCTGCCCTTAACGTGGGGCTTGAACTCGCTCCCTGGAGATCAAGAGTCCAATGCCTCACCCACTGAGCCAGCCAGTGGGTGGGAAAAATTCTTTTAAAACAGGGAGCCATTTTTAGGTTCACTCATTTAAAAAACAGCTAAGTTTTGAGCTTCCTAGCTGTACTTATATACCTTTTATTTCCTAGAAGAACCAGTTGTTTCTCTTGCTTTCCAAAAAAAAAAAATCTCACCATCTCTTACACTGCTGTGATATTGTGTGTCCTATTCCTCTGTCTCTCTTTGTGACCTGTGGTCAAGTATACATAATATAAAATTTGCTATTTTAACCGTGTTTAGGGGTACAATGTACGGGCATTAAGTATATTCACAGTATTGTACCACCACCCCTACTGTCCATTTCCAGAACTTTCTCATCATCTGAGAGCCCCATAGGGTGACACAGTAAGTCCCAGTCCCTCTCCCACCCCAGCCCCTGCTAACAATCATCCCACTTTCTCTCTCTGTGAATTTGTCTATCTAAGTGGAATTTGTCTTTTTGTGACTGACTTATTTCACTTAGCATATTCTCAGGGTTCATCCCCATCACAGCACGTGTCAGAATTTCATTCCATTTTGAGACTGAGTAATATTCCATTGTATGTATGTGCATTTTCTTCATCCATCCATCCATCCATCCCTCCATCCAGGACACCTGAGTTGCTCCCACCTTTTGGCTGTTCCAGATAATGCTACTATGAACCCTGTGTATGATATGTACCCTACTGGGTAGAAGCACGTTCTTTCTGGCTGTGTTCGCTTTTCCCCTTGCACGTGCATCCTATCTGCCCAACAAGATAATAAACCCCGCAAGCTAGGGCCAGTCTTATACTTCCCGGTATTTTGGTATTTTTCACTCCCTTTTTTTCTGTTTCCCTCAGTATCTTGCATATTACAGGGATACAAATACTTGATAGTGAAAATAATAGGTAAGAAAAGCTAAAGTTAAATTTGAAAATCCCGTTTAGAGGTACACAGTATTTAAAGCAGACTTTTATTTTCTGTTTACCTGGGGCGTGTCTTTGACTTGTTTTCCCAAGCTCCACGGAGCAGGGCCCGAAGTCCAATTGTGCGTTGAGGTCAGTGCTGGGCGAACACAAGGTCACTGTCCACTCGTTTTCAAGTGTCTAATAATAGAGTAACTGCCAAGAGGCACGCATGGGGTCATGAGTCAGGAAAATGTAGAAAGGTCTAGCCGATTAGAGTGAGAATCTGTTGTTCTGTGGTTTTTCTCTTTTGGATTAAGAAAAAATGCCATGTTCGCTGAGGAGGTGACATCAGGGTCCCCTGCCCTGGGGAGTTGCAGAAAGGGACGATGTCAAATGTCCCTTACAAAAATAGGTCTTCTGCACGTCCCAGGGGTGTTATAGAAAGCAAAATTGGCTTAATATGTGCAGCCCGCCGATGATTCCCACATAGAATCCTTACATTTTTGTATTGGAAAAAGCAGTAGTTTATTTAAAATGCAAATTTGGGATAAGTGTGAATTTGTATTGGATTTATGACTGCAAATCGCACTGATAGAGTTTAAGCCTATTTTAAAATGCATTTATCTTTGCTTGGCACACACGTATTGCTTCGCGAAGAATCACCGTTTTCTTTTTCCATTATACTGAAGATAAATCCGACATTAGAAGAATGTTCATAAATGGGCCTTTGTTTAAGGCTTTTAAAGTAAACAACAACAGATTGGAGGAGGTAGATTTTTGAAGCTGTGTGATGAAATGTCACCGGCTGGCTTTCTAAGTATGATCAGGTGTGCCCACAGAGGAGGTGGCAATGAAGCTCTGCAGGCTGGGCAGTAGAAAACACAGGCAGACCAATTGTTTACAAGCTGACACGTGGGTCATTAATAATTTTCATCTTTAGGTCAGTTACATTGGCTTTGAGTAGAGCCAGCCAGCCGATGTTTTCAAAAGGTTAAAAATTTACTTGCATATAGCGCGCTAATAAAGAATGTTCTTTTATTATAAAGGTCTGTTGGCATTTCCTACTGCAAGCAAATCCAGTCTACTCCTTTCTGCCTGCTTAGTGCTGTAATACTAGCCCTTGGGGGGGTCATGTCTTAGGTCAAAATGTTAAATTTGCAGCTGGTTTAGTTCACAGCAAATCTCTGCTTTATTTGGGAAGATTTTTTTTTCCCTTTTGGTATCATTCAAGAAAGTATCTTTAAATCCTTTCCATGAACCTTACTAATAAAACAGTTCATGAAACAGTTTTACCTCTTTACCCCACGGTCCTGGAGTTATGGGCGCCTTGTTTCATGGATGGGTCATGCCCCTTTGCAGTTTGACAAATCTCTTCAGCCATTTCCTTCCTGTCCTGCGACCTGCCCCGCCATCCAGAATTCACAGCTGGTCTTGCTTGCCCTCTAGTGCAAGCTGCAGGTGACCCAGTCTGTCAGTCCCTCTGAGTGGCTTTGTAAGAAAGATTTCAATGTAGAGAGGCTTCTTTCTGGAAATTCTATTGATTAGTTATTGTACATGGTCACCTGATGAAACATAGGACTAGTTCACAAGACGTATGTACCGCAAAATCTGCCTATGGGAAATGGATTTAAAATATGAAAATCCCCTTCTATGGATATATGGGACCTGCGCCCACGGTGCTGTCCCTAGGTGACACCAGCCACCTCATTTGCAGAAAAGGAGCCGGAAGACAAACCCGAGCTCATTTTCTTGGTCTTCCCTGGGCTGCGTTTATCCCTAGACCCACAGAGGGGCCCTATGTAGATCGTGACTGCTAGGACAGCTGCATCTTTTATAGTTACAGGTATCGTATCACTGTCCTGTGTTCAAGGCAAGCTTCTCTGTGCACATCCGTCTGAGAAATCACGCCAATTTCTAGATCTTTATTTAGTCTCCCGCCCCCCATTCACCAATGAGGCGGTTTGGATTCCTCTTAAAAGGCTTTCCCAACCGGGGCGCCTGGCTGGCTCAGTGCTGGTGTGGGACTCTTGATCTCAGGGTCCTGAGTTCAAGCCTCACGCTGGGTGTAGCGATGACTTGAAAAAAAAGAAAAGAAACGAAAAGATAAAGAAAGGCTTCCAGTGTGTTGGCACCCACCCAGCCGCGTTCCCCCTTCCAGATCCCCTGTGTGGGGCCCTCTCCCGAGCACATCTGTTCCTCTTTCCGCACACCAGGGAAGGATTAACCCAGCTGTGCTCTGCTTTTCAGATTTGACGGAGGAACGACTGGGGGACAGCAGCTCGGCCGACAACACGGAGACCTTCAGCGACAAAGACGCCGACCAGAGGAGCTCCCCGGATGTGGCCAAAAGTAAGGGCTGCTTCACCCCGGAGAGCCCCGAGATCGTGTCGGTGGACGAAGGAGGCTACGCGGTCCAGAAAAACGGAGGCAACCCAGAGAGCCGCCCCGACAGCCCCAAGTACCACGGGGAGCAGAACCACCTGCTGATCGAGGGCCCCTCGGGGACCGTGTCTCTGCCCTTCAGCTTGAAAGCCAACAGGCCGCCCCTGGACGTGTTAAAAAAAATCTTCCCCAACCAGAAGCCCACGGTGCTGGAGCTCATCCTGAAGGGCTGCGGCGGGGACCTGGTGAGCGCCGTGGAGGTCCTGCTGTCCAGCCGCTCCTCGGTGTCCGCGGCGGCCGAGCGAACTGCCGCCGAGCCCGAGGGGCTGGTGCTGCCCTCCAACGGGCACCTCTTCGAACACAGCCTGAGCTCCTACCCCATCTCCTCCTCCAAGTGGTCCGTGGGCTCGGCCTTCAGGGTCCCGGACACGCTGAGGTTTTCGGCCGACTCGAGTAACGTTGTCCCCAACCCCTTGGCCGTGCCCCTGCAGCACCCTTTCCCCCAGCCGCCCCGCTACCCGCTGATGCTGAGGAATACCTTGGCGAGGAACCAGTCGAGCCCCTTTTTGCCCAACGACGTCACCCTGTGGAACACCATGACCCTGCAGCAGCAGTACCAGCTGAGGTCCCAGTACGTGGGCCCCTTCCCCACTAACTCAGCCAGCGTCTTCCGAAGCTCGCCCGTCCTCCCCGCGCGCGCCCCCGAGGACCCCCGGATCGCCATCCCCGACGACGGCTGTCCGATCGTGGCGAAGCAGGCCCTTTACACCGAGGAGGACTATGACGAGCGGTCCGACTCCTCAGACTCTAGAATACTCAACACGTCGTCCTAAGGTGGCTCCCGGCTGGGTGGCGTGACCAGGTGACGTTTTCTGTGCGTTCCAACCCCGGCCCCGCGAGGAGAGGCCACACCCTGTGTATCCCCTTTCCTTCTGTTCGACAAAGTGACCCTGCTTGATTCTATACCTTAGCAATAAAAACCCATAACTTATTTAATTTCTTGCACTTCATTGGAAATGCCAAATAGCTCTGCTCTGTGGCTTTAGTGCTGAATGTTTATTGTAAAAGAGAGTCTGATGCTAAGACTAGTCTTGGGAAAGCCGGGTCCCCTGCAAGATTTATTTGCGGATGGAAAGCTGAAGGTCAGCTTTGCTCCTAAACTCAACCCGGAATGTCCGAGAAAATAGTATACTTGAATGCGGTTTTGTAAAAGAGGATTCCTCAGGATATGTAAAACCTCAAGCAAGTGGTTCGGTTGCAAATGGACTATAAACAGGGACCTTATATTCTTATGCTAAAAATCCTTCTTGCATTTTAGGGAGAGACTGCACTTCAGAATAGAGTGAACCGCTCACACGCTTATTGAAGCTTGGACAGTTTTCAGAGACAAACTCCATTAAGAATTCTTCTTTTCACATGGCTGAATTGAAACATGAGTGATGTCAATGTAAAGCCAATCCCAGCTGTGAACTGCATGAAATGTATTGTGAAATGAACACAAGATTAAGCTTTGTCAGGTTAATGTAGCATGCTGAGGACTCTAGAAAAAAAATAAACTAAGGAGACGATCTTCGTCTATGTCATTTCTACTCGTGGAAAGAGGATCTCTAAAGAGAGAAACTTGATGCAAAAACTACTTCCTAGCGCATGGATCAGGAGTCAGGGGGTCAGTCGAATGGGACATCCCTTGAGGAATCAAGGGACATGAGTTGAATGGCAAAGTTTGGGGGCTGCATTCAGAAAGACAGAATTTATTTTTAAAGAATAGAGTTCGGTTCAGTCCCTCCGCTCCTTCATTTAATTCTTGAGCAGGTCCGTAGTGAGTGCCTGTTACGCGTGAGAGAACGCTTTTTGTCTGCTGTTACCCAAGCCCCTGTCCCTGAGTCCAAGATAAGCAGGGATGATAATGGAGAGTCCCATTAAAGAATAAAGTAAAAATGAAACAATTCACAATGTGAAAAGTACTCAGCACTGTACCTGACACAGAGAAGGCGCTTGATAAATGGGAGCTATGATTGCTTTTAATTAAGCTCGCTAGCTTTTGCATTCTTGCTCAGATGTCTTAAAAAGAGAGTTTTCAAACAATAATATTCAGTGGTGCCCACACTAACCCTTTCTTTTGCTGTGTCCATTCTTCAAAGTGCTGGAAAGCAAAGATGACTGCTTAAGTCAGACAATAAACTTAGGAAGCTGGGAGGGAAAGTAAATAAGCAAATAAATAAAAGCATCTGCATGACAAGGAGGCAGAAAGAGCTCCCAATGTGAGAATAAGTCTAGAAGGGCTCTTCAGTCTGGAAGGGAGAAGAGCATATCCTCTTGGCCTGAGATACTCCCTCAATTGGGAGACAGGAGCTCCTATCAGGGGCCAACCTCGCTTGAATGGGTCCCAGGAGAGAAAAGAAAAAAAATTAACAACAACCAAAAAATCTCGTCTTTATTTCTATAGGACACTTCGGGAATGAGAATCTTTGGTGGGAAAAAAATTCCTTATATTGGTTGGACTAATATGTATTTAATGGACATAGGTAATACCAGGGAGTTTAAAAGTAAGTACAACTGTTGTTAGGTTTGTATTTAAACATTAGCGTATATGTAAGGGAAGAAAGTGAGGGAGTGAAGAAGATAATTTTTGACCCCTGTTTCTAAAGACCCATGTGTGGGACATTTTATGTGGTTGTGATGGGCTAATGTCTGGGCCTACCCAGGACAAATGTTTTTCCCAAGGTATGTTCGTCTGATTAATTTAACAAGCAACAGCGGTAACAAATCCCCTGTGAGCCAATGGTGCTGCGAACTCTGTCTTCAGCTGTTACTCCCTCAGGTTGAATGACCCGGGTTGAGCAACCCTCGCCCTAAGATACAGTGTCTTTGCAGCACGATTTCCCCCCCACAGGTCACCGAAGTCATGGACTCCTTTTGACAATGGCCAGCAACATGGAATTATCTGTAAGACAGAGAACTCACAGGCTAGTGCAGGTATGTGTCTTCCTCAGTCTAATCTTCTGAAGCAGGACATATTTATTTTGGTGGGTAAGTGTGGTCAGGGGTCAGATGGGAGAGATTGGTTCAGATCCTGTGTCCTGCGTCCAGCGGTCAGTTTTGCTTCCTCTGCTCTCCTATCGCCTACCCCCCCCCCCCCCCCCGCCCCGGTCAAAGTGGCAAAACCTCGTAGATTCTAGCTCAGCTCTTACAGGCCATCCTGGTCTGATGTGTAGCCCACAGGCGCTCAGTTTCTCTTTCACAGAAAAGAGAAAAAATCAACTAACTCTTTCTGGCTAAATCTCATCTGTCACACAGACCAGATAGCGGGGTGCTTGGCGGGTCACTTACAGCTGGGGCAAGCCAGCCTTATGGAAAGTTAGTCCCCGTTAAACCAGGGCGCCTCTCTCCCCTTCTAGTGAGGACCTGCAGACTGCTGGTCTTAAATGCTTTGTTCGTCTACGATGGGAGTGTGGGCAGGTCCGTCGTGTTCTAGAGCAGTTCACTTCCCAGCGTGGTCCACGCACCCCAACGTTCCCTTTCTACTTTAGATTCCTGGGCCCTGCTTGTTGAGCTCAGAATCTCAGAGTCTCAGTACCCCCATGTTTATCGTGCTCCCCAGGTGATTCTTAAACTCAGTAAGATTGGAGAACCTCACATCCTTGGGTTTTCTTCTTAGATCTATGCCCTCCTGTAAAGGAGCTGAGGGAGAGGTGGAAAGACCTATGTCCTCCAGTCCTGCGTCCTTTTCTGTGGCGAGAGTAGACTTCCACGTGGGAGCAGTCTTGGTACCTGCCCTCGACGTTGTGCAGGCAACTTCAGGGGCAATGTTAACGTTTGACTCGAGTACACATTTGAGATCAGAAGTGCCTGCGTTTGGACACTTCTGAAGGGCAGAGCACCAGATCTTAGCCTAAACGCGCTCCCCTTACCCGCAGGAGGAGTATGCCACCTAAAGCCTCTGCGATTTGTCAGTGCCGCGGACCCGTCGGGTGTGCCGTGTTTCCACGTTTACTTGTGACACCTGGAAATAGGTTTGGCCCTGGAGCTGGAGCTTTGAGTTTTAAGAAACATCAACAGTTCCCTTTCCCCCCAGTTTGGTGAAGATATAATCGACTTATAACATAGTGTAAGTTTAAGGCGTAGGCGGTGACGATTCGATAGGTGTGTATATTGCAAAATGGCTTCCACCGTACGGTTGGTGACCACACCCGCACCTCACACAACTGCCTTTGTGTGTGTCTGTGGAGGTAACATTTACGATCTGTTCTCTTAGTCGCTTGCAAGCGTACGATGTGGTGTCGTTCGCTCCAGCCAGCATGCGGTACCTTGGAAATCCAGAACTTACTCCTCTTACAAGTTCCTACCCTGTGACCCACGTCTCCCCGTTCCTCCACCCCCATCCCCGGGCAGCCACGAGTCTGCTCTGTTTCTGTGCCTTTGGCTCTTCTACGGTCCACGAAGAGGCAGAGTCACACAGCGCTTGTCTTTCGGTGACTGGCTTCTTTCACCGAGTGTGGGACATTTGCTTTATCTCGTGGTCTTTTGAGGGGCCCTTCGGTTGTTTCCACGTCTTGGCTATTGTGAATAATGCTCTAGCGAACGTGGGGTGGGGATACCCCTTCGAGATACTGATTTCATTTTCTTCAGCTATATACCCACAGTGGCGTTGCTGGGTCATAGACCAGGTCTGTTTCCAGTTTTCTGGGGAGTTTTCATACTGTTTTCCAACGAGGCTGCACCCGTTTGCAAATGACCGATATTGCACAAGGGCTCCCTTTTTAAAAATCTTATTTTTATTTTTTAAAAAGATTTTATTTATTGGCTGGAGAGAGCGTGAGCCTGCACGAGTTGGGGGAGGGACAGAGGGAGGAGAGGGAGAAGCAGACTCCTCGCTGAGCAGGGAGCCACGATGGGGCTCGATCCCAGGACCCCGAGATCACAACCTGAGCCGAAGGCAGACACTTAATCCACTGAGCCACCCAACTGCCCCACAAGGGCTCCCTTTTCTCCTCGTTCTTGCCAGCACTTAGTATCTCTTGTCTTTTTGACAATAGCCATTCTAACAGGTGTAAGGTGATGTCTTCTTGTGAAATAGCAATGCTTTTAATGATGGGAAAAACAAAAGTAGTTGCACAGATGTTTTGAGAAGCAAGGCATTTCTTAGACAGATACATGGCTGTGGTTGAAATTAATAGCAGAGCGACTGGAGAGGTGACAGGGACCAGGGAGAGGGGGCAGGAATTCTGAACCCTCGGTCCAGGCTGTTGAAGCTAGCTGGCAGGCTTCTAAGAGCCTAAGAATATTTAAAATTTACAGAAAGAAATTGGACCAGAGGAGGAGGTATGCCGTGAGTGGTCATGTATTATGGGGTCTGCCCTTTAGGGATTCGTCGTCCAAGGTCCCTAAGTTGTCCTGGGGCTATGTTGGTGGGAGATGATGGGAAGGGGGCATCCTGGGAACATTTGTTGGGTGCCCAGAAAACAGGCGCTGACTGCCTTTGATCTGACATATTTGAAAAATGGACTTGATTTCAGGGCATACTGTTTCAGTCATTCATTCTTTATATGCGCATTTACTCAGCAGGAGTGAGTTGAAAATAAGATGGATGCTAAATTTATATGTTAATTTTAATATTGAAGCTATCCTATACTTGAAGAATAAGATCAATGCTTCAATTTCATTTCTTATGTGGTACTGAACGTTGTCATTACGGGAAAAAATCATTTCCGAGTGCATCCTCCCCAAATTCCAATCTCCGAGGGCAGAGGAGGCTTGGAAGGGCCCATCTCGCCTCTTGCCGATGGTCTGTTCAGTGGGGTGCTTCAGTGTCCCCACAGTATCTTTTACTATTTCAGTGTGAAGGGTCAATAAAAAGGGTCGTGGTTTTCCTCAATTACAATGGAGTTTATTTACCCAGCAGATTCTGAGAGTCCGCGGGGGTTGTTAGGCTGTGTCAAAAGTTTCATATATCCCATGGGCAAAGCCACTGGGCTTAACCAAAAGTAAACGTAACAATTGCAGAAAAATTATGCCTCCAGACGACATGATTCGCTGCTTGGTTGTTTTAGACCATGACCTCACACTCACACTGCAACTTCTTTTTTTTTTTTTTTTTTTTTGCGTGAGCTCCACGCCCAGCATGGAGCCCAATGTGGGCCTTGAACTCACAACCTTGAGATCAAGACCTGGACGCTTAACCAACTGAGCCACCCAGGTGCCCCTACACTGCAATTTAAATGAAAGATTCCAAAGGTCTATGGAAGGTTCTTTGGGGGAAGAGAAGGAACCTCTGTCTCCCAGCTACGACTGGTGGAGTCGGATGTGTGATGGCTTCTATGGAGGGAGGGTTGGTGAGTGAGACTTGGGACCCAGGGCCACCATGGCGATGCACATGGGCTCTGTCTCACCAGCAGGCTCCTGGCTCCCCATGCCGGCCCTGGCCTTCCTCGTTGGCTTCGGCCTTCGGGGAGCGCTGGGGGCCCTTGGCTGCTGTGGGGGGTGGTGCATTTTGTGTGTTGCACCAGACAGCTTGGCCGAGAGGGCAAGAGGGGGCTCAGACCTGGGATGAGCGCGCTTTCCTGACTTGCCAGAGCAGAAAGGGCGCTGTTTTGGGAGATGCCTTTTCCTACTTTGCAGGAAGGGAGAGTCAAGTGTAGCAGGCCCCTGGGGAAAGGTAGGGAGCAGGGAGAAGAGTGAATGAGTTGCACGAGAACAGCCTGAGCATTAAAAGAATTGGCTGCAGATGCTGTTGGTAAATCTTGGCCACCGCATCTCCCTCAGTCCGTCCCCTTTGTGGAAATAGGAGGCAGTGTGTTCACTTCAAATTTGAAAAAATCTCGCTTGCTGCATTTGAGATTAGAAAGGGAAATGCCAGGGGCGCCTGGGTGGCTCAGTCGGTTAAGCATCTGACTCTTGATTTTAGATCAGTTCATGATCTCAGGGTCCTGAGATTGAGCCCCACATCGGGCTCCGTGCTGGGTGTGGAGATTCTCTCTCTCTCTCCCTCCCTCTGCCTGCCCCCCACCCCTGCACTCTCTCTCTCTCAAAAAAACAAAAGAAAGCAAAACAAAAACAAAAACTGCTACCCAGAATCCAGCATTTTCCAGAAATACTTGGGAGTTAAGTGGGACTCAGGAGCAATCATTTATCACGTACTTCGTTCTAGCCGCTTTTCTACGTGATGGTTCACATCTATTAGCTCATTTCATCCCTCAACAACCACGGGAGGTCAGTAGTATTACTATCCCCCTTCGGTAGATGGGGAAGCAAGGAAGTTGACCAAGGACAACTACCTGGAGGTGGTGATTGGGCGCTCACCCCTTTGGACCCATTCTGTGGTCTTAGGGTTTACAGGGTTTTATTTATTTTATTATTTTTAAAGATTTTATTTGAGAGAGAGCGCATGTGCATGGGCAGTGGGGGAGGGGCAGAGGGAGAGGGAGCAGCAGGCTCCCTGTTGAGCAGGAAGCCTGATGTGGGATTGGATCCCAGGACCCTGAGATCATGACCTGAGTGGAAAGCAGATGCTTAACCGACTGAGCCACCCAGGTGCCCCACAGGGTTTTTATTTTTTTTTAAGTAGGCTCTACGCCCAACGTGGGGCTTGAACTCACGACCTGGACATGAAGTGCTGCATGCTCTGTAGACTCAGCCAGCCAGCCAGGCACCCCTGGAGTTTGCAGGGGTTTTTTTAGAGCTCCTGTTCCTTTCTTTGCTAAGCTCCCTGGTGTTCTCCGGACATGCCTCCATCAGAGGTGGGAAATGCAGCTGTGGCTGCGAGTAGGGGGCACTGGAGCAACCTGGACCCTCCCTGTCCATCAGTGGAGCCGGTCAAGGACAGCTGGCTGAACAGACCATGGCCCAGCTGCATTGAGCAAAACATTAATTAATGTTTTCCCGCCTCTCTGCTGCCCCCTGGAGGTCAGTGGGAGTAAAATGGATGCAATCAGTGTTTTCCCCTCTGCTCCTTGCGAGGCAGGAGGAAGAAGAGGGAAAAGGAGGCAATGAAGATGGAGACCCTCTGGGGCAGAACAGGGCTCCCGCCCGTTTAGGTGTGCAGTTAAGACTCCCCTCAACTGTGGGAGGTCCATGGTCTGTGCAAGAGTTTGGGGCTGGTGGTGGTAGCATCTGAGACCTCTGCTTGGCTTCTTGACCAACAGCAATGCCCACCACAGCTCCACCCACAGCTAGGTGGGTGAAGGGGATCAGATTATGTCACCCCAAATATGCCACTTCGGCATAAGGATTATTTTGAGCTGAAGGCACTTGAGAATCCACAGATGCAGGAAGAGTTCTTTGCCCTACCCCTATCTGCCTAAAAGCAGGGCATACATTTCCCTTTGCAGAAGTTGCTTGCCCTGAACAGGGATAGAAGAACAACTCTCACTACTGAAAATAGGGAATCAACACCAAGATGACTTGCGTAAACACAGCCCCTGTCTTCCATTAGTTCCTCCTGTGTATGTTCTAGTCACTTCCCTGCAATTTATCGCCTTTGACACTCAAATCCTCTTTCCTTTTATAAAAAGGCATATAAGCCCCCCAAGCCTAACCACTCCTTTGAGTTTCACTTCTTTTCTGTGAACTGACATGCGTGTAAATATTTTTTGACATGCATGTAAATATTAAAAATGATGTGCCTTTTCTCCTCTTAATCTGTCTTTGGGTAGTTTAATTTGCAGACCCCCAGTTACTGAACATAAGAGGGTAGAGGAAGAGTTTTTCCTTCCTGACAGTGGACAGTGTCAGACAGTGAGGTTCACGGTAAGGAGGGAGGATTGTGGTTTCTGAGCTCCCTTTCAGGGCGGTGAGAGGAGGAGACTAGAAGAACCCCAGCAGAGCTCCACAGTACCACCGGCCCCGCCAGGACCTAGGCGCATGGTGAGGGTCCAGAGGGCAGTGGAGGTGAGCACACCTGTGCACCGGAATTCCGAGCATCCTGCTTCAGTCCTCATGGCAGAGACAGTAACGCACCCATGAGCAGCAGGGCTGTCTCCCAGTGGATCAAAGGGAAGAGGGATATGCCCACTGTGACCTGAAGGCTTACCACCTGGACAGAAATCAGCTTGCGGAGGGAAGCCTGACCAGACAGCCAGATCCAGTGGTCCCGGGCCCCACTTGCTCACGGGAGTGCCTCCGTGTGGCTGGGATTAAGTCTACTTTATTTTTCAGATTTCTTGGACAACTGAGGCCAGAGAAAGAAGACATCACTGATGAGCTGCCTTGGTCAGGCACCAGATACAATATACCCGTTAAAATGGAATTTCAGATAAACAGTGAATAATTTTTTTTTAGCATAAGTATGTCCCAGGCAATATTTGTATCAGTATCTATGTTTACATATACAGATGTCGATATGTAGTATAGACTCTAAGGATGTCCCAGGCAATATTATGTCATGAGTACTGCCTGGGGCATATTTATATTCTGCAATATAACTATTGCCTATACATACTTATACTAGAAAATTAGTCATTGTTTATCTGAAGTCCAGTCAAACTGAGTGTCCTCTGTTTCTGTTTGCTAACTCTGGTGGCCCTACCTGGAGAACAGTGCTTCTGTGCCCTGCCCGTGGCCATGGCTGTGGTCCTGTCTCTACAGTCAAGGAAACAGGACAGCCGGGGCCTTGACTCGATGGACTGAAGGCCTCACCAGCCCTCAGATGTATTTTGTTTGACCAGTATCGAGTTTTTACTTTCATTTTCGGGCGACTGCCAACATTGAAAAACTGGCGGATCTCATGTATACACCAGGGTCTGGGGCTTTCCTGGCCAAAGTGGGAGATCTGGCAATATCGCATGGAAGCAAACTGGTTGGGGCCCCCCCTTGGTCTCACTAACTTGTGCCTGGTTCCTGTAGCTGAATTTGGGACCAACTCATCTAGGGTATTAGGGCCCTAAATCCTGCCCTAGGATTTTTTTCTTTGAGTGTTGGCCCTGACATGGTTCATCTGGGCTGTGGGGGCTCTGTCTCTCTGACCTCCCACTTTTGACCTGGTAGCCTGCTCCTCAGAAGGGCTGGGGTGTGATGTGGCACGAGTCCCTGACCCCTTCCTCTGGGTCTCTGTTTTCATCTCTAAAGTGCGAGGGAGTGGGGCACCCAGCTGACTCAGTTGGAAGAGCAGGTGACTCTTGATCATGGGGTCCTGAGTTTGAGCCCCCTGTTGTGTGTAAAGGTTACTTCAATAAATAGGATAAAATGACAGGGAAGTCAATCCATGTTTCCCAACACTCTTTTAAACAATTTTTTTGGTACCAGAAGTTCTGTTTTATCAACCCTTGCCACTGCAGACCCAATGTTTTGAAAGATCTCGTTTCCCTGAGCAAATGACATCCCACCAACAGCCTGTGAATTCTGCTCAGCCTGAGAGCTAACCAGCGAACCAGTGTCACCACACCTCATCGATCAAATTCCCTCTAAAAGCAGACAGATTTTGTAAGCTCCTGTAACCTTACTGAAGATGCACCTGTGGGGCTGGGGTCCAGCTCAGTCAGGCTGGTCCAGGTGATGCTGCAGCAGCAAACTCCAGAATTTCCGTGGCTGGACCCAGAAAAGTTGAAGCCCGTGCAAAGCGCACCGTGGGTGAGGGGCTCTGCGGGTAATGACGCACGGGTTCAGTTTCTTTCTCTCGTCTGGCTCTGCCATCTCACCACGTGGCTTTGGTGGCAGGAGAAGAGAAGGAAGGAAAGAAGCTGAAGGAAGGGCTTTCCTGGCCGGCCTCTGCTCACATTTCACCGGCTGGATCCGGTCCCGGGGGCCTCACTTAAGGGAAGGAGGCTGCGAATTAGAGTTGTCCGTGTGTCAGGGAAGGAGCAGAGAAACGCACATAGCGCTAAAGGCGACACAAAATGAGCCAGGGAGCCCCTTCGGCTCCAAGATCCGACACTTGTCCCCTGTCAGAGTGGTCCCAGGGTGTGGGTCATAGGTCCGCTGGCCCATGCTTGATGATGACCGGTAGCTGCTGGGCAGAACTGGTGCTAAAAATACTCTGGCTTTTATTATTATTATTATTATTATTATTATTATTAAAGATTTTATTTATTTATTAGAGAGAGAGCACAAGTAGGGGGAGCAGCAGGCAGAGGGAGAGGGAGAAGCAGGCTCCCCACTGAGCAGGGAGCCCCACATGGGGGTCGATCCCAGGACCCTGAGATCATGACCTGAGCCCTAGGCAGACGCTTCACTGACTGAGCCACCCAGGTGCCCTGATATTCTGATTAAGTATTTCCAAGTCCCATCTTTTCCTTCCTGGTCATGATAGGTAACCTTTACTTTAAGTCTTTTATGTGCATGGATTCACAACAGCCCCACCAGATGGATACTGTATTTTTTCCCCAATTACTGTTTTTTTACAGGTCTGCGTTTTATAGATTTAAAAAACATGCACTGTCTGGATTCGAACTGACCTACGGACCCCACTGCACACGGTTTCAGCAGTTCATTCTTTACCCGAGCATCTACCCAGCACAACGCCCGGAGTCACTGAGTCCCTCCCTCCGGTCACACAGCTGGCTGGTGGGGACGAGACTTCCTTCCCTGAGAGCCTGGCCGTTCGGGGGCTTTCCAGTGCTGGCACTGGCTTCACCAGGGGTTGGGGCTTTGGCAGGCCCATCCCCCCCTCCAGATCCCCCTCCTCAGGATTTCAGCCTCCACGGAAGATGAAACTGGAATAGTTGGACCAGCCTCTGGGACTTGGCTTTATTTTTTTAAGTAATCTGTACACGCAACGTGGGGCTCGAACTCATGACCCCAAGATTAAGAGTCGCACGCTCCACTGACTGAGCCAGTCAGGCACCCCTGCAGGGACCTGGCTTTCCTTTGATTAAAAATGGATTCTATTTTGCCACTACAGGGACCTTGAACCGTGTTTTGTGATTTTTGCTGCCTGGTGGCCCACATTCCAGCACATTTTCCAGCTCTCTGCCCCAGCTTCGCCCTGAATCCAAGTCCCTACTCTTTCCTTTAAGACTGGTTTGAAAGTCAACTGACTCCTTTTTGCTTTCTGTTGTTAGGAAACAAATTGTATCTCTAACTTTTTGAACAGGTCATATATTTATACATTTACAGAGTTCAAGAGTCAAGAGAACATTCTCCCTCCTCCCAGTGACCTGAAGGCAACCAAT
The DNA here is from genome assembly GCF_023065955.2 of Ursus arctos. Taxonomy (NCBI): domain Eukaryota; kingdom Metazoa; phylum Chordata; class Mammalia; order Carnivora; family Ursidae; genus Ursus; species Ursus arctos. The sequence continues at coordinate 8,949,586 of NW_026623019.1, read as the reverse complement.
GCCATTCATGTGCTGGGCATTCTTCCAGAAGTTTCTTTGTCTACACAAGCAGAGGTATGCCTTTTTCATTCTCTACACAAATGACTACATACTATACACAGGGTTGCTCTATCTATCTTGCTTTTTCCCCCTCACTAAGTATGTCTTGGGGGTAGTTTGATATAATTATAGACATGATTTCATTTTTTTAAAAAGTTGTGTATTATTCCATTGTGCGTGGCTGTTCCATAATTTATTTAACACTCCCCTTCTGATAGGTATTTAAGTTTTCAAATCATCTATTACAAGCAACGTGGCAATGAATCACAGACACATGTTGCTTGAGGTGGAAGCACGTGTAAGTGGGACAGATTCACACGAAGCAGAATTTCTGGGCCAAAGCATACATTACAAAGCATACAGAATTTCTGGGCCAACGCATACAAAATATGCGTTTGTAATTGTACTGGATGCTGCCAAATTATCCCCTGATAGGTTCTGTCCCAGTTTACACTCCCACTAGTAAAGTATCCATTTCCCTACATCTTCGCAAGTGTGTTCTCAGTTGTGATTTTCCACAACCTGATCATCTCACTGGGTTTTCATTTGCATTCTGTACATTGGGAATGTTTTGGAGCTCTCTGCGTCAGGGAGCCTATCTTTCTCGGAGTTCAGGGACACTTGGCTTTGAACAGGTACCTGACCCACGCTTGAAGCTGGTGGAACTGGCTGCAGCCGACCATCGGGGTTCGTAGGTGAAGCTCCCAGGCGAACTCTGAGTTCTTTGTCGTGCATCCCCTAGGAAGTGCTGGGAGGCGCGGGCTCCAGTCCTAACCAGGCTGGTGGCGCCCTCTGTCTTCCTGAGGGGGATAAACAGAATGAAATGCAGTTTGTAGGGAGGACGGGTGGAGTACTGGTTGTGGGTGTGTCCCATCAAAGCCCAAGAAGATCCCATTGACCTACTGAATTTTCTTTTGTCCCGCAGAATATCTCAGAGGTAGGCATGCCTTTTTATTTTTGGATTATTAAAAACCTTCATATTAGGGAACAAAAAAATGTACACAGAGAATAGTGAACCCCAAAATACACATTGCCAAGATTAAGCTGTCATGAGGATTCTGCTACTACGTTCATTTCTTCCTTTTGATTCAGATTTTAAGGCAAATGATATCAATTCACCCCTATGAGCTTCAGTAAACATCTCCCCAGAATGGCTGCATTCATACATAATAGAATGCTGTTACCATACCCGACAAGATTAACAGAAATCCCTTGGTATCATCAGCTACCTCGTCCTTGTAAAAATCCCCCAACTGTCTCAAGTCTTTTCTCTTTACTGTTGGTTGGTTTCATTCATGGTGCACACACTGCATTTGGTTCTCATGTTTCTGAAGTGCTTGATTTCAAGCAGATGCTCTTTGCTTTTGCGAGGAACTGAGCCCATTGCCCTGAGTCTGTCTGTTCCGAATTTGCATATTTCCTTCCTTGTGGTATCATTTGTTCCTGTATCCCCTGTATTTCCCGTAGAGTGGAAGCTAGCTCTAGAAACTCATTCGATGAGGTTCAGGTGTTTTGGCTGAGAGTTCATAGGACATATTGGGCGCCTCCTATTGTATTGATTGGAAAGGCGCAGTGTGGGTCTGTTTTCACACTACACGACAATGGTGGGGTCAAGCGATATCAGCCAGACCCCTCCGCTGCAGATTTCCCCTTCAACCTTTCATGTAATGATTTCATCTGTCCACTGTGCCGCTCCAATCAGTGATTTCATTAGTGGGTATAAAATGGAGATGTTCTAGTTCTATCATTTTTTTAAAAAGATTTATTTATTTGTTTGAGGAAGGAGGGGCAGAGGGAGAGGGAGAGAAAAAGAGAGAATCTTATGCAAGCTCCATGCCCAGAGAGCCCAACGCGGGGCTCGATCCCATGACCTGAGATCATGACCTGAGCCCAAATCAAGAATCAGACGTTCAACTTACCGAGCCATCCAGGCACCCCTAGTTCTAGCATTGTTTTTCACATTTATTACCTAGATTTTATTTTATTTTATTTTTAAAGATTTTACTTGTCAGAGAGAGCGAACACAAGCAGGGGGAGCAGCAGGCAGAGGGAGAAGCAGGCTCACGGCTGAGCAGGGAGCCCAATGTGGGGCTCATTCCCAGGACTCTGGGATCACGACCTGAGCTGAAGGTAGATGCTTAACCAACCCAGGCATCCCCTAGATTTTTTTTTTTTTTAATATGAAGAAAAGCAGGGCAATTTGGTTGCTCCGGAATAGTTCATACCATTTGTAAAATGGCTAAGGATTGCCTCCGGTTTCTTTGCTCCTTAGTTAGTCCGACCTTTTCCAGTTGAGAAAAATTAAAAATAGTACAGGAGAACCATACAATGTTCAAGCCATGGAATGAGCTTAGGAGAGAGCTTTCTTCCGAGCTCAAGTTGTTACCATTTTACATTTAGCACCAAGTGTGTGTAAAATTTCGTAATTACTGGTTGACTCATTTTAACTGCTGGTCTTATCTTTTCTCCCTGCCTTTTGCCTTCTCTTCAGGGTCTGTCTCCTCAAATAAGGAAAGTATTGAGATAAGAACAAACATGTAGACAGAAATATCATCACTGAGTTATTTTAGGCTGAAGCCAAGCAGGTCTTCTTTGGATGATATAATGCAGTGACTATCAATCATACACACTGTAGTGGGAATTAATACAACCAGCTTGCTTTCCATTCCACAGCTGATGGAAGAAGAATAAGTTTGTTTGGAAGGTGGTGGGGAGAAACAGCTCTGGGAAGGACGTACTTTAGTAAAATAGTACTAAAGAAGTGAAGAAGCACCAGGAAGGAGGGAAAGAGATAAAGATGTTCCCAGAAACTTTTGCTGCTTAAGAATGGGTTAGGTGCTCCTGTTATGGGCACCTAGAATACCCATTCGTCCCTTATCACACTGTATCGTGTAAGATGTTTTTGCTGCCGACCAGTATCGGAACATGTGCATTTGTGAATGAATGAATATTGGTTGGGAGGTAATACAGGACAGTGGTTAAGTTCACAGGATTTGGGACAGATCAAACCGGGTTCAAGTCCTGGCTTTATAATTTGGGCGAGTGCTTTAATTGCTTCAGCCCTTGGTTTCTCCACCTGTAGAATGGGAATAATAATAAGGCCACAGGGGTGGAATGAAGTGAATTAAATGAAAAATGCACTTAAAGTACTAAATACATTTCCCATCATGTAAGCCCCCAATACCTAATAATTTTGAGAAAAAAGTTTTAAAAAAATAGAAGAGGCTCTTTTTTCACTTCATAAAAGGATTCTACTAGTGTTTGTAGAAAAAGATGACATTTTCACTAATCCACTGGGCACACAATTCCTCCAGGGATCCTTGTCTCATGTCAACAAGAGTGACCTGGTCAGCCCCCAACAGCTGGATGCCTCTTAGACTTTGCTAGATTGTTCCAAATGTCAAAGGTTCCTGGCCTGATGAAAAGCAGCTTCTAGCAGCCCTGAGTTTTCACTCATATCATGTTCCTTCCACCTGTCTAAGGATTGTTCCCTAAAGTAGGGCTGAAACCGAATCCACATGGAGGGTATGGACGCTTTATGTTCCTCGAGCCAACGGCGCCATCTTGTGGTGGTACGACGTTAACACACAGTTTGGCACCGGTCCCGGGCTTTTGCATCAACTCTGATTTACCATGAGGGTTCCCAAGAGCCTCTGGGTTTTTTTAATTTATTATTTTTTTTATTATATCCTCTTGTCTTTCACACTTAATAGAGAAAATACAGAGCCAGGTGCCTGGGCTTCATCAGCTTTGGAGATGATGGCAACATTTTCACTGTTCCTTTTTTTTTTTTTAAGATTTTATTTATTTATTTGGCCGAGAGAGAGAGCACAAGTGGGGGAAGCAGCAGGCAGAGGGAAAGGGAGAAGCAGCTCCCCGCTGAGCAGGGAGCCGGGGCTCAATCCCAGGACCCTGGGATCATGACCTGAGCTGAAGGCAGATGCTTAACAACTGAGCCACCCAGGTGGCCCATCACTGTTCCTCTCTTTCTGGCTCTGCCATATTCCCGTGCCCTTTACTGTGCAGTGTGCTGGCACTACAGATCGTTCCGTTCCTATTTGTGTGGCCCTATTTATGCTTGGGAAAAGTGATGCCAAAAGCCAGGAATCCAGCAAAAAACAATTCAAGTCTGTTCTGAAGTAGGATTTGAGAAGATGCTTTTACCTCTTCTGTGTCCTTCAAACCCTAAGACTCAGAATTTCCAGGCTCTGTAATTAGAATTCACTGCCGCACAAGTTTGAAGCATCTTCGTGGAAAAGTACAGTCCATATACACGCCCGTATCCTTCAGGCAGGGCATCTGCCCCACTGAGGGGATGGCATGAGGCCACTGGGTCAGTGTGTGGATGTGAGGGATGGAGAGTACCCAGGCAAGAGTGTGAGCCAAGGTAATTCCGGACCCTTGCTACAAGGTGCTGTCCAGGGACCGGAGCAACTGTAGCAGCAGCACTGGGAGCTAGTGAGTAATGCAGACTCTAGAGTGAAAGCCCTGGACCAGCTGAGCTAGAATCAGGATTTTAACTAGACCCTGGGGGGTTGGTATGCACATTAACATTTGCAAAGCCCTGAGCTACAGAGGTGGTTCTCAACTTTCACTGCACATTAGAATAACCTGGGAAGCTTTTAAAGATCTTGATACACAAGCCTCAGCCTGGACTGGTTACAGTGGGATCTCTGGGGGTGGGACACACATTTAGAAAGAGGTCCGGCCATTTAGAACAGAACCATACAATTACCCAGAGCTGGAACTTCACGGTAATGATGGTTTAGGGAAGCTGGACCCCAGCCCCTTCCTTCCTGAAAACCTCACAAAAAGAACAAAAACAAAGGGTCAAAACCAGGGGGGGAAAAAAAAGAAGAAAGAAAGAAAGAAAAGAGAAAAAGAAAAAAAAAGAAACAAAGAGGTACAAATTCTTGCTAGAAATTTTAAAACGTGGTGGCCAAGAAAATAAACAGAAGAGTCTCCTGTGGAACTGAGAAGTACCTACCTCCTCCAACTTTTCCACCAGAGGGTGTTTCAAAGAAAGAAAGCTGGTGACAAAATCTTGAGAATTCTCACTATTACCTATCATTAAAAGGAAAAAAACCCACAACCAACCAACCAACCTCCTAGAGAGTAAATAGGCAGTGTAAAGCAAAAGTTCTGTGTGTTGTGAGTTCTTGAGACCTGAGTAGACACAAGAAAGAAAACCAACAGATCTGGCTGGCTGTTTTCCAGGGATGCATCAGAATTGGGCGAATGTCCCCCGAGTGAATCCTCTCATGGGAATGCAATTCATCATCCTGTACAGAACATGTATAAAACCTCGTGTTGATCAGGGAGCCCAGGACCTTCTGCAAGGATCTGCACTGTCCCAGCAGAGCCTCCATGTCTATAGGCTGGGAAAAGTGGGTCACACTGCACTACGCAGCCTTCCAATAGAAGTTTGGACTGTGGACAACCAGGTCTGAGGTGGTCAAGGAAAATTCAGATCAAATAGATCACAGGTTTTATCACCATAACTGCTTACAGGGAGCAGGCAGGTGCTGTAAGTAAGTGATGCAGGTTAGATAGGAGACAACAGGAAATGGTGTAGTAACTAGAAAGCAAAAACATCATTTCAAGCAATGGTTCTTAAAGTGTGGTCCTCAGATCAGCAGCAGTATCACCTGGGAACTCGTTAGAAATGCCTATTTCTTAAAGAAACTGTGGAGGTGGAGCCTAAGAAAAATTATTTTAATGCCCCCCACCCCAGATGGTCCTGATACTCACTGAAGTTTAGGAACAGCCAGTGTAAATAGTCTCTAGCTGATTGTTGCTAACGGAGAATGTTGTAATGTTTTCTGATGGTTTTCAAGAGAATCTGTATGTGCAATTTCATGTGGAACCTCCCAATTTTTAAATGTTGGTAGCAAATTTGCATTTTGCAGAAAATGGACCAAACAAAACACATGTTTGTTTCACGGGATGCAAGTTTGTTTGATGTGGAATGTCTGGATGAATTGTTCAAGTTAAGCATGAAAAAGATGAAAAGAAATGACATGGCAAATGTACAAAATACTACAGAAAGGAAAAGGAATGAGAGACAGAGCATGCAAAGATAGATGAACAATCCAGTCTAGAAGGAAAAAATACCCGTAAGTACCCAAGAGGAAAATATTCAAAACTGGGATGACAAAAGGGCCAGAAAATGGTGCCATTACCCTTTAAAGAGTCTGGAGACAAACAGGTTTGCCCTGCTATCAGAAAGTAGCTTCGCTTACCTACATTAGGACCTGTTTTCCTCAATGTAAGAAATCTGAGGATTTGGCCTAACATGAAGAAAGCTCTGATTATATTAATGAAGGTCTTCCATGAAAGCAAAGTGGTGGAAGGTGAACTTTCGGAAAGCAAGGTACACTTGCATCCCTGGTTTAAAAACCCCGCCAACAAATGAGCAGCGCTGGAATTTAGACCTTGCTTTTACAAGCCAACCAATCAGGGCCAGCCTCCTCTCTGAAAGTCAGCCAATCAGGAGGGGACTTACTGGACTAAACACGCCTCTGATTGCCAGCCAATCAACAACAGTCTCATCGGATGACGTCAGGTAAGCGCTCCTTTTTCCTAAGCGGCAGATGAGGTCAGTAGTTCCCTCTGCTGCAGAGACGCCAAGAAAGCGGAACTCTGGGTTTGTTCTTTTATTTCAGCTACTGAATGGTGGGCTCATTGTTTGACGATCGCAGTAATGAAAAAGTTGCCGTAAAATAAAGAGATTGTGGTAAGTGACTAATACACATCGGAATTAAGAATGAAATAACCGTGAGGTTGTGATGATTGAACAGGATGTTATAAGATGACGAAGTAAAATAAAACGAATGCGAACAAAACAACAACAACAAACAAGGTTGGGGAAGGAAAGTGGGAGGAAGTTTAAGAGGTTTGATTTCCTGCATTTTTTAGCTGGCATCATTTAGCGATATCTAAAATTCAACCAATGTGTGAAAAAATGATTCTAATACATGAGTACTTGCCTAATAGCTTCTTAAATGATTTTTATTATTATTTAAATATCTACCAACATGACTAGATATTATCCTCAGAGCCTTGTAGTTCTCATGTGAAGTACATACACACAAAACTAGTAAAATTCAGATGAACGATAACAATTTATTTTATTTATTGTAAGGAGCTGTGTGCCCGGCCTGAGGCTTGAACTCATGAACCGGCTGTCCAGAATCACATGCTCTATTGACTGAGCCGGTCAGACGCCCTCAACAACAGTTAAAAATAAATTTTGAGTATCACAGGTATGTAAAAAGAGCACAAATCATTGCAGAGCAATGTGAATTTTCACAAGATGACCTCACATGCATGCAGTCAGCACCTGGATCAAAATTTAAAATATTACAGGTACCTCAGAGCCACCTCTTTTTCCTTCTGCCACGCGTCTTTTGCCCCAACAAAGGAAACCCCAAGTCTGATTGCCAACACTAGATTCATGTTGACTGTTTTTGAACTTTATAAAAATGGAATCATACAGGGGCGCATGGGTGGCTCAGTCAGCTGAACGTCCAACTCTTGGTTTCGGCTCATGTCATGATCTCAGGGTCGTGAGCTTGAGCCCCGCGTTGGGCTCCACACTCAGCAGGGAACCTGCTTGGGCTTCTCTCTCTCCCTCTTCCTCTGCCTCTCCCCCCAAATAAATAAATAAATAAATAAATCTTAAAAAAACGGAATCATACCATGCACTCTCTCTCTCTTTTTAAATCTTTAAAATTTTTTTTTTATTTATTTCAGAGAGGGAGAGAGAGAATGAGAGTGGGGTGAGGAGCAGAGGGAGAAGCAGGCTCCCCACTGAGCAGGGAGCCTGGTGCGGGGCTCCTCCCCGGACTCTGGGATCATGAGTGGAGCTGAAGGCTGAAGGCTTAACCAGCTGAGCCACCCAGGCGCCCCATACCACACGCTCTCTTTGTGACTTGCTGCTTTCACTCAACTTCCATCTGTGACATTCATCCACACTATTGCATGTGGTTGTCGTTCATTTTCATTTTGCATTGTATGCTATTGTGTGAATACACCACAATTATCCATTCTACCGATAATGTGCATTTGAGCTATTCCTGGATTTCGGCTACTACTCATAGTGTTTCTGTGAACATTCCTGCCCATGTCTTTTGGTGAACATATGTGCATACATCTATTATGTATATTGGTAGAAGTGGAGTTGCTCAGAGTATACATATGTTCAGCTTAAGCAGATGCTGCCAAACAGTTATTCAAAGGAGCTGTAGCAATTTCTACTTCCACCAGCAGTGCGTGAAGGTTGCAGATGTTCCATATTCTTGCCAACAGTTGGTACTGTCAGTCTTTTTAATTTTAGCCATTCTGGTGAGTGTTCAGTGATTATCTCATTGTAATATTATGTGCATTTCCTTGACAACTAATGATGTTGAGCATTTTTTTTCATATGTTTATTAACCATTTGGGTATTCTCTTTTATGTATTGTCCACTCACATTTTTAAAATTAAAAATAGGATTATCTTTTTAAATTGATTTGTAGGGACACCTGGGTGGCTCAGTTGGTTAAACGTCTGCCTTCGGCTCAGGTCATGATCTCAGGGTCCTGGGACTGAGTCCCACATCGGGCTCCTTGCTCAGCGGGGAGCCTGCTTCTCTCTCTGCCTGCTGCTCATTTTCTCTCTCCCTGACAAATAAGTAAATCAAATCTAAAAAATTAAATTGATTTGTAGAAGTTTTTATATCTTATGAGTTTAAGCCTTTTGTTTGATGTAGTTATAACAGAAGTTCTTAATTTTAAAGAAGCCCAAAGTTACAAAGGTATCCTGTGTTTTCATCTAGGAGCTTGGTTGCTTTACATTTCATATTTAGATTTGCAATCCATCTGGAATTGATTTTTGTGTATAGGGTGAGGTAGGGGTCAAGATTCATTTTTTTCCCCATAGAGATTTCCAGTTGACCCCATATCACTTACTGAAAAGACCATCCTTCCTTCCCTGCTCTGCAATTCCATCATAAATCAAATGACTACCTAAAAAGTTTGTTTCTGGACTGTTTTTAGGTCCATTGGTTGATCTGTCTATCCCTTTGCCAATAACATTGTCTTAATTACTGTAGCTTTATAATGAGTCTTGATATCTTACCATATAAGTCCTTTAGTTTTGTTTTTTAAAATTTTAGTGACTTTTCTTGGTCATTTTATTTCCATATAAATGTAGATTTAGATGGTCAGTTTCTTCAGGGGGAAAAAAGCTTATTGGGGTTTTGACTGGGAATAAATTGAATCTATAGATAAGTTGGGGAGAACTAATATCTTTCCAACTCAGGAGGTATCCCTCTGTTTATTTAAGTTTCCTCTAATTATGTGGAATAATATTTTGTAGTTTTCAGTGTAGAGGTCTTGCATATATTTTGATGGATTTATTTCCAGAGATTTGATTTTTTTTAATGTTATTGTAAATGGTAGAGTTACAAATATTTTGTACCTTGAACTCCTATCCAGGTACCTTGTTAAATTCAATTATTGATTATAATAGTTTGTTGAATCATTTTTTTAACTATTTATTTATTTATTTATTTATTTATTTATTTATTTATTTTTTAAAGATTTTATTTATTTATTTGACAGAGAGAGACAGCCAGCAAGAGAGGGAACACAGCAGGGGAGTGGGAGAGGAAGAAGCAGGCTCTCAGCGGAGGAGCCTGATGTGGGGCTCGATCCCATAACGCTGGGATCACGCCCTGAGCCGAAGGCAGATGCTTAACGACTGCGCTACCCAGGCGCCCCTTTTTTTAACTTTTAAAAATCATGTCGTCTGATTCTGGTGGACTAGGGCAGACTCCTTTATCCAATCTGGATTTGAGGTCATTAGAAGCTCCCATTTCTGTGAGAGCTGGCTTATTTCCATTGTCCTAAATCCTGGAGTGGCGGCTTTTAGGGGTCTTAGCAAAGCCTATGGTGTTTCACAGGGCCTTTCCTCCTAAACCCCGATTTTCTCTCCCCAGCTCTAAAAACTCTGTTTAGTTTCTAGCCTTCTGGTCCCTGTTATGTATTGGAAAATGCTGGAAGGGCAAAGTAGAGCTGAATCTTAGGCAACGCCCCCCCCCCCCCCGCCCCTCTTCCTTTTGGGATCTGGGCTCCAGAAATCTCCACCAGAAATCTCCACTTGCTTTCTGTTACTATTTAAAAATTATAGCCGTCTTAGTGGATGTGAAGTGGTATCTCCTTGTAACTTTGTTTTCCATTTATTTAAATGGCTGTCAATATTGAATATCTTTTCATGTGCTTATTTGGCCATTTGTATATATTCTCTGGAGAAAAGTCTATTCAGATCCTTTGTCTATTTTAAAATTGTGTTATTTGCCTTTTTATTATTGAACTGTATGAGTTCTTTATATGTTTTGGATACCAGTCTCTTATCAGACACAATTTGCAAATATCTTCTCACATTCTGTGAACCCTGTTTTTACTTCCTTGATGGCATTGTGTGCAGCCAAAAGTTTTAAATTTTGATGAAGTCCGATTTCTTTCTTTTTCCCTCTGTTGCTTGTGTCTTCAGTGTTGTACCTAAGAAGGCTTTGCCTCATCCAGGTCACATAGCTTTCCTCCTGTGTTTTCTCCTAAGAGCTTCACGGGTCAAGCTCTTACATTTAGCTGTACATTTTGATCTGTGTTCTATTTTGAGCTAATTTTTGCGTATGGTGTGAAGACAGGGCCCTTCATTCTTTTGCATGCAGGTATCCCGTTGTCTCAGGGCTATTTGTCCCACATCTTGTGAATAATCCCTTCATCATGTTCCCCACAATGACTCTGGGACCCTTACTCCTACGTGGCCTCATGCTTGCCCACAGGCTGGTGATTCCTGCGACAGTTCCCTTATAATGCAATTAGTTCTTATGCATTTCTTCCCCAGGACCTAGAGTAAATTAGAGATTGCTTCAGTCAAGAATTTTAGCTTTGCCGTGTTCATGTCTTAGTACAGAGTAAGGAATATATGTAATTTCATGGGAGGGTCTTGGACAGACTACAAGGTTATAAAAGAGACTCGTCCCGCAGGTCCCCCAGTTTCCTTTGGTGGAAGAAGACACATGGTCTGGCAGTCAGAGACTGCCCTGGCTCCAACACCTGCCACTCTGTTCTTTCTACAGGCATCCAAGTCCATTTCCTCATTGTAGGTTCTGATGGGGTGCTGACTCTTCCCACTAAGGGCATTAAAGCAGAATGACTTGTTCTTTTCCCTAAAGGAACACCATAAATACAACCAAGTGCCTGAAGATTTCCTGGGTGTCCAAAGTCCATCCACCATGAGGTCTGCTTTTTGATACTCTTTAGAATTTTCCACATAACTTTGAGCATGCCACTTCTATTTCTCTTTCTGGAAAGTGGGGGTTTCTAGTATCTGCCTTTAAGCATAAAGACAAAAATAGTGCTGCCCTCCTCAAATTTGGGATCGAGGCCTTGAATCTGAACACTGGCCATGAAATATATAGACACATCTGGATGATAGCCGGATGCAGATGAAGTACTGTTCCTGCAGTTTCTTTCCTGGCCCCATGTTCAACCATCACTTACCACTTGTAAATAGCTCTTCCTCTGGAAGATTCACAGAGACTCCTCGTGGCTGGGAAAAGCCTCATCCTCCTTCCTACTATAATCTCCCTGCGTTAAAAAAAAAAAAAAAAAAAAAGGCAGAATTAGTGCTAGGAGGGAGTATTTAGCCACCAGAGGGAGGACTTACCCTCTGGGCCAGGGTCTTTGATATCCTGAAGGCTCCAAGCCTCAGCAGGCCGGGCAATGGGGTCTCTATCCCTTGTTGCTATGTCTCTGAAGTATCCAAAAGGAAAAATGAAAAACTGAGATAAATCTTGTGTACCAAGTTGTGAAAATGTGGATGAACTGGACCATTCACCGTGTTATTGTGTATCTGTCTAGCACCATACCTTGTGGTGAAGTTCCAGTAAGGTTTCATTTTCATTCGGTTCTTAATTCAATCCACGAGTATTTATTGCACACCTACCGCGTGCCGGGGCTTGGTGCTTGAGATGGCAATGGACAAAGAGCTCAGCTGCCATGGGGCTGATGGTCCAGTGGAGAAATCTGGAAATAGATATCAATCTGGAAACAAACATAGGTGTAAATACAGATCAACTACAAACATAACAATGAAGAAGAAATTAAAGGGGTGCGATAAGATACACGAGCAAAGAGCCTGATTAATTCGGGGAAGGCCTTCTGAGTGCGTTGGCTAACTTTTTTAATCAATTGTTTTATTTGGGTGTGGTTGACACACAATGTTACATTCATTTCAGGGGTGCAGCATAGTGATCGAATAAGCCGTGATGGTTAATTTTATGTGTCTGTGTAACTGGGGTAAGGGATGCCAAGAGAAAGAAGGTAAGATACTATTTCCGGGTATGTCTGGGAGGGTGTTTCTGGAAGGGGTTAACATTTGAATAGGTGAGTTGAGGAAAACAGAGGGCCCTCCCCAATTCCTATAATCAATCTCTTCCGATATGTATCCCATTGATTGTTATTCTAGAGAATTCTGATTAATATACAGAGTATGCAACAGGCTAGAAATAAAAGGGGTCACACTGGGAGGAAGAAGGTTCTAGGAAGAGGAAACGGCAGGTGCCAAGGGCCTAGGGTCAGAGTGAACTTGGTGCCTGTGAGGAATTGAGGAAGCCACTGTGCCTGGGTGAACCTGCAGAGAGCAAGGAGATGAGGCTGAAAGACAGGGGGGATGTGCTACACGTTTGACCTTCTATCCTAAGTACAGCGGGAAACCATTCTAGGGTTTTCAATAGGGGAGTGATACAGTCAGATTTTATATGCACGTCTTGCATGACTCCACGAGGACAGTAAACTCTTTAAAGCAGGGCCAGAGTCTTATGTTTCTTTCAACGCTTCGCAGAGCCAGCATCGTGCTGTGTGCATTCCAGGGGCCTGGCAGGGTGTGTTGTGATGATGATTCATGTAGGAATTCACTTAACTTTAGGTTCAAAAGTTTGTTTTGTTGCGCTTGAGAAAAATAGAATATCCGTGTTCCCTGTAACGCAAGCTAGGAAAACTAGCGTTATTTTAGTGTACTACAAGGATCAGAGCCTTTCTCTTCGCATACACAGCGGTGTGTCTGGATGTACACACGTCGCACCCATGCATGTCTGCATATGCACACACTTCAAGTGAGACCGTTAAAACTGCTGGCAGTCCACACATGATTTATGACTTTTCCTAACCCCTCTCTCTATCTAGCCAAAGACTCTTTTTTTCAATTCACCTAAAATATTGTCCAGCTAATAAATAGGTTCAAAGACAGACAAAAGGAGCTTCTACAAGTTATGAGAAAATGCCGGGCTCTTGAAAGACCTCCACAGATACAAAAACATAAATCTCACGAAGCTCTTTTGAAATGTCATTCACCTTCCTTTCTCATAGGAAATCAGGGCCCAGAGAGAAATTAACTAACGTTACAGTTCATCTGGACCTTGTTACTCTACCCAGGATAAGGATGGTCGAGGAGGATGCACCCAGTAGAAGCAGACCCGTTTGGAGTTTTATAGTTTCCCATTCAGAAAAAGAAAAAAAAAAAAACAAAAAACCAAAAAACCCAAGCTCCTGAGCTTTCTAGTAAGACAAATGTATTTATCCAACATTCGGCACCTGGAAGAGATTATTCACTGATGACAATCCAGAGAGTTATCTATTAGGCAGGGTTGGGATTGCAAAGTAGCAATGCAGAAACCGAAGTCCTCACTGGGTTCTGAAGCAGTGGGGCTTCTAGAACACAGAAAGCCATCAGGGATGCTTTAACATCCTGAAGCCCGAGGCCTTGGCAGGCTGGGGAAGTGTGCTTCTTATAGCACTCTGGTTCCTGGCATTCGTGTTTTAGGAAAATAGAGCTTCGTTCACTTGGTCACACATTTCCCCCTCCTTCTTTTCTTTCTTCCCTCCTGCTTCTCCACCAGCTATGGTCTGTGGCTAATGTATAGTAGACGCCACGGTAGCTGCGGGTACCTGGTGCCCTAGAACCTTCATTCTAGTGGGAGATACAAGATATGCAGCGCGTGCAGGATGGACCTGAGAAGTACTCCGAGATGTGAAAACGGGTCCCCGGAGGGACGGCAGCTCGGGTTGGTGAGGAGGCGGCTGTTAAGGATGATAGGTCATCGTGAGTCGGGATTTAGAAAACAGAGGCTCCGAGGAGGTCCTCCTCTTACCAGTTTGCTCTGGGAGGGAGCTGATTCTTCCTCACGCATGGCTTGAGGGATTTCCACTGTCAGGTGATTTTTTTGGATATGGTACCGGTGATGCCTGGCGCCAAGGCTCACCTCCCGTTATCCCTGCCCTGAGGGATTGGCCACAGGGAAGCTTTGTGTGCTCCTGCAGACGTAGGCATTGAGAGTTTATTTTCTCTTCTTCCCTCTTAGTCCCCTCTGCTCCCGAAGGACAGGAGCTGTCAGATGCCACCTGCCTGTGTTTTCTTCATCGTGGGGACCGGGCGGACCCTTCCTTTCTCACTGTTCTTTCCGCAAGTGTGTTTTTATGCCCCTTCTTGGGTGAACCCGCTTGGGACTCAGTATGTTGGCCTCGGTGGGTGTCTGCTTTACCCAGCACACAAATACACCGTCTTAGAACCTCCAGTGGAGGCAAGGGATGGCGAGGGGCTTTCAGATGTCGTTCGAATCCAGTCTGCTGCCTCCAGAAAAAATCGCCTGTGTACCGAGATGCCCATTCCCTCTCAGAAAATAGGAAAACCTATTTATCCTCATTGGAACCTGCCCCCTGTGCCATCTGGGGTTATTCTTGGCGATGCTTTTAGGAGATCCTTTTTAAAGTCTCTGGGACCAAAATAGTACCCACTCCGCGAGGCGGTATTAGCGAAGTGACTAAGGAAGCAGATTCCTGCAGACGGACACCTGCTACGCGAGGCATCTGCTTTCTACCTCAGCCATGAGGTTCCTGCCAGTATGTACCTCCCGTGCGCCCGGGAGGATTATATCCCTGCAGCGTCTAGGAGGGGCCCTGGCACAGAATAAGTATCATACATGTTTTCTCTATTACCATTCCACCTTGGATCACAGGGAAAATCTGTTCTTAGACTAAATTCTCCTTAGCAGCTGCTTTCTGTGTCTTACCTGGTAAGAGGTGTTTTGCTAAGGAAGACTGAAAACTTGTTCCTGTGGCTGAAGAGAAACCTAGATTGGGAATCACTGACTTTCCTCTGTCCCTTCCCAGGCAGTGTCCCCAGCTGCAGCCCCAGGTAACCGCTGTCCTGCTTTCTGTCATCACACACTAGGTTCGTCTTTTCTAGAGTGCCGTGTGAATGGAAACATACAGTGTGTCGTCTTCTGTGCCTGACTTGGTTTGCTCAGCATAATGTTTTCGGGTTCACCTGTGTTGGTGTAGGTATTAGTTCCTTCTGTTTTATTGCTGAGTAGTTTGGATATGGCAGGGACAGATGTGCGTCACGATTCGCGTATCCATTCACCTGCTGGTGGACGTTTGCTTTATTTCCAGTTTGGGCTATTCTAAGTAAAGGTGGTATGAGCACTCTTGTACACGTATGTACATAGACCCATGTTTCCCTTTTCCTTGTGGGAATACCTAGGAGTGGGATTGCCGGGTCATATAGCCAGTGCGTGTTTTACTGTATAAGCAACTTCCAGAATCTTTTCCAAAATAGTGGTACTGGCTTCATTCTCACCAGCGAAGTATGAGAGTTCCAGTTGTTTCATATCACTAATACTTGGCATTGCCAAATTTAAATATTTTCTAGCTATTCTAATAGTTAGTGCTGTTTCATTATGGTTTTAATTTGCATTTCACTGGTGACCAAATCATGTTAAGCATCTTTTCATACACTTGTTAAGAATGTGTATGTCTTGCCTGGTGAAGTGTCTGTTAAAATCTTTTACCCACGTTTCTTTAGGTTGCACTGTTTGCCTTTTGTTTGCAAGAGTTCTTTATATACTCTAGTTCCAAGTCCCTTGTCAACTAGATGTATAATGGCTATTTTCTTCCAATCTCATTTTAGAAACCTTTTCTCCTCCCATGCAATATTGGGTGTTGATCAGGGGCTAACTCACCCACAAGTAGCCCCGAACCAACCAGGGGATCCTTAAAGAAATACCAAGTCATTGCTTGTCCCTGCAACCTGCTATTTCTTCCACCCTTGGAGCTAAATGTTTATGTTTGGAGTTGAAAAGACACCCTGTGTGAGCACAGAAACAGTATTCCATCTAATGCTGTCAGAGAAAACAGCTCTTAGACCCAGCATCCCCAAATCTGCAAGATGGAACAAACAGATGTTTTGTCCATCACAGAAGGGGGTCTGTCACATTTCTGAAAAGTTGTCTCTTTCTCTGCAGCATCCTGGCTTTTATTAGTGAGCAGTCTGACCAGATGGGCCGTCCCTGGCCTCTTTGATTCTCTTCCAGCAAAGAGTGAAGTTATCCAAGACCTCCAAGGTAGGTCCTGTCTACTCCTGTAGGCTTAGAGGATGGCCAGTGCAGGCCACCCCAGCCCCACTGAGTAGGACCCAGAAGGCATTTATCAGACCAGGAAAATAAACCTCTCGACCAGAAGCAGCCGAAGGAGAAAGTGGTGGAGGCGGTCAGGAAGTTTCTACTTTCCGTCATTCTCTAACAGATAGTAAATTAACAAACACACTGTTGAATGTTTCTTGAGCACGTACTAGTCGCCGGGCTCTGTGATGAATGGTTCACACAGATCTCATTGAATCTTCCTAAGAACCAAAGAGGAGGGCACTTTTATTATTCTCATCTCAGAGAAGGGAATGGAATCTTAAAGCGATTATATAACCTATAATGGCAGAGCTGGGACATTGACTCATGTCTAACACCAAACCCGTGTTTGAGATACTTCCGAAACCTTTGCTCTTACGGAGAAGGACTGAGTCTTTGTTGTTAGCTTACACTTTCTCTTTTCTTTCTGGCTGCCTTTTCTCTGCTAATCCTACAAGTTCCCAGAGGAAAGGATAGGGCCCAATTCTTTTCTGACTCCTTTGCTTAGACCAGAATTCCTGATTCCCGGGGCAGGAGGGGAGGGGTCATGTCTCTACATCATCTACGTGCTGATTTACTGACTGATCCATGCAGATTGTACTGTGAACACAGCTCACAGAACCAAATCCTTAGCCTCACCCACGCTAAGGGTGTATTTCCTGATTTCCTTATGACAGAGAAGGCTGACCCAGGACATTCTGCAGACACATTCCAGGACCTTCACGAGAGCCCCATTTGTATCAATATCTTTCCTTCTTCCATAAAATACATTCTAGATTTTGAGAAGAGAGCCATACAGCTGAGCTGAGATGTATACACTGGGTGCTCAGCGAGGCTCACTTACCATAATGAAGGAGTTCACTTCCACATGTGCCAGGTGCTGAGACTGATTCAAGTTTGTGGCCCAGAAAAATCGCTCGTGTCCACATGTCCTGATCTTCAAATTTGCTCGAGTTGGAACCATGAATGTTGAAACTAGGAATGCCAAGAGTCCGCACTACTTAATCCAGGATAGCCCTTGATTTCTTCGCAAAATAACTTTGTTCGTATCCTGGGATGTTAAATGAAGAAGGAATTAGGAAATGTCCTTTCAGAAGTAAAAGAGGGAAGTAAACACCCAAGTCCGTAATGGAAACTGAGGCTCAGGAAGGCCTTACTTGCGTCACTAGGTAGCTCTCAGCAGAGCCCCCGGGGAGGGTGTGCCCTTCGGCGGGGAGAGTCATGGAGGAGGCAGGAGGGCGATGAACTGGGGAAGGAAAGAGCACGTGTGTGCGTGCAGGCTCCTTCAGGAGCTTGTCTGGAGGGTAGGAGGTGGAGTGTGCCTCCACAGGCTCACGGGCGTGGGGAGGGAGGCGGGTGTGTGTGTGTGTGTGCGCGCGTGCATGGCTCTGCAGATGGCACTTCAGTCCTAGCTGTGCTCTGTGCCCTGCTCTGGCCCCTGGCATGACTGAAGGGCTCTTACATAAGAGGAAACCCACTTGAGGAGCGCTCCTCGGTAGGCTGAAGCTGTGGGAACCTGCCGGGCTCTCGGGTAGGCAGCTCGAGGCTTTTGAGCAGTGCCCGCACCGAAAGCTGTTAACACGTTTCTTTGCTGGCCCAAAGCAGCGTGGAGAAGTTTTGTTTTGGTGGTTCCGAGGCTTTTTTTGGCGGGGAGAATAAAAACACACTTACTTCCTTTTTAATTTTAATTTTATTTAATTTTATTTAAAAATTTTTATTATTTTATTATTTTTTATTTATTTTATTTTTTACATTAGTTTCGGAGGTAGAATTTAGTGATTCATCAGTTGCATTACAACACCCAGTGCTCATTCTATCACGTGCCCTCCTTAATGCCCATCTCCCAGTTACCCCAATCCCCCACCTACCTCCCCTCCAGCAGCCCTCAGTTTGTTCCCTAGAGCTCCATGTCTCTTATGGTTTGCCTCCCTCTCAGTTTTCATCTTGTTTTGTTTTTCCTTTGACTGGAGTCTTGCCATTTGCAATGACGAAGATGGAACTAGAGGGTATTACACCAAGTGAAATAAGTCAGAGAAAGACAAATACCATAGGATTTCACTTGTATGTACAATTTAAGAAACAAAACAGATGAACACTTACTTCCTTTTTTTTTAAAAATAGGTCAGTACCTAGATTAGTACCTGCTTATTTTTTATTTTGAAGAAAAAGAGGGGGAATTTGGCGTTTGATTCTGGAAAAGAACAGGGCTTCCAGACCTAGTACAGGTAGAACTGAGAGGTGAGTAAAATGTATTGCCTGAGCCTGAATCCTCATCACCACCCCCACATCCCCATCTCTCAGGCATTAGTTTCTCCCCCTGCTTTTGGGAAGGCCTCTGCCTATCAGCCATTTACGCACGGTGTTAATTTTGGTAGTTAGTCTCTTTCTAAGGGGGCAGGTTGGTGTAGTGGTTAATGTAACCAGCCTACCCGAGTCCGAATCCCTTAATAAATGAATGCATTTCCTTAGCTATTCTCTACTTGTTACTCTCTTTAGATTGCTTGCACCTTTTCCCCATGTTACCTGATGCCACCGCAAATATATTTGTATATAGAGATTTTCATTCCTGTGGGCTAATTTACTCCCAGCAGTGGGATCGCTGGGTCAAAAGGCATCCTGCTCGTGTGTGAACTTGGCAAGTTACTCTAAGCTTGCATTCTCTCATGTGTAAAGTGGGATCGAAAGTACTAGTACTTTCCTCACAGGCTTGTTGTGAGTAGTAAGTGAATTACGTATGCAAAACACTTAGAATCCCTGGCACAGGCAGTTACTCTACTTGATACTTCATTTATTATTATTATGGTGTCTTTTAAGCCTTGTCTTGAGGTGTGAAATACAAGGTTATCCCTTACTGGAAAACATCTTTGGTGTTAGGGAGTGGTGGGAAAGTGGTTCCTTTATTTTATTTTTCTTAAGGATTTTTTATGTATTCATTGGAGAGAGAAGAGCGAGAGCACAAGGAAGGGGGAGCATCAGAGGGAGAGAGAAGTGGACTACCTGCCGAGCAGGGAGCCCAACTCGGGACTTATCCCAGGACCCCGGGATCATAACATGAGCTGAAGGCAGACGCTTAACCAACTGAGCCACACAAGTGCCCCAGAGAAGTGGTTCCCTTAGAGGGAGGCGTTTTAGCTGATGCTTGGAGACAGGTGTCTAATGGCAGTGCCAGGGACATGGGTCTGCCATCAGAGGCAAGCGGCACGTGGGGCAGCCTGAAGAGCTCCCTTTGGCCGGGCCAACCCTAGCAGCCCAGGGTCTGCAGCAAGTCAGCTTCCTTGACTACAAGCTTGCTCCTCTCCTGCCCTGCCTGCAGAGAGCTGGAGGGACAGTGACGAGCACATCAGAAGGGCTGAGAGATTGTGTCTGAGAAAAGGAGCCCCTTTGGGGAACAATGCCGCTTCATCACCTGCTTCTGTCTGTCATCCCTGCTGCCCCCGGGGAACCCAGGCATCACGTGAACGCTTATAGGGCTCTTTGAAGGCAGGTGATTACGAAGGACCTGGGGCTCCAGCACACTTAAGTTCCAGTCCTTAAAACAGTGGACTGTGAATTCTGGGCTACTGGGAGCCCTGGCACCGCTGTCTCCCATGATTTCCCCAAGGCTCGCATCAAATGCCTTTAGATAGTCAGGTGAGCCTCAAGACAAGTGCCATCAACTTCCCTGATATTAATACTGAGTGTATTATTTGAAATTTATTTTTTCCAGATTTATTGAGATATAATTGACATGTAACTTGTACATTTAAGGTGTACAACCTGTGATCTGATACACTTAATATCACAAAGTGATTACTGCCGTAGGGTTAGCTCACACCTCTGTCCCATCACATAATTACCATTTCTCTTCCGTGGTGAGAACATTGAAGATCTGCTCTCTTAGTAACTTTCAAGTATGTAATACAGTATTATTACATATATTCACCGTGCTATGCGTTACATCATCAGAACTTATTCATCTTAGAACTGAAACTTTGTGCCCTTTGACCAGCATCTCCCCATTCTCCCCATCCCCCAGCCCATGGCAACCACCATTCTAGTCTCTCTTTCTGTGAGTTTGGCTTTTTCAGATTCTACATATAAGTGATCTCATACAGTATTCATCTTTGTCTGACTTAGCTCACTTAGCATAATGCCCTCAGGGTTCCTCCATGTTGTAGCAGATGGCAGGATTCCCTTCTTTCTCGTGGCCGAGTAATATTCCACTGACTGTACATACCCCAATTTCTTCATTTGCTCATTCACTGATGGAGCACTAGGTCCTTTCCATCTCCGGGCTGTTATGAATAATGCTGCAATGAACACGGGAGTGCAGATATCTTTTCCAGGTCCTGCTTCCATTTCCTTGGGATAAATACCCACAAGTGGGATTGCTGGATCATATGGTAGTTCTATTTTTAATTTTTTGAGCAATGTCCATCCTGTTTTCCACAGTGGCTGCAGCAATTTACATTCCCACCAGCAGTGCACGAGGGTTCTTTTTTCTCCACATCCCTGTCAACACTATCTCCTATCTTTTTGATGATAACCATTCTTACAGTATACTGGCCATTTTATTCTTTGATGATTTGCATGTAATATACATAGCAATGGTCTATTGAAGGCTGACATTTCTTGATTTAAAGGGAAATCATCTCAATGTATTTTATTATCTTATCTGTTATTGATTACTCTTAGACTTTGTCAGTGGGGAAGGAGTGACCAGTACATGGGGGATGATTAGTAAATGTTTGTTGAATAAATGGGGCGCCTGGGTGGCTCAGTGGTTTAAGCGTTGGACTCTTGATTTCAGCTCAGGTCATGATCTCAGGGTTCTGGGATAGAGCCCCAAATCCGGCTCAGTGCTCAGCAGGGAGTTTGCTTAAGGATTCTCTCTCTCTCTCTCTGCCTCTCCCCTCCCCGCTCACACACAGGCTCTCTCTCTAAAATAAAATAAATAAATCTTTTTAAAAAATTAAAAAGATGTTGAACAAATGAATGGATGGGTGAACCATAGTTTACTTAGCTGTTCTACATTGCTGGGCTTTTGGGTTGCTTCCATTTTAAAAAATTATAAATAATGTTACCTTTAATATATTTGTATATGTAGCTTTTACTTTTGTTTGTGTTATTTCCTTTCACAAGTGGGAATTCTGGTTCAAAGGGTATGAACAATGTTACGGCGTGTGATGTGTTTCTAAGCTTCTTTGCTCAAGGGTTGTACCAGTTTCGGAGGCTCCCAGCGATGTGTCGGGGCCAGTTTCCCACCACTGGCTTTGGGTATTCACATCACATTCTTTTTTGCTACTTTATTAGGTGAATAATGGTATCTTGATATTTAAAATTTTCCATTTCTTTGATTTCCAATGAGGCTACTTTTCTGTATTCGTTATTTATCATATTTATTATTTTGTGACTTCTGTTCATTTCTCTTTCCTGTTATCAATTATATAACACTTTTATCTACCTAAGATATTAACCCTTTACTGTATTTGCTGCCAATGTTTTCCCTAGTCTGTTATTTTTCCCTTTCCTTTTTCTTTCCTTCTTTTTCCTTCCTTCCTTCCTTCCTTCCTTCCTTCCTTCCTTCCTTCCTTCCTTCCTTCCTTCCTTCCATTATTTTAATGTTCAGGTAGTCAAATCTGTTGATCTTTTCCTTTGACTTCTTTGTTTGTAAGCTGTAAGAATGTAAATACTAGTAACTGGGGAAAGATAAGCACCTAATACGTGACCTGGGAAAATTTCTCTAGTTTTATGTTTCTGGCTACTTTACACCTCACTCCGTATTTACTTTAGGAATTTTTGGGTCATATGATTAGTTCCTAGTGTGAAGGGTATGATATAGTTGTAATACCTTCGGCACTGAGCTTTTGTTCAATGGGATTTAGGAACAAATAGGCAGGAGGCTCACTTTCTTCTTCCTCCTTCCACACTCCCTTTGGGGAGACTCAAGATGGCAGGAGGGGAGAAAAGCAGCTGGCTTGAGTGTTGGAGGAAGGAAGGGGATTATCATGGTGAAATGCCTTTGGAGGGACCAGCTACCTTCTAAATAAAACATGGGAAAAAGAGGAAGGATGGAGTCTGTGTTTCTTGGCTAGGGCAAAGCTAGCTTTTAGGGTTAAGTTAGGGGATCTGTGTACAGTGGGAGTGTTGTGTCTACCCTGGTGTTCAACTGCCATGAAAGGAAGCAAATGGGCCATATTAAAATCAGGTGGAAATGTTGGGTCATTCATGTTCGGGGTATATCCAAAAATCAGAATACTGAGGCTCCAAAAGCCTGGTCCATGGAAAACCTGAAGCGCGTGCCTCCCCAGGGATTCCCATCTGGGTTTTCTATTCTCTGTTTCTTGTGGTCTCCATGTGCAGAACAGGGAAGTTGCTAGTTGTTACATAATCAAACAGAGCATGTGTGCCAACTCCCAGCTGCCGGGAACCACTGTCCAGACCGTTCACATGGGAATGAGGGAGGCATAAACATTCTCTTTCTCAGTTGGTGAGTCCTACTTTCCCTTGTGTTATTGTAAGCATTGAGCTACCATTGCCCTGTGGCCTGACCCCAGGATGTGGCTTGTGTGATGTCTATTAGCAAAGAACAATTATTTGATCTACTGGCATCATTGACCTAAAAACCCATGAAGGGTTAACCATTGGTACCTCCCCTCTCAGTTATGCAGAGAACACAGTGGGCTTAGAGCAATTAGTAATTGTAATGAGAGATGAATATAAGATGTTACATAATTTTGAGCTGTTGAAGTGAAGCATAAGACTCACAATGCAAGATGGATGAGGAATGAGTGACACAGAATATAAATTCTTGCTTCACTCAAGAATCGGTCACGTCTGGTGCTAAGTGTGCTAAGAGCTGTGAGCCATCAGCCGCTGTCCTCACCAATTAGTAATGTAAGTGCTGTCCAGGTGTATATGTGATCAGCTACTGAAAATAAGCCACCTTGAATGCCTGATGGAAGGACAGCTGCCCTTTGGGGATGTCTCCTTTTGGCTGGTGTCCTCAGGAAGTAATCCAAGTTTTGATTCCTGCTTCTTTAATATATGTGCCTTTTAGCCCTACCTGATCTTTCCCTCTTGGAGCTGGTCCATAGTGAACACTCAGGTGGGGATGATTTGTTGACCGACTGTTGGAAAGAACGGGAAAAGTGAACGTTCTCCCTGCTATTCCTTGTTTGAGGGGAGCTGAGATTTCTCTTAGATCCTAAGGAGGCATTCTTTTTTTTTTTATTAAAGATTTTTATTTATTTATTTGACAGAGAGAGACAGCCAGCGAGAGAGGGAACACAAGCAGGGGAGTGGGAGAGGAAGAAGCAGGCTTCCAGCAGAAGAGCCTGATGTGGGGCTCGATCCCATAATGCCGGGATCACGCCGTGAGCTGAAGGCAGACGCTTAAAAACCGAGCCACCCAGGCACCCCTAAGGAGGCATTCTGGGATAGTTTGCTCATTTAGGGAGGGCCTGGGGTCTTTTGCCTTATTTATAGGCAAAGGCTCTGACCTCTTCGAATTGTCAGTAATAATAGCCAATATGTAAGGGATTCTAGGCACCATACTGAAACCCGTAGGATGGTTCTCCAGGTGTGGGCTCTGGCCCAACCATGTCGCCATCACCTGGGAATTTGTTACAAATGCAAACTCAGACCCCACCTGGAAACTGGTTAGGATTGTACATCCTCAGGCCAACTGAGATCCATTGAAGTGGGAAATTTGGGGGTGTGGCCCAGCTGTCCATTCTTAGCACGCAATCTAAATGACGCTGGTGCATCCTGCAGTTTGAATATCACCATGTTAGAGTGTGCTAAGTAAGTTATTTCATCCACACAGCATCCCTGTGGAGGAGACCCTGTTTTTAACAAGTCTCAGTTTGGGGGCACCTGGGGGGCTCAGTCGGTTGAGCATCGGACCCTTGGTTTTGACTCAGGTCGTGATCTCATGAATCATGGGATTGAGCCCCACATGGGGCTCCACGCTCAGCAAGGAGTCTGCTTGAAAGATTCTCTCCCTCTGTCCCTCCCCCCCTAAATGAATGAATAAATCTGTAAAAAGTCTCAATTTTGGAGTTGAGGAAAGACACAAAAGGAATACACAGTAGGCTTCACAGCCGACATGCTGACTTGGGTCCCAAGCCCTTAACTACTGTGCTGAGATGTGTGGACCGGAATAGAGGGGAGAAGAAGAGCAGTGTACAGGTCATGAGGAGCCGGGAAGATTTTTTTTCAAATGTATTTATGCGGCCAATAGGAGCCTGTTCCTTTTGGCTTGTGAGGAACAACTGCGAGCATCTCTTCCCAGCTCTGCCTTCAGTGATGTCAGGTTGGTACCTCGAAACTGGCGGTGGTGGGAATGTTTACAGCACAGAAACTACCAGGCACTCCACATCAGGCCTTCCCCCCACCCTCAGCCAGTTGTTAAACATTTCCCAGCCCACCACTGCCCAAATGTTTCTACACGAATTCCATATTCTCAGGAGATGCTACATACTAGTTATACAGGCTCATTGAAAGCAAGCACCATTTCACAGAGTCATTCATATTTTAGCCACTTCTAAAAAAAAATATTTTAGCCACTTCTGTATTTCCTTATGTGGACACAATTGCTTTGACAACATTGAAACTCTGGGACCTTACCGTGGGAAGGGAACTTGGAATGTGTCTTCTCCAAGTCCTTGGAGTATACAAAGCCAGGCCGGTAATAGTCACCTGCCTCGGAGGAGAAGCAGGATTTCAGACATCCTTTCTGAGCCCTTTCTGTACCTGTCAGGCTGAGGTCGGCGTGCACAGAGCTGGTCCAGGCCTGAGAGGCAGCAGCCGTCGTAAAACCTGGTGAGAAGGAAGAGAATTCCCCTCCCTGTGGCCTGGCAAGGGTGTGGGAGCGATCGGGTCCAGGGTTCCCTGCCTCTGGAATGGGGTAATGAATTGAAATGTCAACACAGAGCCTTCTCTGAACTTCTGTCTCAGAGGGATTCGTGTAGGAACAACTGAGGATTTGAGATTTCAGGGTTCCCAGGCCAGGGGGCCGGGGGCTTTCTGTGTTTTCCCGCCAGCCTCTCATTCCATCTCTGTCTTGGATGACAGGTTACACCACTCACAGGCCGATGGGGTGTCCCTCTCCCCAGACGGTATCAGGAATGAATTAGCATGTTTCCCTCTTGTAAGTGACTCTCTTTTTGAGTAAACATCCCCTGGGTTTCTGTGATGTGTAACTAATGGAGTGCTAAACTCTCAGGGCTGGTTTCAGACTCGGAGCGCACACGTGTTGCCAATCCATCATGCTTCTAGTACTAATTAACATAGCAGGGACACAATAAAGCCACAGATCCTACACACATTACCCAGCTCGGGTTACCCTCTCTAACAATCTCGCTATTGACCCAGCGAGAGCCCACGTTGGGAAACAGAGCTCCAGCCTCTTCTCCCGGGCCAGACCTGCCCCATTGAGTAAAAAAAATGCCGTCGTGCATCATTATAACCGAGGTGCCCACAGGCCACTTGGTGCTTTGGATCGGAGACAGTGCCTGAGTTCCTAGAATGGTGGTGTGGGGCTCTCCAGCTGTACTCGACCAGGAATCCTCCTCCAACGTCCTGGGCTTCTGTTCTGACCGAGACTTCCGCCTCCTCCTGGTCCTCAGCTCCTGAGCCTCTCAGGAGGACTTTCTTTCTGAGAAGGGCTTACCTGTACACGGCACAAAGCATTTATCCGTCCCCCGAAGGCAGTCAGGCAAATGCATCTACATCTCAGCTGGGGGGTTGGTTATGTGGGTATACACGTTTATCATTGAATTGTACACTTAATAGCTATACCTTTCACTGGATATACGTTCTCCGTCAATTAAGAAGGTTAAAAAATTACCCCTTGCTTATACCTTATACCACTTGCTTAAACCTATCTGAATGTCTTACAATCAAAATAAGATACAGAAACGGGGGGGGGGGAGTGCCTGGTGGCTCAGTCACTTGAGTGCCTTTGGCTCAGGTCATGATCTCAGGGTCCTGGGATGGAGCTCCAGCTTAGGGTCTCTGTTCAGCGGGGAGACTGCGTCTCTCTCTCCCTTTGCCCCTCTGCTTGCTGGCTCGCGCGCGCGCTCTCTCTCTTTCTCTCTCAGATACATGGATAAAATCTTAAAAATTTTTTTAAAAGATACAGAAACAGATGTTGAGATTAATATGATGATAGGACTCACAACTCGTATGTCAAAATTGTGTGATTGTTATTCCCCAATAATATTATTCTCATTAAGATGATTATGGATGTAAACTTATAAATTATTCCAAAAAAAG
Organism: Ursus arctos; assembly: GCF_023065955.2. Classification (NCBI taxonomy): domain Eukaryota; kingdom Metazoa; phylum Chordata; class Mammalia; order Carnivora; family Ursidae; genus Ursus; species Ursus arctos. The sequence continues at coordinate 8,922,783 of NW_026623019.1, read as the reverse complement.
AAAAGGATGTGTATGTTCAAAGCCCATCCGTGGGGGAGGCTCATGTTCTAGCAGTGGTTGGTATATAAAACATGGCAAATTCCTGCTTTCGGGGCCTCTCATAAAGGAGCGATCCAAGGGAAACCTGATAAAGCGTTTGTAGTCTGGTGTTGAAATCCTCAGCAAACAAATCCTGCATGAGATGGTATCCGACTAAGCCCCCTTTTCCTCAGTTTCCATGATTTAGGGACCACCAGGCTGGGCTGGGCTGGGGAAGTGGAGAGGCCCAGGGTCCCCACTCCTGTTTCAATCAGGGCGACTCCAGATTTAAGTGTTTCGCCCTGGGGCCTTCTAGGATGCTCTCTTTGGTAGAAAGGGGTCTTAAGTTAAAATATGTTTGAAAACCACTGGAGTAAATGATTTCTAAGGTGTCTCCCAGTTCTTAATTTAATGTGTCTGTCACTCCATAGCATAATTAAGAGACGTTTGCCTGAGCAAACATCTCATGTGAGCTGTGCTTTATTCTTTCCACAATCAACAAATCTTTTCATGTTGAAGTATGCCTAACATGAAATGCAGGAAAAATGATATTTATGCATAATGTAAGATGTTCAGTGTTTTTAAAAAAATCCATATATACTTAATAGTTACATGAAAGAAAATAACTAGCCATCATACAGACTATTATAATATTTTAAATATTACATGTGACAAATTGTTTCATACAAATAGGAAAAAAATCAAAATAGTTTTGAGACTTGTATTGTGTAGAGAGAGAAAGGTGACCTAAAAATGGCTTGTGTCCTCGCTGCCTAATATTTTTAAAGATCAGGTTGTTGGTAAATGGTGGCATGTTTTTCACATATCCTCAGCTGAGGGATTTATTTGACTGTCCAACAAGTGGGCCCATCAAGAGAATATTAAAACCAATAATAAACCTTGGGAAAAAAACAAAAGCAAACAAGCAATGTCACACTGTCAGGCTCAGAAAACATCAGAGGAAGAAGCTAAAAGCTCGTGAAAGAAACAAGCCGTTAAGTCAAGAATAGCAGTGTCAGCACATTGACCATTTGATAATTGCTCATTGCTGATGGCTTTGACCCAGCTGCAGGCCTACGATAAAATACAGCTTCATTAACCTTGCTATGTTTTATAAACAGCCTGATAATTCCATTTACCCTTCCTCTTAAGTATGAACATTATTAGCTAAGTAAATAAATAATATTAAAGACTGGGCTTTCTCTTGAGATCTCAGTCGGGATACCCCGATGATTAAGTAGAGAATAGATGGGTTTTTACCTTCTGAATGTCAGTGCTGATGTTTCTTGCAACTTCATTTCTTTTTGGGGTCAGGTCGGATGCCTTTCTCTGCTGTGATACTCTCCCACTTGGCTCTCGTCTAAACCGTGCTGTTGCATGTGCACAATCATGACAGATGTTGCTAATCCGTCACTCTGTTCTGTCCTGCCCCCCCTCCGAATCCTTGTCACGGTGCAGTGATCCTGGCAGCCATGGACTGAGCTGGTGCGGGGATAGAAACCCATTTGCCATCCTGCCTCTGACCGCCACTGCTTCCTTTTTTTTTTTTTTAAATTAAAATCAATTAGCCCACATATAGTACATCATTAGTTTCAGACGTAGTGTTCAGTAATTCATCAGTTGTGTGTAGCACCCAGTGCTCATCACATCACGTACCCTCCTTAATGCCCATCACCCAGTTACCCCGTCCCCCCACCCACCTACCCTCCAGCAACCCTCAGTTTGTTTCCTAGAGGTAAGAGCACTACTAGGTATTTACCCCAAAGATACAGATGTAGTGAAAGGAAGGGGACAAACTGTAGAAAGAGCCGAGATGTCCATCGACAGATGAATGGGTAAAGAAGATGTGGTATATATACAATGGAATATTACTCAGCCATCAGAAAGGCTAAATACTAACCATTTACATCGACGTGGATTATGCTAAGTGAAAGAAGTCAGTCAGAGAAAGACAGTTATATGGTTTCACCACTGCTTCTGGTGATTCCAGGATCCAGTTGGCCAGTGGGGACCTCTCTTTGCAGTGACAACACTTCCTACTCACTTTTTGCCTACTAGACTACCTCTCAGTAGCTCCTCCTTTTACATATTCGGGTCCAAACACTACGTCTAGAAGTTCATCTGACTGACACAATGTTTTATGTTTCTAAAATGAAAAAGGAAAAAAAAAAGGAGAATTTGTTGGATCGATATTTGCCAAGTAAGCCTTTCAGTTACGAAGTCAGAGCTGGACAAATTCCTGGATATCATGGCTCTTAATAGACCATTTGTGCCCCGAGGTCAATGCCTCTTAATCTTCAATGGGCATCAAAGTGCCTGGTTTTCCCTTCAGACCTGTTGATTCAGCACCCGCAGGGGTGCTGGCCTGAGCACTTTTTTGGGGGGAAGGAAGAGCCAGAATTGCACAGGTGGTTCCCATCTGTTCTGGAAGTTGAGAACCTCTGCTCTTGGGGACAGGTGCGGTCAGTATTGCCTCTGTGGATATTGTCCAGACTAGCAGAGAGGCTGCAGTCACAGGATGTGTGTGCGGGGGGTTCTTAATACAGAACTCTCCCTCTCAGGCCCTTCATGCAACTTTATTCCATGAGAGAACTTCTAGTAACACATTAATGGCAGATAACTTATCACTTACCGGTGTAGTGCCCCTTGCCAACAATCTGTGTCCAGATTCTCAAATGTTAGGCATAGTCAACGGGGACGCTCATACAGCTGACATTGACTGTCTTATACACAAGTCATCTGTACTCAAGTGCGTGTACTCAAATGTAATGGGTGTTGGAGATTTCTGCCATTTCCACAGGCAGTGGTGAAGGGATTGGGCTCTGGAGTTAGATCTTCCTGGGTTTGAATGCCAGCCCCTCCCCCAGCCCTGCTAATTTATCGTATGTGTGACCTTGGGCAAGTTTCTTAAACTCTCTTAGTCTAAAAAACTAGGCATAATGCGTGACTCACAGCATTGTTTTGAGCACTGAAGTAGGTAATCTATTCATGCATCTGGTCCAGGCGGATGTTCAGTAAATGTAGCGGTGTTTCCGTTTTACACCAATAGCTTGAGGGCCGGTCTGGTCTTAGACACTGATGCTCGTGCTGAATGACACGAACTGAGGTAATGTCTTAGGTTTCTGTTTATTTAGGTTCCCCAGCTCTCTCAGAGTGAGGGTCCAGGTCCTCTAGACACTGTATGATCTGTCTCTCCCCACCTCTCACTTATTCACCACCACTGTCTCCCTTACTCTGATACGGCTGCATTTGCCACTTCTTAGACATGCCAAACATACTCCTACCTCAGGGCCTTTGCACTTGTCATTTTCTTCAGCTGGAATGTTCTTTCACAGTTATCATCAACACTTTCTTTAGGTCTCTGCCCAAATGCCCCTTATCTGTGAGGCTCTGTACATAAGGCAGCACCCCTGCAGCCATTCCTATCCTTCTCACTTACGTTTTTTTCTTCCCTATGTAAAGTATCACCATCTGACGTGTTACGTACTTTCTGGATTATTTGTTATTTTTTTCTTTTTAAGATTTTATTTATTTGAGAGAGAGAGAAAGAAACACGAGTGGGGAGTGAGCAGGGTGGGAGGGGCAGAGGAAAAAGCAAACTCCTCGATGAGCAGGGAGCCCAACACAGGACTCGATCCCAGGACCCTGAGATCATGACCTGAGCCAAAGGCAGATGCTTAACCAACTAAGCCACTCAGGCGCCCCTCTGGTTTATTTGTTATTGTCTGTCTTTCTCCCACGAGTCTTGGAGACTTTGTTTTGTTCACTGCTGTGTCCCCAGAGTTTAGAACTGGGCTCAACACATGGTAAGTATTCAGTAAATATCTGTTAAATTAATGAATGAAAGACTTATTTGCCACTCACAAATTAACAGCCTAATCAATCATTTAATCAACAAATACCCACTGACCATGCATTTTTATAAGGTATTGTTCTGGGTGCTGTTGTAAACCTGAAGAGCTTTAAGATATGGACCCTACTCTTAAGAAGCTTACAGCCTAGATTTGGAAAAATGACTTAGACCAAAATGATAAAAACTAAATAAAACAATATAAACATAACTAAAAATGCAAGATGGTGGATTATAAAGAGCATAGACACTGAGGTGAATCAGAGTCAAAGGAGAAAAGTCTTTCTTGGATAGAGTGAGCAGGGAAGGTTTTTTGTAAAACAGGTATCTGAACAAATCCTTAAGATACGGTAGTTTGGCGTCCTTGGAAGGATATAGCGAAGGCGTCCATAAAGACCTGCAGGTGTGTGAGAGGGCATTGGCTAGCCCAGTGTGAGTGGATTCTTCTAGGCAAAAGTGGGGATTGAGATTGTGGATGGCTTTGCAAGCTGGACAAGAGTCAGGGCTGATGGCATTGTCCTGGGGCACGGAGGAGGGAGTGATGGCTTCGGACAGCGACCGTGGCAGTGTCATCAGATGACTCACCTGCTGACATGTGCGGGAGGGCTGAGTTGGGAGAGGCTTGCCAGCAGAGGAGACTTTGGAGACGGGCCAGGCTGAGGGCCTGGGAGACTGAGCCACACACCAGAAGAAGGCTGGCCTTGAAAATAAACTCTTGAGCCCACAGAGGCTGGCTAGAAAGCTTGGCCATTATCTAGGCTCTACTATCACTTTCCATCTTCCTTATATTAACTTTTAGCTTTTCGGTCATTTCATGGCTCATGGCGCCTTTAACTAGATAAGAAGGGTGAAACCTAGTCTTTTAAAATGTTTCTCAACCCCATTTTAAGATTGGTTTTAAGGGGGGAGAGAGACTTGGGTCCCAGGCTTTTATAAACATTAAAAAAATAAACATTGTGAGCATTAATTTTAATGTTTTGTAATGTCTTATAAACATTAATTACATCAGGCTGCATGTTTAGCAAGATGAGTTCACAGCACCTGCCCATCCCTAGTCCCAAGTGCCCAGAGATGGAGATGGACCCCCCCCTCCTGTAAAGGGTTTCAGCTGTCTTATGCAACGCGCACAAGGGGGTTTAGCTTAGACACTGGTCCACTGGCAAAGCACAGCGATGGCATTAAGTAAATGCTGTGTTGGCCACTGAGGCCCTATCAGCTTAATGGGCTTTGCTTATGCCTGTGAGAACGGTCTGTTCATGTCTGTTTGGAGACATGGCCTGCTCCCCGACCCCCCGAACATAGAGGCAGAACAGTTTGAGTCTCTGAATTACTTAGCTTGTAGCCTCAAATGTCCTCTGGCTGTTCTTTTAGTAAGTGGTGGATATAATTTTTTTTAAAAAATTTTATTTATTTATTCGACAGAGACAGAGACAGCCAGCGAGAGAGGGAACACAAGCAGGGGGAGTGGGAGAGGAAGAAGCAGGCTCATAGCGGAGGAGCCCGATGTGGGGCTCGATCCCATAACGCCAGGATCACGCCCTGAGCTGAAGGCAGACGCTTAACCGCTGTGCCACCCAGGCGCCCCAGTGGTGGATATAATTTTATCTCTCAAACACATTAGAATGATCTAGCTATGACTTGGAATCTTGGAGAGCCATCCCATATGGCCTGAACATTCTTTTAATTTCGTTGACAGATGAATAAAAAAGAAGTCATTGCATACAAAGGAAGGAAGCTCTTTCAGTGTTTTTCAGTGTTAAGCAGATTGGGTGATAGGAATGTAAGTAGAGGGGAAAAAATGGATTCACAGAAATGCCTTTTAAAGCCCATTAGATCTGCTTTCACGGAGGCAATGAATGGTAGAGTATGATGGGTGGCTTTTCCCTCTATTCTGGTTTTTCTGTAAGCAGCTGCCCAAAATTTCACCATGACTCCACTGAAGCTTAGTAGGGCTGACTTGGATTGAGATTAATTACTTCTTGGCTGGATGAGACTCAAAACCAAGGTAGGACTGGGACCACGGTCCCCGAGGATGGCTATCATATAACACAGTAGCATAAAGCAAGCGGCATCATATGAAAAATCTCTTGCCTGTCACTCCTGGATAACTCTGGCACATATGATAAATTGCATTCCCGACTTCCTTTGTGAGAATACTGTAATTATCGAATAATTGAAAAGTAGTCTCTTTTGTCTGTTTTCATGTACAATTTTGCAAACAACGAGAACTAGAAATGAAATGGTTAGCACCTCTGAGGTAAGTCTCCTTCCCCAAACCATGCACCACAGATACTTTTCATCATTTTAATTAGCTTTATAGTTTTTAGTGACTAATTTTACAATAGAAGCAAAAGCAAATTGGACTTTTAGAAAGCTTGTAAATGCTATTTCTAATTTATATCAAGTATCGAAAATTTGGTTATTAATGCTTTACAAACATACAGAGAGATGCAAATGTAGGGTTAATGTCATTATGATATAAATTTCTCAAAATTTCTAGATAAAATTGTACACTTAAGAATTAATATGTTTCTAGAAAATATCATTTATACACAATGCGGATTTTTAAGTGAACACCCTAAAATTTCCTGATACTTATTTTCTGTGTAATGTACAGGATGATCAGAGTTTCTTTTATCTCCCTTTGCTTTTTTTTTTAACAGAAGAGTTATTAAAAAAAGAAAACCAACAGAAACCTTTCCTATGGCAGCCGTAACAAAATTACAGTTATTTATCTGAGCCTACCAAATACGTATACCCTTGTAGCAAAGAATGCTTACAATTATGGAATGTGAGAAAAATGGAAATCCTTCTGTCGTGTTGCAGGATCTGTAATCCAAAACAATTTTTTAAAAAAGATTTTATTTATTTATTTGACAGAGAGAGAGACAGCAGCAAGAGAGGGAACACAAGCAGGGGGAGTGGGAGAGGAAGAAGCAGGCTCCCAGCAGAGGAGCCTGATGTGGGGCTCGATCCCAGAATGCCGGGATCACGCCCTGAGCCGAAGGCAGACGCTTAACGACTGCGCCACCCAGGCGCTCCTGTAATCCAAAACAATTTTTAAACCACTTTTTGCACTTACGAAGTTATTTGGTAAGCTCCAGAGGACTCAGGAGTCTTTCTCAGGGCAGGCTAAATGCATGGGTTCTTCTCCCCTTTCAATTTTTAATTATCAACATCCACAAATTTAGGTTTAAAAACCAGCGTATACGTTACCTCCCTCAAATAACTAAGAATCGGTGTTCTCAGGCTTGTCTTTAAAAAAAGTCATTGGTTGAGCTGAGTTTATGCGTGAAAAATTTCTCCCCAGAAGGATAATATTTTTGGAAAGGAGTGAAAACAGGGCTTTGAATGAGGCATGTGTGTAACGGAACATGGACCGGGAAAAGGTTGTAATTGACAGGTCCCTTCTGTGGTGCGAAAGCCATCATTCCAAGTAACTTCCAGCTATACTATACTCAATTAGGCAGTTACTCAGCTTGTGTCTCGACTTGAAAAATGTTTGAAATTCAGGAACCGTGATCCTATAGTCAGACAGGACAATGAAAACATGTTAAGCGAGGAAGTTCATGGATATAAAAAAAAATGTTTCATCTTCAGTCAGGAACAGACATGTTAGGAAAGCTTAAAAAATGTTTTCCAACACCAATAATCCACAGAGACAAATAAAAACAAAAGGAAAATATGACAACGAAACTCAGCATCTGGTTGACATTTACATAAAGCCGCGAGAGTACAAACAACTTTCAGAACGACAACTCTAGTGACATATTTTTTAAAGAGTGTAGAAAAGAAATATTTGGCTGAGCAAATCTTAACACCACATGTAAGGGAGCCATCAGTATTTATTACATTATAGATTTGCCAAATGACGTGGAGCATCTGGGAATACTATACAGAGTGCCATAACGGGAACTTGATTATGTGCTTTCATATATTGCACGGTGGACCGAGGCCAGATCTGGTTCTTTTGGAAAAGATAAGCGCGGTCTACTGACTTTGTAACTCTTTAGTAGATGAAAGTTAAGCGGACAGATGTCTGCCTGCAGTGTGCAAGTGGGAAGGAAAACACCGTAGAGAAGAAAACAACAAACCCCTGTTCTTTGAGATCCTGGGCGGTTATCTGTTTATGTAAAGGCAGGGCAGGCAAAGATGTCTTTGGGCTCAAGACGTGTTTTTATTAATGGGCAGAGTACAATTCCTGGAGTGGGGAGGAGCCCAACAGGTGCATAGTTCCAAAATCAAGGCGGAGGTAAGCTCTCTGTGAAATAACGACTTCCAGGCCCTTTCAGGGGTAACCATCCTAAACCTTTGAGGGAGTAATTAATTACCGTGTGTTTTAGAAGAACTGCTCCAAGTTGGTTAGAAAATCAGGCTGCGTGGGATTCAGTTTCTAGACTCTAGAATCTACAGCCATGATTCACGTCTGCCACTTGTGTCTCTGTCCCCAGTGCACTGGCATCAAGCCAGGTGCTCAGATAGTAGTATTTTGCTAGAATGAGTTGTTACAAGGTTGTGAATTCTAGAAAGTATCAGATCTGAGGCCCAAGAAATTCCACCCACTTGATACACCAATTCAGCCAATGGGGCTGCAGTTTTAAGAGAAAAAATGCAGTAGACTTTCTCAAGCATCTTATGAGCAGGGAGGGGCAGAAAGAATGGCCCATGACAACTGCTAAATCTGGCTAATGGATATATAGATATTATGTATCCAAATGGAAATATGGATAGCATGGATATTATACAATTGGATTATACTAATGGACATTTTACTATTCGGCCTACTTTTGAATATTGTTTAAAATTTTCATTATTAAAAGTGTAAGTAAGAGAAAGGGAAAGAAAACAGCTCGTAGTATAGATCCAGCTGGAAACCAGCCTTAGATTGAGATAAGAGAGTGGAAGGTGAACCTGTTCTTTCCCACCAAACAGCACAACGTTTCTTTAGAAGAGAAATGGAAAGTGTTTGGGTCAACCTGTTTATTTAGCGAGGGTTTATGACCTTTCTGCATCCCTCCTGCTTTTCAAAATGCGAGTAACATTTCATCAGTGCTTCCGCAGGGATAAAGAAATCTATGTAAACATTCCATAGCTTGGTTCCCTGTCGGCCACAAGAGAGGTAAGGCACTGGGTTTTTTAATTTGGTGGATGAAGGAACATAATAGCAGCTTAATTTGAGAGAAGGGTGTCGCTTCAACAATCATTAATGAAACAGCACCCGTTACTTCCCTCTGTGGCCTGTTTCACAGACAGCATCTTACCTGATCTTATCAACTTGCTACCCAGAGTATGATGTTCCTGATTTGAAAATGAGCAAAATAAGACAAGGGGGAATGCTCAAAATGCTTTATGATTTTCAAAGAAATCCAATTTTTTTTTTGAACTTAGGAAACCACTGATATAGGCAAGGAAAAATACCTATTGTCCCCATTTTACAAACGAGCCACTGAGGCTTAGACAGGTTAAGTGACTTGTCCAAAACCTCTCAGGGGTTCCAGAAATGATTTGAGGTCTTCTATGCTTCCAGAGCCCAGGCTGGTCTACACAGCTTCCTGTAACGTTTGCATTATGTGGATGTCTTGGGTCATTTCCACCACCAAACTTCAGTCTTCCTCACTGGCTACAAAGCAAAATTCTGAAAATCTGTTCCTCCTGAAAATGCTCTTTGCTCCTCAGGGCGGTGTCTGCAGGGAGAGATTTCCAAGGTCGAAGCAGGGGAGTATGGGAGGGGAGAAAGACTGAGAACCAAGATGTGGTATGGGCTGGGGCAGTCCTAAGAAGAGAGCTTGCCAAATTCGTGTTTGTGGAGATCAAGTTGGCTTCCCTGGAAGAAAAACCTGGGCGCGTGGGCAGCGTGCTGGAATGGACGGCTTCACTTTCAGACCTGACTTCTGTTGTCCTAACCTTGTGCTCTGTACAGGACAGCCCCTCGGAACTGGCTCCCGTGACGGGTAAAACGAAGAGCTGTGGACAAGTCAGTAATGCCGTGTTGGAAGGGTCCGCCTAGCACAGAGCCTGATCTGGACCCTCAATAAGTGTGATTCTTTCTTCTCCTCTCCTTCCTGAGAAAATCCTCCCAAGAATCTATTCTTCCGAATAGACTCTTAACGGCTGAAAGGAGAGGAATCAGAGCCCCCAGGGAAGAAAATGACCCCCCTCCCGCCGTCGTTTTTTCTCTGCCAGTGACCCTCCAAACTTCCAAATCGATCACTGTTCGCTAGGACCGCAGACCCTCCTGGAAAAGCGGGCGGGCGGAGTGGGGGAGGGGGGTTGTTACGCCGCGGGTGCGCGGGTCCAGCTCGGTTCCGAGGCTCGGACCCGGCCACCGGGTCTCAGATCTGCATGCCCACTCCACAGCGCCCCCGCTCGGCCTCTTGCCGCAGGGAGGACGAACCTGCCACTGGTTTCCCCAAGCTGGGTCCCCGAGCAGCGACCCCGCCCCGGGGGTCTCTGGCATTTGGCAGTGCAGTCGCCTGGGGACCACTAGACACTTAGACACTCGGAGAGGATCAAAGCATTCTTGTGGAGACCGAAGCGCCCAGGGATGCACTTTTGTTAGCCTGGCCTCACCTCGACAATAAATTTTTCTGCGAAAGAAGGGGCAGGGGTGGAGGGCCAAGGGGGGCCTGGTGGCTCGGAGGAGGGGACGGGAGTAACACGCACCTGTGCTCCCGCCGCGTTAAATCAGTGTGAAACAAGTGACATCTACCCCTTTCTTGCCCCCTTCCAACCGCTCATCTCCCTCCTTTAGAACACCCGCCTGCTCTAGGGGGTCAGCGTTTTCAAAGAGAATATTTCCTCCCCTGCTCTTCAAGTTTATGCAGCACTTTGTTATAAGGGGCGTGCCCTCAGGTGGGGCTTTCCTCTCTCCCTGTCCCCACACACAGGCCTTTTCCATTTTCTCACCCCACCTAGAAGTATAAAAAAATATATGGGACCTAACTTCAGAGGTGATTTGTTTCAACTTCAGGTCTTTCATTTTGCGGAATAACAGATGGAAGCCTAAAGGAGGGAGGGTGAGGAAAGTGGCCCAAGGTCAAGGGTGACTTTAGTTGGCAAAACCAAGGATAGAACAGGAAAATCCTTAGAGAGCCTTAGTAGTCCCCCCCCCCCCCCCCACTTATTTCACAGACGGAAAGAATCCCAGAACTATCTTAGGCCAAGTCAAGTACTTTGTAGAGGTGTCGGTGTTCTCACCAACTGGCTTCGAGGCTCGGGACTCACACTTCAGTCACTGGGATATATGGACAGTCACTTGCTATCCACAGGAAAGCAGAGACAGAGCCAAGGGCAGTTTGATCCTCTTCCTATCCACCCCTTCCCCACCCCCAGTCGATAGCAGATACTGCGGTACATCTGAGCTGTGGAGGTTACCTTGTCAGGGTCTTCTACTGGTTGGGGTCGAGCTTGAGCATAGGAATGTTTCTGGTAGAAATTGGGAGGAATCCCTCCTGCCAGTAGAGACACTTCTCAGAGAGACTTCCTGGGGCTAACAGCAATGGAAATAGTTTGGGTTTCCCCAAAATCCAAACTCAGACCCCAGACTGAGCATATCACACAGAACAGGGCTAGGAAGGCCTGTTTAAATGGCCTGGTAAGTTTTTGCTTAAAATCCTACTTTAGAACCTTAGTGAGTTGTGAGAACCCTCTTTGTCACCAGAACGAATCCTCATTGGATCTGGGCTCTAGGGAACTAACTCTTATGAAATGGCTCCACATTCCCCTTTTTCACTAGTTGACAGATTTTTTTTTTTTTTTTTTTGGTTTTGCTTTCACATTTTTGACCAGCATTTTGACTAGACAGGATCAATCTTAGAAGTATGGTGAAGCAGAAATACCACCAAGATGTCAGAACCAGCACTGAAGTTTGTTTCTACTTCTTTCCCTCCTCCTCTTCCTCTTGTCCTCCTTGGACTTTTTTCATGCCCTTGATCTTATTACCATGAGCCATGAGTCCATCAACAGAAGTTAAAGTTTGTTATAGCCTTTAAAGTTTGAGAGAGAATCTGGAAACCACTGAATCTTACTCCTTCACTTTTTAGTCAAGGAATCTGAGGCCCAGCAAGGTGAAAAAAATTGCCCAATGCCTGCTACACATGGATGAAATTAAATTTTCACCATAGTGCCTGACCCCTCCCTGCTTTGCCTCCTCCTCTCTCTCTTGTTTCTACTTGGTATAGTTAGGCTGTCGGGAAAATATTCAGAGTAATTTCAGCGTGAATAAAGTCTGCCCCCTCCAAATGTTAAACCCCAATATGGGATGGGAATGGGGGGGTGTAAGTTCTCAGAGTTAAGGGTTTACTGTTTCAGTTAGTCATGAGGCTCCCTCGGGGTAGCTGGGGGTCCAGAGCAGGAGCCCCTTGTGTGCGCACAGGGCTTCCCGATGTGGCAACAAGCCACACGTCCTCTCATGGCGACCTTCCATAGCATGGCACTGCCCCTGGGGTAGAACCTAGGCTCCACTACCATTCTTGAGTCTTCTATCTCCCCTGATGACCATTTGGTATGGGTACTGAGAAGGGAAGGAGTTCTGTGGTTGCCTCATCTAGCTGCTCCAGGACCTGCAGTGAATTGAGCCCCGTTTCCCAGCGTGGAGGATGAATACTGCCTGGGGGTTGGGAGATCCTTCAGATATGTAAGGGAGGAACGGTTGCTTCACATTTCAGGCATCAAACTCCGTATCCCGCAGCAAAGGGCAATTATTTATTTATTTATTTATTTATTTATTTATTTATTTATTTATTTTTAATTGTATGAAGGCATCTTTGATCCGGAAGTTACAATGGCCCCTTGGGTCCCCTGTGGCCACTGTGTAGCTGTGTGTCTCCCTAGCAAATCTCATGAGTTTCTCTCAGCCTCAGTTTTCCTTTGCATTTGTAAAACGGGGGGCCTGAACTAATCATGTCCCTCTCGGTTTTAAATGCCTGTGATTTAAACCCTGCTTCATACGGAGGAGGGAGGAGAACCCGGATCGCATTGTCCTTTTGTTCAGCTTTTTTTGGACACGCAGAGCAAGGAAAGCGAGAACAGTTATCTCCCGAAAGCTGCCGCCCGCCCGCCCCCTTGCTTGTGACAGGTCGTATATTTGATTACGCAAAGCAAATTGGGAAATCATATCTCTGCAATCCCATCTGGGATTATTTATTTCGCCGCGTCCACAGCCGGTCAAAGTTGTGAGAGGAAACAATGTTAAAAGTAGCTTCCCGCCAGAGGAGGTGGATTCGAGTTCATCTCCAGAGAAACCAGAGCCATAACCGGCCAGAGCAAAGCACTTTTGCGAGACCCAGGAGTTTCCAAGTGTCATTCACCACCCCAGGCGCTCGCGGCAGGTTGATCTAGCTGGCGACTCAGGGTGGTGATGCAGGGCAGGGGTCCTCCCGGACCCAGCCTAGTCTCCAGGCCTGGGAAGCTGGAAAGTCGAGCGGGGTGGGGAGGAGATCAAGCTTGGAATTTCCCCAGGCCTCGGGCTTTCTGCAGGCTGGTTCGTCGAGTTAAAATGACAACCACAAACTAATACAAGTGACAACTTCCAGGTACTCCAGGTTCAGTATGGCCGGGTCACCGAGCCAGGGATCTACAGTGTCCTGGCCTTTAAGGTTAGCCCCACTTCGCAGTTGGGGAGAGCGAGGCGCCGAGGGAGGTGAAGGATCTTCTTCGCTACCGCCCAGCCGAGGAGCGGCAGAGCCCGCATTTGAAGCCCCGTCTGCCAGCTCCGAAACCCGGGCGCTCGGCCTCCAAGCCGGGATCGCCCCCGCCGAGCCGCGGCCCGGAAACCGGCGTAGGGGGCCAGGGGGTTGGAGGAACCGGGCTAGAGGTGGCCGGCCCGGCCGCGGAAGCCAAGCGCCCTCGAGTCGCACCCAAGCCGGCGTGGCCACGCGGGCGGGGCGCCGGGGATGCACGCGTGAGCGGGAGCTGATCCGAAACACGCTTCTCTTTTTTTCTTTCTTTATTCTTCTTTTTCTTTTTGGAGGGGTGGGGGTGGTATTTGAAGAAAAAAAAGAAAGACACCCTTATCAAGAAAAAGAAAAAAAAAAAAAAAACCCTTTCCCCCTTCCGCTTTGTTGTTCAAGTTCCCCCGCTGGACTTGGGAAAGGGGGTCTTTCGCACCGGGTAGGTCCCAGCCGTGCGGGAACGGGAACGGAAGCAGAGAGAGAGAGAGAGAGGTGCTGAGCAGCTAAGAGAGAAGGAGATTCCTCGGGCCTCCCCCACCCAGCCAGACCCGCAGAGTCAATGGCGGCACCGCTGCTTTGTCATTTACAAGAGGGACTCGGACTAGCAGTTGGTAATTTGGTGTCGGTTTACCAGGCAAAGGACTTCTGTTTCCTCACCTAACAGGTCCTCCACTCAAGGCCTGACCCCTTTTTAGAGACAAACCCGGAGAAAGGAGCTGGATGCCCTGCGCCCTCGCCTTTCAGTCGAGCTCTCGAGGCTTGCGGAGGCCGGGCCCGGGATCAACCAACGAACGTTCATTGAGCTCTTCCTACCAGGTAAAGACTACGCCGAGGAAGGCCACTCTTCCCATCTTGCAGATGAGACAACTGAGGCTCAGAAATAGAATTGACCAAGATCACGTGGTCAGTGGAACAACCAGTCTAGAGTCCAGGCTCTCTGACTCCTTTTGCTTCTGCATGTTTAATTTACGAGCCACTTTGTGCAATCTTAGGTTCCTTTTTCATTTTCCCAGAAAAATGGAGATAATTTCTTGTTTAATATCGGAGTTCCTCAGACTTCCTGAAGCTCACCCCAAGATAAAAATGTCCCTTTTCCCACTCCCTTCCCACATACCTCACTTCTAAGCGGTTGTTGGAATTGCGATACTCCGGGGCATTCGGGGCCAGGGAATGGAGTGTAATTCAACTGGATCACAGTTACAGCTGCAGGCCTCCCAGTGGCAGATTGGGTGCGGGGAAGGTGGTACGACAGGTGGGGGTAGGGTGGAGGGGACCCGCGGAGTTGGGCAGGGAAGTACAGAGGAAGCAGTGGAGGCTGTCTTGTAGGTTTCTGCTAAGGGTGGGGGAGCGCTGAGAAGGGAACGGCCCTGGGCCCACCCACCTGAAACCTGAGGGCCCAATCCCCTCAGCAAGTTCGAGAGAGCCGCCTACCCCACGTTGGGGCTGGAGAGGCCGGTCCAGCTGACCCACATTTTCAGGACCTTGCTCTCACGGTTTGCTCGCGTCTCAGGAGCCGGCGTCACTGTCCTCGGGTCCTACTACCGCCCACACCCCCAGCCCCCATCTCCCGTCCTAGTTTCGCCCGCCCGCATGGTTTACTGTACACAAATCCTTCTTGTTTCCTCCTTATGTAGCAGTTTTACAACTCCAACTAGTTCAAGGGCTGTCTGTCTGGTTTATTTTCTGTTTAGGAAATTGCCACTCAGCGCCCCTTTGCCCTCCCGTTCCTCCCCGGTCCCCCTTCCCCTCAATCTATTACCCCACATTAGCAAACTTACTTTCTTGATTTTGTTTCTTAATATTCAAAATAACTAGTGAAGGGCTAATGATTTCATATTCTCCCCTCTCCTCCGGTAAAAGCAATAAATGAAATAAAAGCCTGGGGGTTCCAACCGCGCCCACACGGCGAAGTTTCGTCGTTCACTTTCACGTCGCAGGGGAGAAGCACGGAAATGCGTGTTTGCAAAAGCAGAAATGTAGCTAGCAGGAATAGACGCAGATTAGTTGATACAAACGTGCTGTGTCCTGTTACAGGAGGGTTGCTCATAACGCCAGGTACAAAAATCAGAGGGGGAGCGGGGAATAAAATAAAAAACCGCGGACCCATCGTGAGTCTTTGTGGTTGGAAGCGAAGGGCTCCTCCAAGTTTCTGAGACTTCAGAGAAGAGGCCGACCAGTCCATTGCTCTCCCGGAGACCACTACGTGGCCCAGGGCTCCTCTTTGAACCTCAGTTTCATCATTGGAAAAAAATGGGGAAAATAACACATTTCTGCTGTGGTTGAGAATTCAAACGCTCTAACGTAGGTGAGCAAATGCACTTCGACAAGTCTAAGAAACTAAGCAAAAGATAACAAAACTCACTGGTGTTATTAGTGGGGCCAAGCGAGAGGCACGAAAGGTCTGCGTGACGCTTTGTCCCCTGTCTGAGCGTGCACAGCTCCCAACTTACCCTCTGAGACGCCCAGAGCAACTGAGCAGCCTACTGCAATAATCAGGACTGTTTCTCTGCTTCCTTCGCTGGACGTCGCAAGACGCTCCGGGGAGAAACACCCGCACGAAGGGAAATCCCAGTGTCTGGTTACCAGGAAAGAATTTTGCAGCTCCGCCAAAGGCTCGAGAATACCTGCGCGTCCCGCCGGCCGATCGCGTTACTTTCACAGTAATCCCTAAAGTACCCCCTTTCCACCGCTCAGAACGTGGTTAACTGCTTTCCACGCGCTCCGAGAAAAGAGATGTTAGAATCAGTTCAGCAATTTCCTTCCTTTAACGCTTCTTTATCGCAGGCCTACTATGTGCTCAGTGCAGTGGAACTCCATTCCCCAATCTCTCCCAAACCGATCCTGAGAGGCATTGCTTATTTAAAGGTGTTACTAGAAGTGCGTCTAAGTGATTTTAAATTCATTTCAAGAAATAAAATGTAACGTTGAGATAGGGGACTAATTCAACATGTTGGAAATTCAACTGTTATTAAACATTTGCGTAGGGATTTTTGAGGCAGACGGTAGAAAGTCTTTTTTTTCCTTTATAAATACATCCATGCACACTAAAAAAAGTCATCCTTAAAAAAAAGCTTCGTTTTAAAACATGCTTAGAGTGAATATATTGCCCTCAAATCTTTTAATGGCATGTATTTCCGTCCCCCCCCCCCATCAACTGTAACAGTAGTTGACATCGGAGAAAAGTGTAAGTGACGTAGGTGACTTGGCGACCTGCCTGCCTCACGGGTTTGATGAAAGTTAATGAGGAACTACCTTGCACTTCAAGGATGAGCGGCGCTAGCCACACAAATATCTACAGATCATTTGTCCGTCAGCCCGGCGCTGTGGTGGTGCAAGGTAACAACTGATTTAGTCTTGCAGGAAAAAGTAGGGTGCCGCTGCGCACGGGATCAGAGAGGCCTCACTTCCGCGCCCAACTTTGGGTTAATTATTGAGTCGCGGAAATACTGGAGATGCTGATAATGTAGAGACCAACACCAGCCTTTCTTACCGCTGCCTTGACTGTTGCCTTCCCTTGTGAACAGTACTATTCGTAAGACTGTGTTTCTGCTTGTTTTTTACAGTCCGCGAGATAAACTGCGACTTCATCCAAGGACACGCCGTCACACTTCGGGTTTAACGTTGGGACACAGGACCCGGCTGCACCGAACGCTGCGCGGGAGGATTTTCTGGAGGAGCGTGGAAGGGCGGGGCACGACGGCCGCGAGGAGGCGGAGAGCGCCGGGCCGGCGCGCCTCGGCCAATCAGCGTGCACACCGCCTGACAACCGTCCAATTAGAGGGCGCGGAGCTCGGGGCCCGGAGCCGATAATACTAGGAAAGGGCGCAGAGGCTGACTATTGCAGCAAGGGGCGCTGCGCCGCACGCAGCTGCGTGCGCTCGCCCGCCCGCCCCGAGAGCCCGAGATCTGTGCCAGGCCTGAGCGGCCCAACCTTCCCGCCCAGATTGGGTCAGAGGAAGCCGAAAGCAGCCTCAGCGAGGTGAAGCGCTCGGGGCTGCCAAGGACCGATTAGAACTTTGCAGAGTCCGGGATGTGCGGGGCGAGGCCGCTGAGGACTTGATTCATCTTCTCCACCCTTCTCCCCTATTCCCCATCCACTGGGCTCCAGGCCTCCAGCTGTCAGCCCCCGATTTCGTGGCAGGGTGTGGCGACCCCGGTTTCTGTTTGCAAGCACAGCCAGCAGCCCAAGAGCCAGGTCCCAAGGCTGGATATCTTTTGCCTCGGCTGCTAGCCCGGGCCTCAGAGTCTTGGTGAGTGCTGTGATGTTGCTCGGGGTGTCAGGGAGGGCAAAATCACCTTTTCTTATCTTTCCTGTTTCACTTGCATGTCTTGCCTTTAAGTGCAAACCATGCCTGATGTCTATAGGACCGTGCAGCTCAGCCCTGCGCGGCTCAAGCACTATTGATGCTGGGAGGGCATCTGCAGCTCCTTGCCCAGGGTCCTTATGGGGCTCTGACAGAAGAACAATTTCGGTTCTGAGTTGATTATTTCCTGGGGGTGAGGGGCATGAAAGGACCTTTCCAAGCTCAATAAAGGGTCCTTGTGGTGGTGTAAGAGGATGAAAGGCGCTTGAGTGGCGTAGGATGGTACTTCGCTGGGTCTGAGGGGCCCCTGTGATCTAAAGGAAAATGACTCTCCCGTCGACGTTTTCGTATTCCGCTTGGCCATACTAGTTGGGTGTGGGGAAGCCTGACAAGTGGCCTAGGCCAGCCTAGTTGGGCACAATACTTCTGTGTGTGTGATCAGTGCATTACCTAGGGACTTGTCCCGAACGCGGGTGTAAAGCCAGAGAGGTCTGTGGTTAAAGGTCAGGTGCTCAGAGAGCACTTAGAATCAATAGCTAAAAACCTTCTTGGGTTGGGGATTTCTGGGGGACCTAAAGATACAAGAAAGGCGTTGTGGTGTGGATGTGAGGGACGTGTAGAGAACAGGGCTTTTCAAGGGGCCAGGGGCGGTAGACCAGGAGCTTGGGGCCCAAGGCCGGGGGTCGGTGCCTGACGGCGGTCGGTACGTCCTGGGGGTCATTTCTTGTCTCCGCAGAGTGCAGGAGACTGAGTGTAGGCCGGAGCCAAGCGCAGGGCGCCATGGCCGACCGGCCGGCGGCGGGGCCGGCGGCCGGAGACTGGGAGATCGACGTGGAGAGCCTGGAGCTGGAGGACGACGGCCGCGGGCCGCCGCCGCCGCCGCCTACGCCGCCCGGGCCCAGCCCGCCGTCGGCCGACGGGGATGGCGAGGACGACGAGGACGAGGACGAGGACGACGACGCGGAGGATGAGGGTGACGGCCTGGACGCGGGCGCGTCCCCGGGGGTGCCGGGCCGGCCGGAGCAGCAGCGGGGACCACCGCCGGGGCCAGCTCCCGCGCCGCAGGCCTCGCCGGCGCCGGCCGGGCCCCCGGAGCGCGGCGCAAACGCGAACGCGGGCGGCGGCGCGGAGCCGCGCAAGCTCAGCCGCACGCCCAAGTGCGCGCGCTGCCGCAACCACGGCGTGGTGTCCTGCCTCAAGGGCCACAAGCGCTTCTGCCGCTGGCGCGACTGCCAGTGCGCCAACTGCCTGCTGGTGGTGGAGCGCCAGCGCGTCATGGCCGCCCAGGTGGCGCTCCGGAGGCAGCAGGCCACCGAGGTGCGTACCCGCCGGGTCCGGGGTCGCGCCTCGCCGTGGGATCCGGGCCGCAGTGGGGGTCGGGCGCGGGGAGGGCCGCGGCGCCTGGCGCTTCCTGGGAAGGGGGGGAGGGCGCGTCTCCGCTCACGGCGGCCTGCGGAGTCGGGGCGGGGTGGAGAGGAGGCCGCGGGCATCGCTGGGGGAACTTGGCCGGAAAGATTTTGTATTGAAAGCAGGTAGAGAGGCCTTGAAAATGTCTCGGAACTTTGTGGGAAGGGATTTTTTTTTTTTTAACTTTTATGTTAAAGTTTATTTTGGTGGTGCTGGGGGGAGGACGAGGACAGTGGTTGCTGCCGTGCACCGCTTCTGTCGTCCGTCGCTGCGTTACTAGTGCTGATCTCGGAAGAACCACGCAGCGGGTTGTGCGCGCAGCGCTTCCGCTGTCACGGGCCACTTAAGAGAGGCAGAACGTGCTGCCCATTGTACAGATGAGACCAAAATGGCATGGGACTTTAGGTACCCGAAGCCAGAAGCTTCTGACCTATGAGCCGGTGGAAGGATCCCTGCTGCCTCGCACCTTGGCGCTCCAGCTTTGGGGAGAGCCAGGGTTTTCCTTAAGGGTGAGGCTTTTCTTTGAACTTCGCATTTCACATTCCCTTGTGTTCCTGCGCATGCAGAGTTCGGAGCGAGAGAGGCTGCGCGGGGCCCCCTCTCCTAGGTTTAGGGCGTGGGAAGATTTTTGCTTTTACTTTTTGGCGAGGAGGGACTGGGGAGTGGATCCCCGTACACACAGAAGGCAGTGACCCTGCTGGAAAGCTTCCCAAGGCCCCGGAGAGTGTGTGCCGGGTGCCCCAGGTGGCCTTGGCCCTGGGCTGGGCCTACTCCCGCTTGCGGTGCGTTTCACCGCGGTCCCCTGCATCCCTCGCGGGTCCCGCGGCCTGCTGGGCTGGACGCGGGTGTAAAAGGCCTCCGAATACCACCGACCTGGCGGTGAGGGAGGGAGCGAAGTCGGATTTCCCCTTGTCATCCATCCCAGGAGGCCTCTGAGGGTTTTGTCTGCCTTCGTGTATCCCAGTCTCCTGGTGTTTTTGGCCAGGCTTGGGAGAGTTTATGAGACCAGTACCCTCATACCTCTTCTTCAACCCCCTGCACCCCATCGCACCTGCCCTACTGAGAGGAGAAACCAGTTCCACGTCACTGCTCAATGGCAGGCCACGGGCACCTTTGGCCCTACCTCTAAGTGCCTGGGACGCATCTGTCCCCCACAGCTCTCCTTCAGGGCCTGGCTCCTGTGGTCTCCACTGTGGATTTTGCCTTCCTGTAGGATGTCCCCTAACTTACGGCTGCGGGGTGAATCTGGGGTGACTCTAGCAAAGTGACCCTAGAGAAAATCTGCCCTACTCCCCATCAACTGAAGTTGGTGGCTTCAGAGAGAGCTTCCAGCTTGTTGCCCTGGAATTAACGGGTGCGGGTGTAAATTTATTTAGAATCATTTCTATGTGGGATGGGAAAATAAATACATTTAGCCGGGGAGGGTTGCTGACGCCCCTTCCTACTTACTCCCTCCTGTTCCACGATTTCTTTTAGAGCATTGTTGATTATGTTTCTTGTGTTTACAGGACAAGAAGGGGCTTCCCGGGAAACAGAATAATTTCGAGCGCAAAGCCGTGTATCAGAGGCAAGTCAGAGCACCCAGTTTGCTGGCCAAAAGCATTTTAGAAGGTAAAGCAATGCAGAATTATCCTTCAGCCTTTTAAACCAAGTTCTGAGGCATTCCCATTATTCACACATATGGCATTTTTATTAACCTGTGAAGAAGCAATCTGAAGGGAGGGTGCTTTTTATTAGGACGTTTTGCTCTAGGGAGGAAATCAGGATTTGGGAAAATGGATCTCACATACCTCTTGAGGTTTTCGTCACCGATAATTCTGCTGTCTGCTTGGTAGTTACGGGGTTAACATGGAGTGCATTTGAAATTTACCCCAGCATGAGGGGTGTGCAAAGATCCACTGCCACCTGATCATGGAGTGAGGAGGGAAATAAACTAAAAAAAATTCTTTGGTTGTAGTTGGAGCCAGAAAAAGTCAAGTGAGGAGGTGAACAGCTACCCACACCGATAAAGACCTCTAGTCTGGCTGATCCAACCTCTAATACCACTCTTTTTCATGGTACTGTATTGTTGTCTGGATTAGCTATATAACTGTGGTTATTCCACACCTCAGTTTACCATTTCTGACAGTCAAGCTTGTAGAATCTGGAAGAGGTTTTGAATCAAAGGAGAGAAGTGGAGGTTGAAGTTGAATTTGAACAGTGTGAATTCTGTCTCTACCATGTTCTCACTTTCTCTAAAGCCTGGGGATACATTAATTTTTCCAAAAATATTGCTGATTTTTAAAAGCAGCTCTGGGGATGGAGTTTATTTATTGGTCTGATAAATAATATGTTGATCACCTTCCACCATGTAAATAATGGAAAGTTTATATTTGTTCTAATTGCTGTCCCTTCATATGATTCAGGTTGGAAAGCAGGCTTTTTTTTTTTTTTTTTTTAAGTAGATACATGAATTCTGTTTTTTTCTTATGTGGCTTCTGAATTGAGTTGGTTCTACACAGGTTTTAAAGTTTGTTCATGTCTTACCCTGTGCTGTATACTTGTGACCTTAGAATGGTTTCTTACGCATTAAAAATGAATTCGGTTGCAAACTGCGTAAACAGATTTATAGCCATAGGGACCACACGGATGAATTGAAATGGTGCCAAAGCAGCTTGAGGAGTGGGAGGGCTAAATGGAATAGTAAATTCACGTAAATAACTTCCTGGCAAAACCTACCATAGAAATGGAAACATTAATTTTCAAATTTTATTTTATTTGCAAATGAGGACGATGGGTTTGTCACTATGTAAACACAAACATCACAATGGATCCTTCAAACAAATTTGGGAGCAGCCAGTGCTTGGGGTTTAGTGAAATACTCAAAGTATTTTATGCTGCCAGGAATTCTATTTATGTTATGCTAATCTTCGTGTTGTTGTTGTTTTAAACTTTGTCCTTCGTCATAAAATGTGCACTGACTTTTTATTCTAATGATTGCTTGTTTAACCATTTTAGTATCTGGCCAACATGATCAGAACTTGGGAAAAATGTTTCAGATCAGTAATTTTCAATATAGCTGCCGACCTCCTCTCTGCCTTTACTTTTGTTTGCTTGCTTCTGTCTCCAGCCTGGGGGAGGGGCCTGGTTAAGTCACTGCAGAGTCTGTTTGACTAGTTAACAGCTCTTTCCAATTTTCTGTGTTTCTCTGTTTCCTTAAGTCTCTTTTTTTCTCCCCACTAATCTGCTGTACCTTTCTCTTTTTCCCTAGTTCTCCTTGGACTGTTCTACACCTGTAACAATGTGTATTTAATGAACCGTCTTTAGAAAATAGCAGTGCCATCAGCTTTAGGAATAGAGATCTTTTTTTAATAATGGAAAAAGATGACACGGCTAGTAAGAAAGCGTTGACCGAAGCAAGATGAGCAGAGTTGGCTCTTAATATGTAGGAGCCTGGGCAGTGTATTACAGTGTCAGCCAGTGAAGTGTGCCTGTAAAGGTAAACAAACACACCGGTAATGACAAAACAACAATAACAAAAAGTTACAATATGGCTCTCCTGCTCCCCAAAGAGACCTGTTTTAAATTGAGCCTATACTTTTGCTTTCTGTATAAAAGATGAATGTTTTGGAACTGGAAGTTGTTCTTGTTCTGTCGACTTGCAGTGTTTCTGTTGCCTTCTCAGTTTCCAGATTTGTCTTCCTTGGATGTTAATCTCTTTTCCTGTGCAACGCTTGCTTATTTTAGGCTACCGCCCCATTCCAGCCGAGACTTATGTGGGAGGGAGCTTACCCCTACCTCCCCCGGTAAGTGACCGGATGCGGAAAAGGCGGGCCTTTGCTGATAAAGAGTTGGAGAACATTATGCTGGAGAGAGAATATAAAGAGAGGGAGATGCTGGAAGCGTCCCAAGCTGCTGCCTTGTTCCTGCCCAACCGCATGGTGCACGGACCTGAATATAACTCCTACAAAAGCGCCTATAGCCCCACCCCAGTGGAACCGCCAAACAAAGACTTCTGCAACTTTCTGCCCACCTGCCTTGATCTAACCATGCAGTATTCAGGGTCTGGGAATATGGAACTCATTTCTTCCAATGTCAGTGTGGCCACGACTTACAGACAGTATCCCTTGTCCTCGAGATTTTTAGTTTGGCCCAAGTGTGGCCCCATCAGCGACACCCTTCTCTATCAGCAATGCCTGCTGAACACCACCACCTCGGTTCAAGCCCTGAAACCTGGGGCCAGCTGGGACTTGAAGGGGGTGCGAGTCCAGGATGGACTTGTGGCAGAACACGACATGATGCCCCCCAAACAAGAAGGCTCACTGCTGCTGCCTCACGCTCCGGAGGTCCAGGCCTCGAGAAGTGACCTTCAGGGTCACCAGACCGTCCCCGAGAGGTCTGCATTCTCCCCACCCAGACGGAATTTCTCTCCCATTGTTGACACGGACTCCCTGGCAGCTCAAGGGCACATCTTAACCAAGATCAGTAAAGAAAGCACCAGGCACCCTCTGCCACTTAAGCATAATCCATTCCACTCATTATTCCAGCAAACTCTTAATGACAAACCTGGTCCTGAGTTGAAAACACCATTTGTCAAAGAGGCCTTTGAAGAGGTCCCTAAGAAACACAGAGAGTGTTTAGTCAAGGAGAACCAGAAGTACACATTTACAATAGACAGATACGCCAAAGACCTTTTCGTAGCCAAACAAGTTGGAACAAAACTCTCTGTGAATGAACCGCTGTCATTTTCTGTTGAGTCTATTCTTAAGAGGCCTTCATCTGCCATCACTCACGTCTCTCAGTGAAAAGCTGCTTACCCGTAAAGCTGGAATTTCTGCCATCTCAGAGGGTCCTTACCAGTTGCTAATTTTTTTTTTTAAAGAAAAAAAGCTAAGATGTTTGTATAAAGAAATTTCTAATGTAAATGGTGATGATTTAAAAAATTATATCTATTCATATGCATGTACTTTTCCTCACATAAGTATATTTAAGGATGGAAATTGCTTACACGCAAAGTGTAAAGCTCCGTACTTTACACAGCATTTCAAAGAGCAATAAAGTTGACACTGTCTTCTAAAAGACCCAGTATTTGCAGAAGCACCTAGTTGTCTCTGTCTAGATGAAAAACCAGTGTCCATGAAATATGTTCTGTATTTTCCTGTGACTGTGTAGTTTCAGGTGCTCTCAGTGGGTCACTGGGGCCACGGGAGATACCCTATAGTGCCTTAGTTTTGCATTTTAGAGGGTGTATAAATTTAGCTATTTAAGACTGAGGCAAAAATAGCTTTACGGAGAACATAGAACAGATTTGCATGTCTCTAGAATCATAATTTTACATGACTGGACAAAGTGGAATTAATTTGCAGGAAAATCAAGTTTAAGATCTTATTTATATGATGACCTGAGTTCACGGGATGGATGTTGTTTAGCTCTCTGAGTCCTGATTTCCTTTCCTGATGGGATGTGTAGTTGGGGCCTCAGGCTTCCTTCCTAGATTGAACTTTCTATGATTTCTAGGTGGCTGGGGGTCACCAAGCAGGTTCGCTTGTCTGGTGTGGTCAGTTCAAACCACGAGAGTGTGTGGTTGAACCCCTCGGCTCTGTTATCTCACTGTTTGCTCAGGACTGGCGACAGCAGGCCCCAAGAGGCAGGCACAGTCACAACCCATTGGTGTCCGGGGATCAATCTGATGCTCCCACATTGTCACCAGTGCCAAAAGCTTTCAGTGTAGCTTAAAGAAAACTTCACTATTCAAATTGCTTCAGCTGACAGTTGTTGAAACCTGCAGATACTTATCACAGCGTGATGGTGGCTTCTGGAGTCTTAACACCCCCCTCCATTTTTGAGTTCATTATTACCCTCTAGCTTTGCTCACTAAAATAACTGTCGTCCTATATGATTGATAAAATGAGAGTAAGACATTTATGAGAGTATTACATTTATCTCTGAAGACCTCATCTGTGGACCCCAAATGAAGTTCTAAGATGTCACAGTCATTTCAACCTGGAAAATCAAGAGCCAAACATCCCACCTTTAGTTTTGCAATGGAGTGAGTTGTTACTTCCAATTCTCCTCTCGCTTGGGAACAAGAACACTCGTTGGGCATGTGGAATGTGCCAAGAGGTTTGGCAGTTTAAAGAGTTTCTTTCTTGCTCTGGAAAACATTTAAAATTACTTAAAAATGATTTTGCTACTGATGAGCTCACGTAAACCTCCAGGGGTTCTCTGAATTGTTGCTTAAAATTAGAATCGATTTCAAAAACAACAAGCCAAGCCTTAGATTGATTTCCAGTTTGTTCTTGTAAAATAATATTTGGTTTGATTGAGTCAAATTTACTTATTCTTACTATTGCAAAAGCCAGAGCAAATGGAAGTTTGCCAGAGGGAAAGAAAATGAAAGAGGGCAGAGCTCCCAATGACGGAGATTATCATCACTAAGTGGAAATATGTTTTCCAGCTACAAATGCCCTGGTGTCTGGGACAGAATCTAACTTCAGTCACCCCTCCTGCTCCTCCAGTCATCTTTGTTTTATCCATATAGTTGTTAATTTTTATCTTCCTATCGGGAATTTATTTTTTGTGTCCGGTGTGAAGTGTAAACTTAGCATTCCGCCTAACTACCACAGAGGTAATGGGGAAACACATCAGAATAAACCCATTGAAAAAAAATCCCAATGGGGAAGAAAAATCCCAAGGAGAAGGCCTTCTTTTTTTTTTTTTTTTAATAATAATTTTTTATTATGTTATGTTAGTCACCAAGGGAGAAGGCCTTCTTAATTCAAACAGGGATTTCCTCTCTTTCTTACTGTATTTTAATAATTTGAATATTTACATTGGTCATTTTTTTTCCTCCTTTGTGTTTAGTGAACATTTTGGGACAACTTTTTTCTGTCCTCTGTCATTTTAGCCTCATTAAGTGAATCCAATTGGCTGTGGGTATCAGTGGTGTTTCTCTCATTACCAGTGACCAGAATTTTTTTTTAAAGATTTATTTATTTTTGTTAGAGAGAGTAAGAGAGCCAGCATGTGAGCGGGGGAGGGGCAGAGGGAGAGAAGCACACTCCGCACTGAGCACAGAGCCCTATGCAGGCCGACGGGGGACTCAAGGAGGGGCTCAACTCAGGGCTCCACACAGGGCTCCATCTGGGGAACTTAAGATCATGACCTGAGCCAAAACCAAGAGTTGGATGCTTAACCGACTGAGCCACCCAGGTGGTCCGTCAGTGATCGGAATTTTATTGTTCTTGAGCATTTATAAGGGTCAGTACATAAAGTAATATAATTATCGTATTGTGCATTAGTTCTGCTGTAATGATGAGTTTTTGGGATTTCAAACCTACCATCAGCCACTCAGTGAGAGATCTGTGCTCGGCTTTTTGCGTCTTTTCATCATTTGAGTTCGATCAATGCTACTGTTTGACTCTGTAGAATCTTTAAAGAACACTGTCATCGACATATCAAATGAAACTTGTGGTTCACTGTAAGCATTTTCTATGTTCAAGGCAATAAATGGATTTGGCTTTCGTTATTTTTAAGAATGTAAAGAAGAATAAAACATGGACCTTTTCCTTGATTTAACTCACAATAAAACAACGCGGCTTTAATGACATATTTTCCTTCCATTTCAACCGGTCAACATGATTTTTTGCTCAGTTTGCAGCTATGGGTAGTTTACAGCAGTGCTTCCCAAACGTGGGGATCTTGATAAATGCAGATTCTGATTCTCTGTAGGTCTGGGGAAGGGCCTGAGATGCTGTTCTTCTACCAACCCCCAGGAGATACTGGTGTTGCTGGTCTCCATACTGCACTTTGAGCAGCAAATGTTTACATTTCTGTTATTTCAACACACATTTAATACACTCTTCTGTGGCTTTTGAGTTCGAATGCAGTGGAGTTATCACAAATAATTTAATATATGTGAGTAATTGAAAAAACATTTCCCTCCAAACCCGCAGACTGTACAACATTAAGAGGGAATCATATTGTAAAAGGGGCTTTGGTGATGATGACGTGTCAATGGAGGTTGATCAGTTGTAACTCATGTGCCACTCTGGTGGGAGATTTGTTAATGGGGGGCACTATGCGTGTGTTGGGATTGGGGGGGAATATGGGAAATCACTATACCTTTCTCTTAATTTTGCCGCGAAGCTAAAACTATTCTAAAAAAAATAAAGGCAATTGAAAGAAAATCCTTTTTTAACACTTTGGTGGCAGAAAGAAGTAGGACAAGACCTAGGCATAGTCATAAAGGAGACAAATTGCTTCCCTCTCTCCTTTTTTAAAACTAGAAGACCTTTTAGTTTGGTTAAAAACTATTATTTTTTAACTGTGGTAAAATATGCATCACATAAAATTTACCATTGTAACCATTTTTAAGGGGACAGTTCATTGATATTAAATATATTCACACTATTGTGCAACCATCACTACCATCCATCTCCAGGACTCTGTCTTGCAAAACTGAGACTCTGTACCTGTTACACAATAACTCCCTCCTCCCCCTGCTCCTGGAAACCATCATTCTACTTTCTGTCTCTATGAATTTGACTACACTAGCTACCTCATATTAAGTGGAACCATTCTGTATTTTTCCCTTTGTGATGGGCTTATTTCACTTCATGGTTCACTTATATTATGGCATACGTCAGAATTTCCTTCCTTTTTAAGGTTGAATAATACTCCATTGTGTGTGTACACCACACTCTGTTTATCCGTTCATCTGTCAGTGGCCACTTGGGTTGCTTCCATCTTTTGACTTTTGTGAATAATGCTGCCGTGAACATGGGTGTGCAAATGTCTCTTCACTCAGTCCTCACTTCCTGATTTCACCTTCTTCCCATCTTTATGAACTCAGTTTTTTTCAAGTGTACATCCCTCCCGCCCTAACCCCCACCCCCCACCCCCAGCGTGTGGACCATCTCTACTACTTTCTAAGGCAACACCACTCTGCCCAGAAGCTCCCATATCAGATGTGCACTTTTTGATGTGGTTTAAGTGAGTGTGTTATCACGTGATCTGCATTTAAAAGCTCAATTCCGATTGTGAAATGAAGGACTTGCATTAACTTGTATTAAGAAACTTTCTGGAATTCCTTCTCCCAAGTCTCAGGAGTGCTAAAGACCAAAGAAATGGCTGAGGATCAAGATAAAGAAGAAAAGAGAATCCACAGTTCCCTGTAGAATAATGACATTGCTTAGTGTCGAGGCTGGCTTTTCATTTGGGACTAAAATTCTTACTAGCATGCGTGATTTTATTTATTTTTGGATTAACTTTATTCCTATCCTAGATCTGTAAATTCAGGCTTATTTCCTTCTAGAATCCAATCTGTAGGGCCGATAGTTCTTTAGGTGGCTGGATCCTGAAATAATAAACTTTGGTCCACTTGTATTTATTTGAATGATTGTACCAAGCTTTTATCATACTCTACCACCCTTGGTTATTTTGGTTTTTAACTTGTTACATCTAAACACATTTAGAGATAGAGATAGCTGGAAATAGGTTAGCATTTGGTATGATGGTAAATATGCATAATAATAGCATGTGTTTAGTGCCTGCTAAGTTACAGAGCACATTCACATTTATTAATTCTTGTTCCTTATATAAATTCTGTGTAAGATTGGCAAGTGGCCATATGAAGAGAAATTTGGGGAATTTTTTTCCCAGTATGCAACATGACTTGATGTGGTCTAATCTATTTTTAAGATTTTTTAATGTAAATGTTAAGTGCATTTAATTTCTCTATATAATATATATCATATAATGTGTCTATTATATAAAATATATTATATATTATATGTACAGTGTATAACATGCATATATGTAATATATACATATGTAATTATAATTACATATAATTATATATGTGATATATATAGTATTATATAATGTATATATATATTTATGTATATAAAAATATTACCTGTATGACTGGCTGTATCTCTATGTAGAAATATTTGGATATCTATCCTAACTTCATAAAATAACACACACACACACAGGGTTTCATTGAGTTGTGAGAACAATTGAGATAAAGAATGAGAGAGAGAGTCCACTGGGCAGGCAAAATTGACTGATAGCCCCAGCTGTCATACCTTTCGATCCACTGCAGTGTTTGGGCCAATGCCACACTTTCCTTGGCTGCTTCCAGCAAGGGACAGTAGAGCAGGGTTGCTAGAATGGAACAGCTTCTGCCCTGATATGGGGCCCCTCTAACAGGCATCCTTGGCTGGGGGCTCCCTATCCCATAACACCCTTATGGATGTTTGGGAAGCCTAAAAACTAGCACCTCTATTACATGCCTGGAGTTCAATCAAGAAATAAGACCAAAGCGTTGGCATTTGGAGATCAGAATATACCTTCCCTGCCTTTATTACCGATTATGATTATAATAAGAAGAACTTACATCCAGGAGCAAGGAGACTTCTTCAGTCAATCTCTAAAACTAACCCCTGGGATGGATCTCTAATACTAAGCTCCAGGATTAAGTAGATTTACCCACCTAGAAACAGTCAGCAGTGGTCCCCACACCTCTCCTGCATGCAGAGAGTGATTGACTGTCTCTGTTCCCTGCACACAGGTTGGCTCTTAAAGGAAGGGGAGAGGAATAGGCAGAGCACCATACCCCTTTCCCAATCCCGAATGCGCCAATCAGGTAAGTCACTTGCCCTCCACCCTCTGATTTCACATACACTTTATTATTATCTTTTTTTGGATTGATGTCAATCCAAAGGCCACATACCCTTGAGTTTGACGACTGTAATCATTGTTGAAGATACAAGCTAGGGGATGAGAAATGGTGTGATTACTTCATATGTGCAACGAGGCTAAAAACTCTTTGCATATTTTTAGAATAAAAAAGAAAACAGGAGAAATGACTTAATTTACCCCAGATGAGACCTAGAGCAGTAAGTATAACATGCTGGCCAGCACTGAACTGTCATTTCACTAAGGAGAACATCATTTGCTGGTGTTAAGTAGCGTGACCCAAAGAGTTTCTCCTTCTATCAGCCACCACAGCATTGCTTTCATGGAGCGTCCTCATAGAAGTTATCATAGGAAGGTACCTGAGATGTTGTGAAGCCATCACGCTGAACTAATAGCATTTCCTTTTTTGATAGGGTTGCTAGAGATGTATCAAGGGAATGCCTAGACCAAATGTATCTCATTTTCGCAGGGCATTTAACAAAATCTTTCATGGAAGGGAATTGTGGATGGAAAACGGTGACATCAGATGGATTTGTAGCTGTTTGAACATCTACTTTCAAAAGGCACTGGGTAATAAGTCAGTGCCAATTTTGAGGAAAGTTTTTAGTCTTATGACCCATGGGTCTTCTTTTGGATCCTGGTTAGCAAATGAAAACATACAAGGTGTATTTTCAATATGTAGATGACATTTAAGTTGGGAGGTCTGACCACTATGTTGATGGCAGAATTGGACTTACACTGGGACTTATACATCAAATGGAAAATCTTATATTTGACTTTTGAAAACAACTATCATCCAATTACGAAACTATAT
Organism: Ursus arctos; assembly: GCF_023065955.2. NCBI lineage: Eukaryota > Metazoa > Chordata > Mammalia > Carnivora > Ursidae > Ursus > Ursus arctos. The sequence goes on along the minus strand of NW_026623019.1, from coordinate 8,892,036 downwards.
GTCGAGGGAGATTTGACTTGACATTAGTTTATTTGAAAATGATCTGGGAGTCATAGGGGATCACAAAGCTCAAAAGGAACCAAGAATGAGTCATGGCTATGAGGAATTACTAATGAAAACTTGGATTGCATTAATAGAGTCTCCAGATCAAAGGGAATGCTAACTATTGTGTATTCCTGTCCACTCCTTCATTGCCCTTAGTCAGATCACATCTGGGAATTTATGTCCAGTTCTGGGCATTAAATATATATGTATATAGTATAAATATATAAATTAGATAAATATGTATTATATATTAGTATATAATATAAAAAAGTAAGAAGAAGTAAGCAGGGCTAAGAGTATGTTATGGGGAGTGAAATACAGGTCAATAAAAGGGAGACCATCTTTCAGTTTGAGTTGCCATGAATGGACTGGTCTGCCTTGTATTGAATGCACTTGGAGGCCTTCATGGGGGACACAGGAAGAAACCCTGCATTGAGCAAGACATTGAATTAACCAGCAGAGACTCTGCTTCATTTATCTTTGTGTCCCATGTCCTCCTACCACACAATTGAATCAAGAAGTGTTTGCTGAATGAGGAGAATATTATTCAACTCCAATAAATTCTGATTTTATGACAGATTACCCGTGGGAAGGATTAGATGAAGTATTTTTTCTCTCCCAGCCAAACTCTTTAGACTATCCCACCGCCAATTTGTTCTTTTAATTTAAAAGTTGGCACAAAGAATCAACTCACTGAATATCTTAAATCAGACATCATTGTGAATAAGAATATTGCAGTTTTATTCTGTATAATCCCAATTTGAGTGATGAAATTTTCAAAAATGTCTAGATTGGATAAATGCCTTAACTTAGTTGATTTTTTCCCATGTGATATTTTGAGTCTGTTTTTTTTTCATTCCAAAAAAAATTTATTGAGTGCTTTTTAAGGTTTTATGATATGGGAAGTCTTATTACATATATAAGCAATTGGTTTGCTTTGAATGAAATTAATTTTATATATGAATTCTTGGGATTAATTGGATTAAGATTATTGTCTATGTGATAAATACTGCATTTCAAAAGTGTCTTCTCTGTTTTAGCTACTTTAATAGCTGGCCAATTTTGGAAATTATTTGGAAATAGCTGAAAATTATGTTCAATATGGTTAAAAAAGCCAAAAGGGATTTGAGATTATTGATTTAAAGTCTGAGTCTGTTCAAGCACGGTGAAGTAGAAGTTCAGTTCTACTTGCTATTCTGTGGATAGATCCATAAGTCTGATTCTTTAAACTTGAGTACTGTTTCATTTAATTCAACAAACATTTACTAAGCACCTCCAGTGGGCTGGGTAATATTGAGCCCTGAGAGATGAGACAACTAAGATATGGCCTTTCAAAAAGTGATGATTTTGAGATTAATTAAGATTACATTAATTAATTCTCTGTCCGCTGTATTTTGTGAATGCAGTCAGCCCTTCTGCTTCCTGCTTCCTCTATCCCCTCCTTGGAGAGAGTCCGTGGTTATTTCCTGTCATTTCAGGCATGGGATTGTTTGGATGTGACTCAGCTCTGTTTTATTCTGCCTCTATTTTTCATTACGGTCAGAACTTTTTATTTTTAATTTTTAAAAGATTTTATTTACTCATTTGTCAGAGACAGAGAAAGCACAAGCAGAGGGAGCAGCAGGCAGAGGGAGAAGCAGGCTCCCCACTGAGCAAGGAGCCCCATGTGGGGCTCTATCCCAGGACCTGGGATCATGACCTGAGCCGAAGGCAGACTTAACCAAATGAGCCACCCAGGCATTCCTCAATCAGAGCTTTTAAAACGAAACCCGTAGACTCAGGAGTTCCCTGTAGGAAAATAGTGGGTTTGGCCTCAGTTGCCCCAATTTGCTTAAAATCTGAAGCTTGGTGACAGGGGACCTAAAATCAACAAAGGACCCTCATTCTTCAATGTACACACTAACTTGTTATCCACAAACCAGAAAGCATCCGAACGCGTGCTAGTAATGATGACTATGCATAAAACACGGGCAAAATCCCAGTGAGAAATAAACACACAAAGCCCGGCACTGTCTTCTGAGATAATACATCTGAAGGCTCAGGACGGGCAGACAGCAGGCGGGTAAATGATGGAGCTCTCTCACTGTGTGAGTGTTCATGGAATTTAGTTCAGTGTGGTGAACATTTACTGAGAATTTTCTGCATGCTGGATATATGCCACATGCTGGGCTCATGTGTTATTTAGGTTCTTTTAAGCAGAAAAAAAAAAAAATCCCCCAAACTCCAGAGGCCTACTTATTTTTCAAAATAACAATTTATTTTAAGGAGAGATAAAGAAATAAGGAAGATGGGAATCTTGATACTTAGCACGTCTCACAAAGACTGGAACGTGGTCTGGGCACTGAAATTTGGTTCAGCCTGGTAGAGCAGACTTACTTCCTTGTTATTCCCTTGGCAGGGGATAGGCATGACCCAGAAGCTGCTGTTGTCCAATATCCACCCTGTTCTGTAGTAACAGAGCCCTGGTTTTATTCGGACTGGTGACATGCCAGCTGAAAGGCAGCATTTTCCAGCCTCATTTGCATCTTATTGTGGCCATCAAGATACAGGTGCACAGCCTTGGGTGACTTCAGGAGATCTCTACCAAGGGGACTACAAACACAGGGAGGAGCACCTTCGGATTTTTTCTCTTTTGCCCTCTTTATTCCTGGAATTTGAAATTCTAGTAGCATCTTTTGACCTTGAGGTTGGCAGCCATGTTCAAAGGAGGTTGGAGAGGAGAAATCAGGGGAGCCAGGATGCCTGTTCACATGAGGATCTGCTCTGCCAGCTCTGAATTGCTTTCCTCCGTCCGATCATCTTTCACGGGAGATAATAACTCTTTAGGAGCATCGGCTATTGTCACTGGCTCTTCGTTACTAACAGCTGAGTGTAATTCCTCCTGATAAGGGAGGGCTCTTCCATTCTGATGAAGCGTCTGCTGTCTGCGTCTGCTTTTCCTCTGGTTCTCACTGTATTTTCTCTATTTTCCTTCCCGTCGCGGCTTCTCTCTCTCTCTCTTTTTTAAGATTTATTTATTTATTTGAGAGAGAGAGAGAGAGAGAGAGAGAGAGGGAGAGCGCTCACACAAGTGGGCGAAGGGGCAGAGGGAGAGAACATCCAGGCAGTCTCCTTTTGAGTGGGGAGCCCAACTGAGGGCTCGATTCCATGAGCCATGGGATCAGGACCTGAGCTGAAACCAAGAGTCAGATGCTGAAATGACTGAGCCACCCACGCGCCTCCCCATCATGGCTTCTCTTTACTCATCTCTCCAATGTGCCTTTTTTGGCTTTTTTGTTTACCATCTGTTGTCACCTCATATTGTACGCCTTTCATTCAAACCTAAGAATGGGATCTGATGAATTCGGCTAATTCCTTCTGTCTTCTTTCAGTCAACCCTTACAGATAAGATGCCCCCACCTGGTCTCTGGGGGGAGTCACATGGTGTAAACCATGGCAAGCTCTCTATGAAACCCTTCACTGGAATCCTGGATGTAGCGGGCTCTTAGAATATAATAAATCCTTCTCCCACATTAGTTCCATAGGTGAGTGGGACACGGTCCCTGCACTCCAAGAGCTCAGAGCCTGCTTCAGGAGAAGCATCTGTATGCTTCATGGTTTTTTTGCAAAATCTTTTTCCGACTCTAAATTAGACAATAACAACAGTAAAAATAGCTGACATTTATTGTGTTCTTTGTTTTTTTGTCTGACATTTTGCATGCATTATTTCATTTAGTCCACACAAAATTTAACTTGTAAAGTAGGTATCATTGTTCCCCTCCCTTTCCATGTAAGGACACAGGCTTAGAGAAGTAAAGCACCTAGCCAAGTTCCATACATCTGGGAAGTGACTTAGCACGTGATCTGGAAGAACCCCAGATCATGGAACCAGTGTCTTACGCCATCTCCCAGATATGAAAAGTGGCTCATATTCATGGCAAATGGTGTAGGAGAAAGAATACGGGATGGAGAGGTGGGAGATCTCAGTTCTGACCCAATGCTTCCTCTCTTCATCCTTTTGCTTTTCTGGACCTCAGATCTCTTTCCATCTGTAAGACAACAGGAGTAGATAAAATGGGCCGTAAGGACTTGGTAGTCAAAAGGCCTGAGTTTAAATCTCAGCTGGGCCGCATGCTTGTCACATGGCAGCAAGACCCTCCAGAACCAACATAGCTGTGGTGGCTTTGGCCAGTCTCTTCAGCTTGGGCTCCATATGTAGCCATTATTCCTCTGGAAAGAGACTCTTTAAAAAAATCCACTTCAGGTAGAATAGATATAAATTGTCCAGGGGACGTCAGAGGCGTGAACCAGAGGATGTGTTTTAAGAAGTTTATCCTGATGCTGAAAAGCTTATACCAGGAAACAGACAAGGTTCATAGCAACGTCAGCTCTAGTCCACCTTATCTATCACATCTCCCCTCCCTCCTTTCCTACTCAACGTAAACGACCGGTGTTCTTAATGTGAATTGTTTCCTACATTGCTTCCAGGAGGCAGCCTGGCAAATTGGAATGCATACAGGCACCGAGTCAATTTAAACCTGGGTTTAAAACTCAGCTCTTCCAGGCAAGTCGCCTCCTCTCCATGAGCTTCCTTTTCTTCTTCTGTGTGTTGGAGAAGTTACAGCACAGAGAACTGCCATGAGGATTAAGTGAGATAATGTATGTGAAGTCCCTGGTCCATAATTAAGTTACTCTCCCCACCTTTGATCCATGGCATCCCCTGGCAAGTACGGTGGTGAGAAGGATCTCACCAAGAGCCCATAACTTTTAACCAGCCTACAAGAAGAGTTGAATGGTTTTAAGGACTCATCATTTTTTTTATTATGATATAGTAGTGACCATACAGTACATCATTACTTTTTGATGTAGTGTTCCGTGATTCATTGTTTGTGTATAACACCCAGTGCTCCATGCAATATGTGCCTCCTTAATACTCATCACTGGGCTAGCCCTTGCCCCACCCCCCTCCCCTCTAAAACCCTCAGAGTGTTTCCCGGAGTTCATAGTCTCTCATGGTTCATCTCCCCCTCTGTTTACCCCCCCTTCATTTTTCCCTCCCTTCTCCTACCGATCTTCCTGCTATTCCTTATGTTCCACAAATGAGTGAAACCATATGATAATTGTCTTTCTCTGCTTGACTTATTTCACTTAGCATAATCTCTTCCAGTCCCATCCATGTTGATGCAAATGTTGGGTGATCATTCTTTCTGATGGCTGAGTAATATTCCATTGTATATATGGACCACATCTTCTTTATCCATTTGTCTGTTGATGGGCATCTCAGCTCCTTCCACAGTTTGGCTATTGTGGAAAATGCTGCCATGAACATTGGGGTGCGTATGGCCCTTCTCTTCACTACGTCTGTACCTTGGGGTAAATACCCAGTAGTGCATGCTGGGTCATAGGGTAGTTCTATTTTTAACTTTTTGAGGAACCTCCATACTGTATTCCAGAATGGCTGTACCAGCTTGCATTCCCACCGACAGTGTAAGGGGGTTCCTCTTTCTCTACATCCTCTCCAACATTTGTTGTTTCTTGCCTTGTCAATTTTTGCCATTGTAACTGGTGTAAGGTGGTATCTCAATGTGGTTTTGATTTGAATTTCCCTGATGGCTAATGATGTTGAACATTTTTTCATGTGTCTGTTAGTCATTTGTATGTCTTCATTGGAAAAGTGTCTGTTCATATCTTCTGCACATTTTTTGATTTGATTATTTGTTTCTTGGTTATTGAGCTTGAGACGTTCTTTATAGATCTTGGATACCAGCCTTTTATCTGTAGTGAAGGACTCATCGTTAAGGTGGAAAAATTTCCTCTTAAGATTCTATAGAACTGCGCCTGTATCGTTTAATTTTTAATATGATAACAAATATGAAATTCTTATAAAAGCAAGCTATAGGTGGGTGGAAATGCCCTATAATAAAAAGTAGAGATTTTGTATCTACTTGTAATTGGGCCTCTTCTAGATTTTAAATTATTAAAAAAAATAAGTAAAGAATGCACATGGCTCAAGACAACAAAGGGTATACAGAGCAAAGTTAAGTGTCCTTCCTGCCTCTCTAGAGGCAACTACCGCTGCCAGTTCCTTATCTATCTTTGCAGAGATAGTCAATGACCATCCAGCATGGGTGGAAGGTGACATGCACACAGCTCCGCACCTTGTCCTCCTCGCTCAGTGCTGTGTCGTGGAGTACATTCCATGCCAGTTCATGGAAAGACAAACCTTGAAGTCGACTCAGACTGTTGGGCTCTACATCTTGGACAGGTTCTTAGAGGTGACCCGGTACAACATTTCACTGTGCAGACAAGGACACTGTGGCCCACAGACGGTGTGAACTGTTCAGGTTTGCAGATCCCTTGATTTTTACTCCAGTGAGCTCCGTGCATCATCAGGCTGTGTAGGAATGTAAGTATGTGCAGACACATATGTGTGAGCACATGCGCCAGGGAGCTAGCTAATAGTTATTTACTGCTTATGATGTGCTAAGTCATTTAAAAGTCATAACAAGGGTTATAAATACAAATGAGGAGAGTGAGACTTGAGTAGTTCAAGAATTTGCCCAAGGATTTTGGTTTTCTTTGACTCTAAAATCCGTACCCTCTATGCACCGTGCGCTACTTTGTCTCTCCCTCTTGGCTGGGTCATTGGGAAAGGCGGCACAAGGATGATAAGTTGTGTAAAGTGAATAGGGTTTGATTAGACATAAAGTACTTTCAATTAAAGAAATGACTTGGTTGAGCCTTGATGGAAAGGCACATTATGTTGTGTTGGGAGATGCAGGAGTGGCTGGGAAATTAGTCACTGGGAGATATGGTCCAAAGTCACAGGTGTGGTGAGGCTATTCCAACTTCGTGGTGCAAGCCCAGGCACATAGGTGTTTTCGAGGTGACACTGCTGACATCATGTCCATAAGCACCAAACCTGCCGACCAACCTGGTCAGCCTCCCACTTTCTCCTTTTAAACCATAGAACATGCCACCTGTCTCATTGTGGCTTCTCAGTCTGTTGTAGGAGGAATCCTTCCCCCTTTCCCTAGGAAAGTGTTGCATTCATCGGAGTTGGAGGTCAAAGTCATCGGAGGCATCCTCACTCTGTAGCAGCCCTGATCGGGGAAACTATCGTTGCGTTTCTCACCTGTGTTATAAGGGTCAGGCCGGTTGTTCTTAACTTACTGCCACAGATAGCTTGCTTCTTGGATGGAAGACATTGTCAAACAGCTTTACAAATCCGAGAGTGATTGGTGGCCTCTCTTTAAGAGGGTATTTAGGCATTACAACAAGCACAAAGCTGCCTTAGACCATCGGATTGGGAACATGATATCTGCTTTGAAGGAGCAGAAGGTAAGCCTTCTAGGGACTGAAGTCATGCCTTTCATGACCCCAGGATCTTGCTGTTTTCTCCGCCTTCTCTGTTTAGGAAAGAGTATATGTTGGTGTGCTCCCCCATCTCTTATGATTTGTGAATTACTGAGATGTATGTCCCTCTAGGTACTGGAGGCAGCGTGAAGATCCTCTGCTGAGTCGTCTCAGTGCTGCTTTTCATTTCGTGTAATGAAAGCAGAGAAGAGCTGAGGCAGCCCCCAAGATAGGGAATAATTACCCTAAGGCATGTCTTGGCACCAGCACATTATTACCCAGCCAAGACTGTAGGATTTGAAGAAGAACTGACAAGGTCAAACTCATATAGGATTTGTCTTTCTCTGACTGACTTATTTCACTTAGCATAATACCCTCTAGTTCCATCCACGTCATTGCAAATGGCAAGATTTCATTCTTTTTAATGGCTGAGTAATATTCCACTGTGTGTATGTCTGTGTGTGTGTGTGTGTGTAACTTCTTTATCTGTTCATCTGTCAATGGACATCTGGGCTTTCTTTCCATATTTGGGCTATTGTGGACATTGCTGCTATAAACATTGGAGTACATGCACCCCTTCGAATCACTATATTTGTATCCTTTGGATAAATACCCAGTAGTGCAATTGCTGGATCTTAAGGTAGTTCTGTTTTTAACTTTCTGAGGAACTTCCATACTGTTTTCTAGAGTGGCTGTACTAGCCTGCATTCCCACCAACAGTGTAAGAAGGTTCCCCGTTCTCTGCATCCTTGCCAATATCTGCTATTTCCTGAGTTGCTTAATTTAGCCATTCTGACCAGTGTGAGGTGGTATCTCCCTGTGGTTTTGATTTGTATTTCCCTGATGCCAAGTGGTGTTGAGCATTTCTTCATGTGTCTGTTAGCCATTTGTAGAAACATCTGTTGGAGAAGTACCTTTGGTGATTCCGATATAGGTGCCAGCAGACCAACACTCTGAGAAATTGAAGGAGATCCTAAATGAGGGCGAGGAGAGTGAACCAGTCTATTTGCAAATGAATGCATGTGTTGGAGGACTTGGAGACATTCTGGCAGTAGACATTTGGATTCAAGAAAAAGATTCCAGGGGTGCCTGGGTGGCTCAGTCGTTAAGCGTCTGCCTTTAGCTCAGGGCGTGATCGCGGCATTTTGGGATCGAGCCCCACATCAGGCTCCTCTGCTGGGAGCCTGCTTCTTCCTCTCCCACTCCCCCTATTTGTCTTTCTCTCACTGGCTGTCTCTGTGTCAAATAAATAAATAAAATCTTAAAAAAAAAAAAAAGAAAAGAAAAAGATTCCAAATTAGGAGTCTGAATTCCCAGTCACAGTCTTGTAAACTGTATGGGGTAGTGTCTATGTCCAGACTGACCCATCACTACGTCCCTGGGTCGCAGCACATTGCTGGGATATGTGAATGAGTTCTGCCTTTGAGCAGCTTTGTGCCCATGGACAATTCCCTGGGCTTCTCTAGGTAGCATCTTTCTCATCTGCAAAGCCAGAGGGTGGGGCTCTCTAAGCTCTAACACTACTTACTGTGCTAGTCAGAGTTCTTCAGAGAAACAGAACCAGTAAGAAATACATGTACATCTATCTGCCTATATTTATATCGGTATATGTGGAAATTTATTGTGAGGAATTGATTGATGTGATAATGGAGGCTGAGAAGTCCCATAATCTGCCAACCACAAGCTGGAACCCCAAGAAAGCTGGTGGTGTAATTTAATCTGAGTCTGAAGGCCTGAGAACCAGGGGAGCCAACGGTATAAATCTCTGTCCGAAGGCAAGAGAAGATGAGATGAGATGTCGTGGGTCAAGCAGTGAGGCAGGAAAAATGGGGCAAATTTCTCCTTCCTCTGCCTTTTGCTCTGTTCAGGCCCCTGATGGATCGGATGATGTCCTCCTATGTTGCGGAGGACAATCGGCTTTACTGAGTCCACAGATTCAAATGCTAATCTCATTGGGAAACACCTTCACAGACGTATCTAGAAATAGTACTTAATCTGGGCTCCCCGTGGCCTAGCCAAGTGGACGAACAAAATTAACCATCACAAATCCACCCCTGTCAGTTTGGCACCCACCTGTGTCACACTAAACCATACTGAATCTCTAAATAAGGTTAAGGACAAGGTCCTAATTGTGTCTAACAGGATACATGTATCCTGTGTACAACCAGAAATGGACTAACCCCTTCCTGAGAAAAGGTGGTAAAATTCATGAGTGCTGATTATTCTTCTTGATACCTGGTAACTTAAATACTATGTTGTAAAATTAACAATACTTAACTACTATGATATAAAATCAGTACATCTTCTGTTACACGATAAGGGAGTAAGAGAGGAAGGAACACAAAGATTATATATATGTGTATGTATACATGCAAATGTATTCATAGCAAAACAGGTGGTGGTGGAAATATTCATGATACTACCTGTGAGCCGGGAGGGCTACCTTCAGCCTGCCAGGGAAAGGCAGACCTCAGACAGAGGTGGCTGGCCCCTGCAGGTGTGGCCGCATTACCACATCATCACTGGTCATAATCCACTCTGCGTTAGGATCCCCTGTGCATCTAATGTTGCGAAGCAGCCCCTGCAGGGGTCAGAACCCATGTATCAGGCTGGGATGACAGAGGACATGGTGGATTTGAAGTCAGGTCATTTGTACCTTAATTTTTGGAAGATTTTATTTATTTATTTATTTATTTATTTATTTATTTATTTAAAAGAGAGACAGAGCATATCGATATATGGGGGAGTGGCAGGCAGAGGGAGAAGCAGACTCCCCCACTGAGCAGGGAGCCAGCCATGGAGCTCCATCCCAGGACCCTGAGATCATGACCTGAGCTGAAGGCAGATGCGTAACTGACTGAGCCACCCAGGTGCCCCTGTAGTTTAATTTTTTTTTAACAGCTTTATTGAAATGCAATTCATATGCCTTACAACTCACCCACTTGAAGTGTATAATTTATTGGCTTGTCATGCAGCCATCCCCACCATCAGTTCTAGAACATTCTCATCAGTCCCCGAAGAAGTCCTGCACCCCTTAAGTGTCATTCCCAACTTTCGCATCTCTTCAGCCCTAGACAACCACGAATCTACTTCTGTCTCTATAGATTTGCCTATTCTGGACATTTCATATAAATATACTCATGCACTATGTGGTTCTGTGCAACTGGCTTCTTTCATCTAGGCTCATGTTTTCAAGGTTCGTCTGTGTTGTAGCATTTCAGTACTTCATTCCTTTTTGTTGACGAATAACATTTCATTGTATGGATATAAGACTTTAGTTAATTCATCAGTTGATGGACATTTGCCCTTTTCCACTTTTTGACTGTGATGCTATGAACATTCATGATCTAGTTTTTGTGTGAACCTCTCTTTCATTTCTCTTGGGTAGACATGACAGCATTTCTTGAGACCTCTTCCCAATGGCCCTAGGTCTATATATAAGATCTTGTGCTCCCAAGCAGCTGCTAGGTTTGAAATAAGAATTACCTGCAAGAATGTTACTTCTCTTTTCCTATGTTGTGCTATTGCTGCCATTTTCCAAGACCAGAGATAGTGCCGCCTCAAACATGGATGTTGGGATTGCTCCGCACGGTCCTAAGCAGAAACACACAGACTCTGAACAGAGCAAAGCCCTGCTCTGCTTGGCTTCCGAGAACAATCAGTTAGGGTAAATTACACAGTGAGCTCCCTGTTATTAACTGCTTTGTTGGAGCGCCAGCCTCCACCCTTGCTTTGTAATCCCACGGGCACAGTTAAATTCCCCCGAGAAGAGAGCTAGTAGGTGGTTCACTGGGGCTATCTGTACAGACAAGTCTGCTCCACTCGTGCTGTCCTTCACCACCCCACTGCTGTCCGCTACCCCTGCCTGAGCCCGTCACTGTCCACTCCCTTGCATGGCCTGAGTCTTCGCCTAAATTACGTATGTATGATGTTCCAGCATTTTCAGTTCTCATAGAAGGAAACAAGATTTCTCAGATCTGAGTAAAAAGGCCTTCTTTGCTAATACAGGACTGTTTGTGGGGAATTGTTAACATCTGTAAAGGACTATACTTTGTTGAGTAGACTTTGAAATGGAAAGTGAAAAGTCAGGGAGTTGGGGAGTGAGGAGAAGATTTCTGAGCCTGGTTGAATGTGTTCTGATGAAAAGCCATGAGGTACTTTTCAAAGCAATGGTACCATTTAGTAGGAATAATGTCAACAAAGCATAATCTGTTCCACTGGTAGTATTATGGCTAATATTCAACATGTAACCTACCTGATCCAAAATCTATCTGTTTCCTTAGGAGAAATATTAGTATATAACTAGGATTTGATAGAGTACCAATACCTCATAAAATGCCGTATCATACTAAAATGAAAATATACAATCATTTTACACAATTTTGGCTACTTGTTTGTACCTAAGTGCAGATCAATATATCAGGGAAATGTCACCAAATCAGCAAATGCATATTGAATACCTACTTTGTTGATAACAGTAGACTAGATACTGCAGAATACAGAGAGAAGTATACCCATGGACACCATGAGACATGCAGAAGGATGTTTACTGCAGCAATATTTAGGACCAAAATAATTGAGAAAAAATTCCACATGTCCATAAATAAGAAATGGGTGAAAATATAGTTCCTCCAAATGATGAGATACCGTATAGACTTATTTTTAAAAAGATTTTATTTATTTATTTATTTAGAGAGAGTGCGTATGAGTTGGGGGGAGGAGCAGTGAGGGAGAGAGAGAGAGAGAATCTCAAGCAGACTCTGCCGTGAGCTGGGAGCCTGACGCCGGGCTCAATCCCCCAACCCCAGGATCATGACCTGAGCTGAAATCGAGAGTCAGATGCTCAACCAACTGAGCTAATATACCACCCGATACTGTGCAGACTTTTATTTTTTTATTTTATTTTTTTAAATTTTTTTAATGATTTTTTATTATATTATGTTAGTCACCATACAGTACATCCCCGGTTTCCGATGTAAGGCTCGATGATTCATTACTTGCGTATAACACCCAGTGCACCATGCAATACGTGCCCTCCTTACTACCCATCACGGGTCTATCCCATTCCCCCACCCCCCTCCCCTCTGTGGCCCTCAGTTTGTTTCTCATAGTCCATAGTCTCTCATGTTTCATTCCCCCTTCTGATTACCTCCCCTTTCTTTATCCCTTTCTTCCCCTACCGATCATTCTAGTTCTTATGTTCCATAGATGAGAGAAACCATATGATAGTTGTCTTTCTCTGCTTGACTTATTTCACTTAGCATTATCTCCTCCAGTGCCGTCCATGTTGTAGCAAATGTTGAGAACTCGTTCTTTCTGATAGCTGAGTAATATTCCATTGTATATATGGACCACAACTTCTTAATCCAGTCATCTGTTGAAGGGCATCTCGGCTCCTTCCACGATTTAGCTATTGTGGACAACCGATACTGTGCAGACTTTTAAAAAACTGAGCTTGACATATGTGTACAAGCATGGAGATATTACTGAGTAAAAAAATAATGCAGGACAAGACATAGATTATGACATGTAGGTTAAAAAACCACACCCACACCGTGCTGTGTATTTGCTAGATTGCATATATTTGGTTGCAGAAGCACAGAAATGGTGTAGAAGGACATCCTAACTGGATAATAATTACCGCATTTCACTCACAGCGAAGGTGAGTGAAGCGGTGGGAATTTGAACCTTGATGCTAATGTGCCATTCTGTTTTACAGAGGGAAAGCATTAGTGTATTCTTAGTGAAATTTAAAACTGAATTTCATTAAGGAATATAGATGAAATTTTGACCTAAAACAAAGGACAAAATTTTAAATAGTAAAGTGATGTCTATTTGCAGGAACCAATAAACTAGTTTAATAGGTAAGATGTAAGTATTTATGATATTAAATAAGAAACATTTTAAGTCCCCTAAACCATTTCCTGGCAATTAAAAGAAAAGATATGAGGCAAAATATGATTAATATTCAAATAAATGATACAGACAAGAGTGATAAAGATATTGAGAGAATGGAGATAAGAGAATATTTAAGCAGACCAGCAAGTTCTAGGACAAGATTTGGTACACTGTAGATAATCAATACAGTCTTTTTTCAATTTAATGTAAAAATTTTGAATATATAATACATTCCTATGGTTCAAGCTCCAAAGCATAGGGAAGTGTATACAATGAAAATTTGCCCTCCTACCCATGTCCCTTGAGACCCAGTTCATTCCTTTAGGTTCAATCGCTGTATTTTTTTCCCAGATGAATATTTAAAGTATATACAGAAAATACAGGTAGACATTCTTCTTCCTCTTCTTCAGTGCAGATAGTAGCAAATGATTCTTTCTCCTTCATCTTGTTTTTTCATTTAATATCTTTGAGAACATTCAATATCAGTGTATTATATCTATTCTCTTTTATTTGGAAGTACCACAGTTTATTTCAATGGTCCACTATTGATGGGCATATAGAATATTGGCATTATTTTGCAGGATGATCCATACCTTCTTTAGAAACTGAATTGATTCCCAATTGGTGGTGTCCTCATGTTCCACACTGGAAATCAATATCACATGCTTATTGTGGGGCTTGATCTCATGACCCTGAGACCAGGACATGAGCCAAAATCAAGAGCCTGACCCTCAACTGACTGACCCACCCAGGTGCCCCACAGTGGCCATTTTTAAATTCAATTATGATGTCTAACTCCTTTCTAAATTGAGATCCTCATCACTCGCTTTCCCCCCATCATTGGAAAACTATTGAGTTGGAGTTTGCAAATTTAACTTCAGAGCCCCAACTTGCCTTTTGGTTCTTCTAGTGGCGATCAGCTATGGTCTCATAGGTCAGATAGCTACTGAAGACATGGGTTAGCATGCTTTTCTGTTCAACTAAGGGAATTAAGGGAAACATTTTCATAAACCTCTCATTAGGATACGTACACTTTCTGTATAATTTTGTACAAGCTGCTAATAGTCTGTGATTTTTTTATTCTTGTCTATAAAGTGGAAATACTTATATACACATAACAGGGGTGTCACATATTAAATTAGGTCCAATATTGTTTGTAGTCAATATATATAAGTTAACTTTAAATAGTTACTATTTTCTATGTTGGTAATTTTCCAAAAATGGCTTTTCTTGGCAGCTATAATTCCATGTTCTGACCTGCCCTTTTCATAAAAACGTTTTTCAGCTTACAACCCACCTTTGTGATCAAGGAAGATTTTTATAACATGGATGTCCACCATCACCCAGCTCTCTTCCAAACATACTACTGATTTTTAAACAAGACAGATTTTCTTAGACTATGCTATTTTAAAATACTTCATCGGAACCCAACATTCTTTCTGAGAAAATACAGAATGTGGTTTTTGCATAATTCATTACTAGAAAACTTTGGATCTTTAAGAGCATAAAAACAACTTCATTTTTTTAGTACCTAACTTTCTGCTAATGAATTAGTGATTGAAAATGGGTTCCACACAAGGTGAAACCTAATGAGGATGAGAAGCGCAGATATTTAGATGTTCCCAAGTCAGGACAGGATGGAAATATACCTCTTACCCAGACTACTACTATAATTTTTAGGTCTTTTACTCACGTGAAGGCGTAAACCCTAAAAATACAGAATAAATTTCACTGAAATGAAGGTGGGGGCAGGGGTATGAGGGAGACAGAGTCATGATCCATTCATGCTTGTTCTCAAAATTCAGTCTAGTTTGAATAATTTTGACTGTGAATCCCATAGATTTAGGGCAACTTTATTTACTACCATGGTGTGAACTGGAACTTAGCCTTGCAGAAACACCACCGCCCTCCATAAGCTGATATGAACCTGGGAGAAGAATATCTGTGCACCAATTTCTGCTTATAGGATTCTGTATTGGGTGATGTGTTAGAATGCTTGGGGTTGACCAGGGAAATATAAATCAAACCTACAATGAGATATCACCTCACACCAGTCAGAATGGCTAAATATTTTTTTTAGAAAGAGAGGGGCAAGTGGGGGAAGGGCAGAGGGAGAGGGAGAGGGAGAGAGAGAATCCTAAGCAGGCTCCATGCCCAGTGCAGAGCCCAGCTCAGGGCTTGATCTCACAACCCTGAGATCATGACCTGAGCCAAAATGAAGAGTTGGACGCTTAACTGACTGAGCCACCAAGGTGCTTCCAGAATGGCTAAAATTAACAACATAGGAAACAACAGGTATTGGTGAGGATGGGGAGAAAGGAGAACCCTCTTACACTGTTGGTGGGAAGACAAACTGGTACAGCCACTCTGGAAAACAGTATAGAAGTTAGTTAAAGATAGAACTACCCTACCATCCAGCAATTGCACTCCTAGATATTTACCCAAAGTATACAGAAATACTAATTTGGGAAGGAGTACGTACACCCTGATGTTTATAGCAGCAGCATCAATTATAGCCAAATTATCATCAAGCCCAAATGTCCATTGACTGATGAATGGATAAAGAAGATACAGTATAGGGGCGCCTAGATGGCTCAGTTGGTTAAGCATCTGATTTCAACTCAGGTCATGATCTTAGGGTCCTGGGATTGAGCCCCGTGTTGGGCTCCCTGCTCAGTGGGGAGTCTGCTTCTCCCTCTTTCTCTCTCCCTCTGTATGAGCACTCTCCTTCTAAAAAAGAAGATGTGGTATATCTACGATGGAATATTACACAGCCATCAAAAAGAATGAAATCTTGCCATTTGCAACGATGTGAATGGAGCTAGAGAGTATTATGCCAAGTGAAATAAGTCAGTCAGAGAAAGGCAAATACCGTATGATTTCACTCACACATAGAATTTAAGAGGCAAAACAAATGGACATGGGGCCTGGGGAGAGAGGAAAACCAAGAACCAGATTCCTAACTATAGAGAACAAAGTGATGGTTACCAGAAGGGAGATGCCTGGGAGGATGGGTTAAATAGGTGATGGACATTAAGGAATGTACTTGCTCTGATGAACACTGGGTGATGTAAGGAAGTGTGGGTCACTGTATTATGCACCTGAAACTAATATTACCCTGTATGTTAACTACCTGGAATATAAATAAAAACTTGGGGGAAAAGAATGCTTTGGGTTGCAAGTGATAGAAATCCAACCCTTAAGCGTTTAAGCAGAAATGGAAAATTTCTGGAATACAAGGGTTTCTTACATAATTGAAGAAGGATTTATAAATAAAATCTCAGAAAAAGCAAGGAAACATCTGAACTTCAGAAACTACCAGAACCAGGACTGTTTTCTGGGCGCAGGATTCTTTTTCATCTGTCATCTCTTCTTGCTACATTTCTCCATTCTCTCTTGTTGCAGACCAGGTCCCTCCCAAGCATTGCATTCCATAGCTTTTACCCCTGAGAATACAGAATTCCTGTTGTCTCTGTTAAAAGTCCTGGGAAGGAACTCTGACTGGCCAGGCTTGGGTAGAGAACCATCCCTGAACCAGCAACCCTTGGCCAGGAAGATGAAGACACAAAGCACAGGCAAGGAAGGCTGTTGGAGACCAGAAAAGAGACACCTGAGCCAGGCAAGACCCCCATTTGGTGCCCGTCACAGTGAGCTGGTCCTCGGTCTCCCCAGGTGCCTGGGCATCTCTGTATTTCCTGCAAAAAACCCTGTGCACCTGATACACTTCTGTGCTGACCTCCAGGTGCAAAGACCTGGTGGGACCCTGGGTGATACACCCAGAGACCACATACAAGTCTTGGATGCAGGGCAAAAGAGAAAAAGGAGAAAGTGTGGGAAAGGTGCAGAGAAATTTCTTGTGCCATGCATCACATTTCTTAGAGCTACGGGTGAACATGAGCGCTTTCACATTTTTTTTACCCCTTGAAAAGACACGTCAAACTGCTTAGTCATTCATTTACCTTACTACCTTTGAAAAGACTCATTCCATCTCTCCATCTTTGAGATGCTCAACGGAGACACTCACCGGACTTTATATCACAAGTAATGTGTTCTTTTGGATGAAAGTGTTTGCTGAGGCAGCAGATTCCCCTGATCGATTCTTTATTTGTGCATTAAAATATAGTAGGTCTGCTGTTTTAATCCTGGACCAGAAAGGACATAAAAGGCGTTTGATCTCTGGTTCATGATGGAGCTCCTCAGGTCTTGGATAGATTATTGCTGAATAGGTGCCCTTCGCTCAGAATTCCAGCGAGTTCTCCAGGGCCAGAGATAAACTGTGTATCCAGAGATGAAAGGACAGTTGTTTCCCTATAAAGCCTCATAAATCAGTTTCGGTATCATTCCTGTTTTATTTTATTTTTTCTGGCACCACAACATGGGGGATGTTTGATGCATTTCCCTGAAAATATTTGTATAGGGCCCTTCGGTTTTCTTTTGTGATGAAAAGTGTTACCTCAGAAAATGAGCTGATAAACTGAGAGGCAAAGTGAAGTGAACATCCACCGAGCATCGGGCTCTGAGAGTCCAACATCTGATTGTACTTACTGGGGAGGAAACTTAAAAAAACCCCACAACAACCCAACTTTCATTTCTTGCTTCTTTTATCCTTAAGCTCAGCAATAAACTAACACCCTCTGGTTAAAAAGTCAAGGGAACAGATGTATAATTCTGGTGCTTCAGCATCTGTATTTCAAACGGAGCATGTGAATTACAAGAGCGCCTCTCGTGGCTCAGCGGGGAGAGCCTCGGGGAGCATGCGCGGCGTGGCTGTCCATCATCCCCGCATTCCGCCCATCCTGGGAAGGAGCCGCGCCTCCTGGCTGGCCGGCTCCCTTGGCTGGAGCACGGTGCAAACACATCCTTTTCGGGAGGCTGTTCATTTCACAGAGTGGAAATAAGTGGTTGAAGTGCACAGAACTAAAACACCAAGATCTGGCAGCTGGTGGGTCACAGGCAGAAGACTAGGGACAAAAATCAGAGGCAGTTTTGGAAGATAAAGACAGTGCGAGCACTCCAGTCCTGTCCCAGAAGACCTGGGTTTCCCCACCCAGCTTCTGTAGTTACGGCACCCTAGGGAAGGTACTTGGTTTTCTGCTCCAAACATTGGGCATATCCGTGCATACGTCAGAGGACTGCTGGGTGGATAATTTGAGTAAAATGCTTAGGTCATGCTCCAATGTGGGTGCCTTTTTTTTTTTTTTTTTTTTTTTTTTAAATAACTCATTACATAGGGGCACCTGGGTGGCTCAGTTGGTTAAATGTCTGCTTTTGGCTCAGATCATGATGCTGGGGGTCCTGGGATCTAGCCCCATTTCTGGCTCTCTGCTCAGTGGGGAGTTTGCTTCTTCCTCTCCCTCTGCCAGCCACTCCCCCTGCTTCTGCGAGTGCGAGTGCTTTCTCTCTCTCTCTCTCTCTCTCTCTCTGTCAAATAAATAAGTAACATTTAAAAAAGAGAGAAAGAAAGAAAAGAACAAATAACATATAAGAAAGATGGTAAAGTATTTATTAAAGTTTCATTCACAACTTCCAACTCAAAAGCTGGAAAGTGTCCTTGAAGTGATCTGACCCAACTTCCTCATATTGGGGGGGGGGAGGGGGGCAGTGGCTTTCCCCAAGGGGGAACAGCAGAGGAGACAGGCATAGGAGGTTGGAAAAGGTACATGTTTCAGTCCTAGACCTGTGCTGTCTCTGCTAAGTCACACTACTACTAGGCTCCCACAGGGCAGGGTCCCAAAAGGTGTATTCAGCACCTGCTGTGGTGCCTGGCACTCAATGAAGATTTGTTCAGTTGGCACATGAAACTCTGGGATGCTAGACACATCGCCAGAAGAGATTGCTTTTGCTTTGTGCCTCTGCTTCTAGGTCTTTTGGAAGAGTCAATGGACCTAATATTATGAACTGATTAATGGATGACACAAGTTATTGAACAGCTTAATATATGAACTAAGCAAAAAAAAAAAAAAAAAAGAATATTTTAAGGAAAGTTTCTTATTGATGTATGAAAATACAGTCCAAATTCATTCTTCAAAATGCAATCCTAATTTGTTCTTCAGCAGTCAGAAAATACTTTTTAAAATGCCTACATTACACCTTGGATTAAATCATGTGAAATTAAGTTGAGAATGGAAGGTAAAAGAGTTATGGTTGCCCAACATCCCACAGAGGTATGCTTAAACAAACAAACCCCTGAGCAAACAATTCTCTTGATATTCCAAAAATGCCTTTAGAAATTGGTAATGGTGGGGCTCCTGGGTGCCTCAGTTGGTTAAGTGTCTGCCTTCGGCTCAGGTCTTGGGATCAAGCCCCACATTAGGCTCCCTGCTTGTTCTCTCTCTCCCTCTCTCTTTCTCAAATAAATAAATAAAATCTTTTAAAAAAATTAGCAATTGTCGGGGCGCCTGGGTGGCACAGCGGTTAAGCGCCTGCCTTCGGCTCAGGGCGTCATCCCGGCGTTATAGGATCGAGTCCCACATCGGGCTCCTCTGCTAGGAGCCTGCTCTTCCTCTCCCACTCCCCCTGCTTGTGTTCCCTCTCTCGCTGGCTGTCTCTATCTCTGTCAAATAAATAAATAAAATCTTAAGAAAAAATTAGCAATTGTCCATCCCTTTTTCCTAAGAATTAGAGTTAAATAAAGATACTTGTCCCTCTTCTCAAAAATACCCTTTTGTAGGGAATGAAACATGAGAGACTATGGACTATGAGAAACAAACTGAGGGCTACAGAGGGGAGGGGGGTGGGGGAATGGGATAGACCGGTGATGGGTAGTAAGGAGGGCACATATTGCATGGTGCACTGGGTGTTATACACAACTAATGAATCATCGAGCCTTATATCGAAAACCGGGGATGTACTGTATGGTGACTAACATAATATAATAAAAAATCATTATTAAAAAAAAAAATACCCTTTTGTAGATTCTTGTCCTGGTTGTATGCACAGCCATGCTAACTTTACTCCATTCGCAAACGGAATCCACAGAGGACCCCTTACCAGCCACCTGCTCTCTACTATCCACTGCTCCTACCTCTTCCTGCCACTAAGGAAGGGTGGCCAGATGAAGAACGTGGGTAAATTCTGAAGGCCTGGCACGGGATGGGCTTGATGATCAGGCTTCGACATTCTAAAAAGAAGGAACATTTGTAATTCTGTCTTGGAAGTAGAGCAAGAAAGGAACAGGTGACTCTCTGGCTGGCCTAAAAACTTGGTGCCTTGATAGCACTCAGTGTGTCCTCTCTTTTCCGAAACAATTCAGCTCTAGCCCCCAACATGCTTACCTAATGTGTGATACAAAAGCCTTCTGACCGAGTGGGCTATTTGTTAGGTAACCCTTCTAAGGAGGTAGTTCAAACAGGCTGCCATTGGACTGTCGTGCCAGTCATGTGTAAATGACATCTTGTGGAGTTGTACACGACTCTGCAGTGTGGCCTTGTGTCCCTGAGTTTAAATAACTCCTATTATTGTGTATTTCGCTGGGAGAGGGGCCACACACACAGCCCCACCCCACACAATTTATAAGTGAATTCTTTCTAATCTTGCAAAGTGCTCTCCATAACAGGAGTGCTAGAAAAAATAATGTTTTCCATCTTGCCATCATTCTAGTGATATTTTTAGCACCTCTTAAATACTAGCACTCCAGGCAACTCCTGTCTGACCCACTCCTTAATCTGGCTCAGTGTGGGATAGAATATAAAAAAGAGGAAAGAAGAAATTTGTGGTAATGAGAGATCAGTGGAAATATTTAAAAGCTCGTAAAATACAGATGAACTTCCAACGTGTGATGCTTAGCCAATGTGTAAATCACCATTTTTTTCAGAATTCACTGAAGATCCAAAAAATTAGGAGTCAAATCTTTTTTGGCTCATTTCACTCCCCTTCAAAGGAAGGAAATAATAAACTATAAACTGTTAAACTTTATGTTCTTTCAAAGTGTTTTCACGTGTATGATGTCATTTCTTTTTTAGCTGAAGGTGCAAACTTCTCAGTTCATAATATCTTATTGTCATTCATCATTGGTCCATGTAACAGCCCTCTAGTTCTATTATTTTTTCCCTAATCCCCAACCTCTGTTCCCAGTCCCCTCTCCAAACGAATAAGTTCCCAAACTAATGTGTTGATAATGAGTCTTTAAAGATGTGTATGTGCTAGTAAATTATGGAGTGTTGCTTGCGACATGTTTGTGTTTTTAATTTGTTGTTCAATCCTGTTTTTAATATCATGAGGCTATAACTACAGTTTGCTCAATATTTTTAACTCCTGCAAGGTATTCTGTAGCGTGCATCCACTCTATTTTTAAAAACAAAAAATGTGTGGTAAAATATACAGAACATTAAGTTTATCATTTTTGCTATGTTTGAAGTATAGAGATCTTTGGCATTAGGCACATCCACATTGTTCTACAGTCATCATCACCACTCTCCAGAACTTTTTCATCTTTCTGACCGAAACCCTGCAACTGTTAAACACGAACTCCCCATTTCCCCTTCCCCCCAGCCCCTGGAAACCACCACTGCATTCACTGTATTTTATTATTCCCCTACTGATGGACATTTAGGTTGCTCTCAAGTCCCAGGAATACAGCATGACCTCATATGGATCCCCTTGGAAGCTGTGCAAGAGTTTCTCTGACATAGAGAACCAGAATGGGATTTTGGAGTCATAGAGGATACGCAGTTTTCTAGAATGACTATACAGCTTACAATTTCCTCAAAAATACACCAGAGTTTCCATGTTGCTACATTCTGTCATCTCTGGACTTACCTACTTTTTAATTTTTTCCATTTTAAGAGTTTCATTCTCATTTGAATTTCTTTGTTTACTGAAGAGTCTGGGTATTTCTTTATATTCTTATTAGTTAGTTCGTCTTCCCTTTTGAGAGCTGCTTATTCAGTACTTTACTCATTTTAAAATTGGGTTTCCAGGGGCACCTGGGTGACTCAGTTGATTGAGCAGCTGCCTTCAGCTCAGGTCATGATCTCAGGGTCCTGGGATTGAGTCCTGTGTTGGAGGGGAGGGGGTGGTTCCTACTCGGCAGGGGAGCCTGCTTCTCCCTCTCCCTCTGTCCCTGCTCATGTGCTCTCTGTCAAATAAATAAGTAAAAACCTTTAAAAATAATAAAATTGGGTTTCCTTTTTTTTTTTTTTTTTTGCTTATTGCTTTTCACAAGTTGTTTGCCTATTATGGGCATTGAGCTCTTGCTGGTTTTTTATGTCACAAATACTTTCCCCCAAACTCTCACATCTTAACTCCTTTGTCTATGGTGATCTCTATTTTGACAGAGTCAAATTCATTAATTTTTCATCTTAGCATTTGTATTTTTAGGGTCTTGTTCTGAAGTCTTCCCTCCTCCCCTATATAAAAAAACATACTGTTACATGTTTTCTTTAAAATCTTCTTTATGTTTTAGTTTCTTCACATTTCTTCCACATTTTCTGTAAAAGTTTACCTCTCATATTTATGTCAAAATCCATCTAAAGCAAACCAAAAAATAGTTTCATGTAAGTTGTAAGGTCCAGCCCTAGTATGCCTCATTATACTGATCTGCTTTCCCACCACAATTTACAAGCATCCATCCTTTGGCCATTGTTTTATGATATCAACTTTATCTGAGATGGTGTTCCCGTATATCTATGGTCCTACCTCTAAGAAGTCTGTTTTTTCCAGTGGCCCATTTGCCTGTTCCTGATTCAGAACCAGGCTGTTTTTGTGCATTTGTAGTATGTCTCAATGTCTGGTGTGACGAGTGTCCCTTCCTTGTTATCTAGTTCAAAATGGCCTTAGCTATTGGTGGAAATTGACTTTTCCATATAAATTTTAGGATGAGTTCATGAAATTCTTTTAAAAATCCTCTAGGAAATTTGATGGGATTGCCTTGAATGTATAGGTTAGTTTGGGAGCACTGACATCATTACTTTTACATGTCATTCTCTACATGAATAATTGCATTTTCTCCATTTATTCAGACTTTCCTTTATGTCCTTTAATAGGATATTTTTAGTTTTATTCTGTAAAGGCTATATGCATTTTTTGTTAATTCCTAATGCATTATCATTTTTGTTACTACTGTAAATGGCATCTTATTTTCTAGTTCATTACTACTATTGCATGCCTTGTCTCTCTGTTTTTTGATAATCAAGAGCATTTTGTCCTCAGTATCACATTGCCTCTCACTCTAAGGAACAAAAGGAAGGGAAGAGAAGGTGGGATCATTATGTATCTGTCCTATGCCAAGGAATCCTGGGAGGTTAAATGGGGAATTGGAGATTATGGGCAAATTTCAGTGAACAATACTGGAGCTGATAATCTGTGGTTCTCCAGGGCTTCATTGGAAGTAATTGAATTGAGAGGAAAAGAATCCCATTAAAACTGTACAATACTGTGATTGAAAGAGTAAAAAGTAACCTAAATTTATTGAGTACTTACTTTGTGTCAGGCTCTGAGGTAGGCAATTTAAAAGTTGGTCATTTCAAAGCTGTTATGTTACGTCCCTTAAGCCTCATAATAATGCTTTGAGAGGCACAACCCCTCCCCCCACCCCGTTTTAAAGATGAGGAAACAAATATTTGAAGAAGTGAACTAACTTCCCCAAGTTCTTGCAGCTAGCAAGTGATGGAGCCAGTGTTCAAAGTCGGGTCTCTTTCCAAAGTGCATGTTTTTCCTACATACTCTACTGGATTCCTTAAAAGGTCTCTAATGATAATATGAAAGAGACACGAAAATGAAAGCCAGTCTGTCATCAGAAACAGAATCAAAACAATTCCATCTCAATATGTTACAAATTTGGGAGAAAGGAAAATGAACTAGAAGTGAGCGATTCCAGGACTGGAATAGTGTAGATACAGATGAGCTTGCAACATGTTATTATGTCAGAAAGCAAAGGAGTCCTCATAAAAAATGATGGGGACCTGTCAAAGGATATGGAAACCAGTCAAATCGGTCAAATCTGGAAAAAGTTGAACTTCGAAAGAAATAACAGTAATTAGTTGTAATCTGTTGAATAAAATAAGAATCCACAAGTCTGTACTGATAATAAATAGATAAATCAAAATAGGAGAGAAAGAGTCATCTTCCTTACGGCAAAAATGCCAACTGATAAACTTGAAGGGAGAGGTGTAGTCGGAAAAATGACTATTTTGCAACCATCATAGCAAAGATTGGTTTAGGCTTGAATCATCAAAGAACACTAAATCCGGAGTGTAAATTGTGATGTGGAGCAGGGTATTTGCATGGTCTAAAAATGTCTCTCCATAGATTATTTACTAGGTGTAAAGGAAGAAAGTAGTAAATGTATAGTGCGGAACCTGAATAACACCTTGGCCTCATAATAAAAGTTAGTATCACCAAAGATGGACATGTGTGCCTCTAGATATGACGCTTTGAGGACATATTGCCTTAGTGTTCTGGCTGAACATATGTACCCAAATCTAATCTCAAGGCAACATCAGCAGAACCCAAACTGGGGAGCATTTTATATAATAGCTGACCTCTACAGAAAGACTAAGGGACTATTTCAGATTTAACAAGATTAAAAGGACATGAGATATAAAATTCAGTATGTGGTCCTTGATTATATCCTGCACTGGAGAAGGAAATGTGATCAAAGGTATAATTGGTACAATTCGCAAAACTGGATTATGGACTGTAGATGAGGTAAAAGTGTTGTATCTGTGTTGAATTTCCTGAATTAGGTAACAGCTATAGCATTGTAAAAGAATATTCTTGTTCTAAGAGATATATACCAAAATATTAAGGAAAGGGGACATTCTCCAGTGGGTCAAAAAAGACATAAGTAAAGATGTGTATATGGGTAGAAGAATGGGAAAGCCAATGTGGCAATAGGGTGAAAATTTATGAATCTGAGTAAAGGGAACATGGAAGTTCTCTGGGTGATTTTTACATTTTTTTGGTAAGTATGACATTATTTCAGAATTGAAAAGAAATGGGGGGAAATTAGTAAGTATGGCCCTTTGTCAAAAACACTGACAAATTTTGGTAACCAACTTTTGACCCATGCCATTTCTGTTTTTCCAAAAGAATGGTTTAATAGCACTTGTGAAGGGCATGTTTGTCCCCAAGATGGACTCATTGGGAGCAGAGACCTTGTTGGTTTAACTGCCTTCTCTTGTTTTTAAGTTTAGAAACATTATTATAAGGAAATGAGGCATTTGTTGGTGAAGAGAGGGTTTTATCTTTACCTTTATTCAAAATGGTATATGCCAAACCTAACAGCTCCAACCTTGCTAAGACTGTTTCCCAACTTGATGTTTTTAAACAATAATCTTTAAGAAATTGCCCCTCAATGATACCCTGCACCTGAGGGGACTTAAGAAACACTTGATCTTGGGGCTCCTGGGTAGCCCAGTTGAGTATCCAACTCTTAGTTTCTGCTCAGATCATGATCTCAGGGTCGAGGGATGGAGCCCCTCCTCGTGCTCCATGCTCAGCTGGGGATCTGCTTGCGATTCTCTCTCTCCCGTTCCCCGTCCCCCAGCTTGTGCTCGCTATAAATAAATAAATAAATAAATAAATAAATAAATAAATAAATAAAAGAAAGCTTGGAAACAAACAAACTTGATCTTTGGTTTAATCTCCAACTATGCTCCAAAATTTTGTGAGGAGTTCAGAGTCACTTTTGGGCTGTGGTTTAAGTGGTATCAAGGAAGTCACCCTGACTGTGTTATCTCTAATACTTTGCTTATCAGAAGTGAATAGGAGTTTTATAAGTTTTATAAGTTGAGTTGTATTTCTTTTTTTCCCCTTTAAAGTACATTGAAAAATGTGTTCAGCTCAGTGGCAGTAAGTACATTCAGAATGTGTTACCATCATCACTATTTACCCATAAGAATTCTTTTTATCTTGAAAAACCGAAACTCTGTACAGTATTAAACAATAACTCCCTATTTCCCTCTCCCCCAGACACTGGCAACCACCATTCTATTTTTTTGTCTCTATGAATTTGACTCTTCTGGATACTGCATGCAAGTGGAATCATACTGTATATGCCCTTTTGTGACTAGTTTATTTCACTTAACAAATTGTCCTCAAGTTTCCTTCATGTTGTAGCACATGTCAACTTTTTTTCTTCTCAAGGCTGAACAATATTCCACTGTGTGTGTATATATATGCCACATTTTGTTCATCCATTCATCTATCGATGGACACGTGCGTTGTGTTCACCCTTTGGCTATAGGGAATAATGCTGGTATAAACATTGATGTACACACATCTGTTCAAGTCCATGTTTGCAATTCTTTTGGGTATATATCTAGAAGTGGAATGGGTGGAGCATACAGTAATTCCATTTTTAATTTTTTTAGGAACTACCGTACTGTTTTCTATAGCATCTGCACCATTATTCATTCCCATCAGCAGTGCACAAGGGTTCCAATTTCTCCACACCCTTCTGTACCACTTGTTATTTTGTTTTGTTTTGTTTGCTAGCAGTCATCCTAATGGGTATGAGGTGGTATCTCCATGGTGATTTGAGTTGTAGTTCTTTTAAAATTCCCTTGAGAAGGACAAACGAAAATGTTATCAGATGTAAATACCCTACAGTGAATTAGTTTGTAAGATTTTTCTCTTTTTTTCCCCAAAATGACAACTCCCCCTAGAATGAGGCTGTTAACAAGTGTGTCTGAATGGAAAATACTTGTATGTGGTAAAAACAGCTCTGAGCTTAGAGTCAAAAGGCCTGTCTCCAACACATTACAGGGAGGCCTTTGATAAGTCAATATAACTCGCAAACACTTCAATGTCTTTTTCTGAAATATGTGCATAATATTCTATAGCAGTGGTTCTCAAACTTGAGCACACATCTGAATCACCTGGAGGGTTTGATGAGGCAAAGATTACTGCACCTGCCCTCAAAGTTTCAGATTCGGTGGATCTTGGGCATGTCCCAAGAATTTGATTTCTACAGGTGATGTTGATGTTGCTAGACCAAGGGCCACATTTTGAAAATTACTGCTCTAAGGACTTGTTTTAGGATTGAGATAATATAAGTAAAATAACTTTCTACAACTGTTAGATGCTGTAAAATGCCAGAGATTAATTTAATCATGTGAGGATAGAATGGTTTCCTGAAATAGGCAGTGGAATCTAATAGAATGGTACTTTTCAGGACAGCAGTAAAATCTTTGAGACTTGAACATTCAAAGAAGTGGGCTGGTGAGAAGAGCTATCACAAAGAAGGAGATGGACTTCAGAAGTGAAGCTGGGAAGGTGTCACAAAATCTTTTTACCTAAGTACAAGTTTGCCCACGAGCAGTTCTAGCTTCTTTTTGAGGCTTTCCTAGCTTACTTGGCTGCAAGGAAGAAAAACTCTGAGAATGGATATAATATCTGCTTAAACAATTACAGGTTTACTTTTTTCTCATGCAACAGAAAACCTAGAGGTAGAAAGTTATTGGTATTGATTCTGTGGCTCAAGGATTTCAGTACTGAGATCTGCAGTTTTTTTGCCCTTTTCTGTCATGTACACAATATAGCTGCTGCAGGTCCAGCCATTACCTCTGCTTTCCACACAGGTGTAAATGGAAAAAGACAAAGAGGAAAGGTCAGTCTATGTCAGAAAAGCAAAACTTCCCCAGAAAATTTCAGCAGGTTTCTGTTTATACCTCAATATGACCTGTCCCTTAGCCATTCATAGCTTCAAGCATGGCTGAGAAATGTTTCAGTTGGGTATATTGCTACCCCAAACTAAATTACGATTTTGTGAGTAAGGTGGAACGTGCCTGTTCCAGCTTCTAAATTTGTTCTGCCTCTAGTGATTTCGGAGGAAGGTAGTGAGGCAACCATGGGCAAAACTGTTAGTCTGTGTTCTTTTATTCTTCTTATATAACTCAATGTTGTTTTTTGTGTTTTTTGTCATTATTTTTATGTGTGTGTCAGATTGAAACTTGAGATTGCTTTCACTCACTTAGGCTCAGTTGTTTCTCTGAGTCACTTTGGGAGGTCCTTTCTGCTGTTTGTATGAGGCTAGTGGCTTGCTTTCCCCTTGTATCTCTTGAGCATCCACTTTACCTCTAAGTTTCTGTAGCCTGTCATCACACTTTGGCCTCTCCCAGAAAAAAACATGCTTTCCAAATTTCCTAGTGGAAATTCTAGCTTCTTCTATGTCCCATTGTACCTGGGAACTGTATGGTGACCAAGCTAATCAGATCGACTGATTCATGCAAAAGACACATTAAGAGGTTAATCCTGAAAGTGAAATTTGGCTGTCATTGTATGGACAAGTTTTTCAATCGGTTCTCAGTCAGAGGTTAATGTTTTCTTCGTCTGTGAATCCACTGGCCGTGATGTAGAAACACTAATGAAGTCCAGCTCATATGTTCTTGAGAATCTTCTTGGAAAGGTACTCTGTAAACATGAAATAGTATATTTATTCGTGATTTCTCTTTTTCATTTTTTTCTTGTGAGCTTGAGCGGGGAGTAAGCAGAGAAAGAAATGTCTTACCAGGAAGTTAACATTTAATGTCTTTTTGAAGAAATGAATATTCAGGGAGATTTGAAAGAGGAAAAAGTGTAGCTGGGCCCACAGGCTGGTGGCAGGCATCAGCATCATGGGGAAGACGGTGGGAAGAAGGGAAAAAAAGAAGGAAATAAAGGCAGTGGCCAGTGAGGAAACCTAGGCAGGTGAGCTAGGAGTGGGAGGACGTGAGTGCTGACAGTGATAGTCTCTAAAGAT
Organism: Ursus arctos; assembly: GCF_023065955.2. Lineage (NCBI taxonomy): Eukaryota > Metazoa > Chordata > Mammalia > Carnivora > Ursidae > Ursus > Ursus arctos. Next base: position 8,863,076 of record NW_026623019.1, on the reverse strand, counting down.
GGGCCTGACGGGTGTGGAATGGCAGGCAGAAGAAAGGGGCCAGCTCTAGGTGCTGTGGTCCAGCAGGAAAGCAGAGAAGGAGACAGAGGGGTAGATTGACTTGTGGGAAGCACCGAGTTCCTAGAAGGGAGATGATGTTTCTGAGAAAGTTGTAGCCTGGGAAGAAGTGAGCTACCATAGATCACTTTGAATCTAATTCAGCAAACATTTATTGTCATAGGCAGAATAATCCCTATGAACCCTCCTAACCCCCCCCATTTTTTCTATATGTCCTAATCCCCATAACCTGTAAATATGCTACTTTATACTTTGCTGATATAATTAGATTAACGACGCAGAGGGATGGAGAGTATTTGGATTACCCAAGTGCACCCAAATCAATCAGAGTCCTTATAAATATGAGCATGAGACTCGCGAGAGCGGGAGACTCGCGAGAGCGGGAGACTCGCGAGAGCGGGAGACTCGCGAGAGCGGGAGACTCGCGAGAGCGTTGAAATTGGAACTGTGGCCGCAAGCCAAGGAATGCGGTTGGCTTTCAGAAACTCTAAGGGAAAGGTGATGGATTCTATCCTACGGCCACAGAGGAAAGGCAGCTTCGACTACACCTTGATGTTAACCCAGTGGAAACCATTTTGGATGGCCTTCAGAACTGTAAGACAATTATTCATTATTTCTTCAAAGCTATAAAGCTTGGGTAGTTCTCAAAAGTAGTAGTAACTCTGACATGTTGAACAAACACCAAAGGTGCTGATGATGGGGGAGTACAAAGATGAATAAGATATTGATGCTTGGTTTTAGATGATTAGCAATTCAGTGGTCCAAGTCCGTGATCCTCAAATTTGAATGTGCATAGAAATCACCTGGGGCGGGGGGCGCCTGGGTGGCTCCGTCGTTAAGCGTTAAGCATCTGCTTTCGGCTCAGGTCATGATCCCAGGGCCCTGGGATTGGCCCCACAGTGGGCTCCTTGCTCGGCAGGAAGCCTGCTTCTCCCTCTCCCCCTCCCTCTGCCCCTGCTTGTGTTCCCTCTCTTGGTGTCTCTCTCTGTCAAATAAATGAATAAAATCTTAAAAAAAAATCACCTGGGGAATCTCCCTATGATCACCTGGGGCCCAGGTGGCCCTGAGGGATTGTCAGTGATGTTGCTCTGGGGACCACGCTCTGGTCCAGGCTCTAAGTGTGTTCTAGGGGCAGGGCAGCCAAAAACAGCAAAGATTTTTTGGGCATAGGAAATGGCTGAAAAAATTATTTGACATAAGATTTGAAACTTAGTGGTAGAGGGACTTGGGGCTCCAAACTTTTTAAAAGAATTACTGTAATAACTAACCCATAAGGTGAGACCTGTGAATGCAGTGGGTAACTTATACAGCACTGTGCACAAATGCGAGTTCTCTCTCAAGATGTCAGATGAGAGCAGATTTGGTCAGAAAGTACAAATGTCATTCCGGACTCCTACTTCTCCTTGTTAAACTGAAGTAAAGGAAGGAGTATTTGGATGAAAAAACACTGGAGTGTTTAGATCCTTTGTTTTGTTATAGTTCTAATACATGGAGTGGAACAGTTGAAAACAAACTTACAGAGAATAAAATAAGTCACTTGTATCTCCATATTTCAGAGATAACCAGGAACTAGAGCTTTTCCAGGAGCTGGTGTTGATTTGTTGTTTTGGGGGAGTCTTTGCAGACTCTTGTCTCCCTTCAGTATTACAGAAAAGCCTAATTATGTTCTTGCACTTGGGCACTGTTTCGTCTATAATAATTCCAGTCACACCAGGAACACTTTTCCATAAAGCAATAGTTCTCAACTGGGGGTAATTTTGCCTTCCAGGAACATTTCACAATGTCTGGAGACAGTTTTTTATTGTCATGACTGGGGTGTGGGTTGCTACTGGCATCTAGTGGGGATTGGCCAGGGACGCTGCTAAACATGATTCAATATATAGGGCAGCACTGTTAACCAAAATTATCTGGCCTGAAATGTCCATGGTGCCAAGTTTGAGAAATTTGGCTATAGTTGGCCATAGAGCAGTGGGTTCTAATGTTTACTAGTCATCAAAATCACCTGGAAGGCTTGTTAAATCAAAGATTGACCCCTGCCACACTTCTGATTTAGTAGGTCTGGGAGGAGACTGAGAATTTGCATTTCTAACAAGTTTTCAGATGACGCTGGTGATGCTGGTCTGGGAGCCACATTTTGAGAATAGTTGCCATAGGGTTTAAAAACGACACAACTGTAATTGGTCTCATATAAAGTATTTCCTCCATAATTTGTGTCCTCACTCATATTTAGTTAGGCTTATATCTCTGGTATGTTGCAAACATCTCTTGGGCATAGGCCAGGTCTCCCCCTTCCTTTGGCATTTTCTGGGATGCTAAGAACAGACTTCTCATTACTGTGGACCAGATGGTTTCATTTGGCTCCGTGGACTTGGCAGCATATAAATGGCTCCAACGACATATGAGTGAGTTGTTGGCTTGAGGGAGATGGAGGGAGAAAGGGGAGAGATGGGGCTGTCTTACTGGTGTTAGAGTCAGGTTAACTTTTCTGTCTTCATACCAGCAAACCCTAAAGAGGGGGTATTTATGCCTATGTCCCTGGATTCAGCTCTTCTCCAAGGATTGTTTCTCCTACCCTGTCATCAGCTGTCCATTCAGCCTGGGGGCAGAGCTCACCCACCTCTGAAACACATATTCAGACCTTGGATAGAGGTGGGTCTATCTGGACCCACGGATTCAACACAGGGAAAACTGAGGCAAGGTTGGGAATGAAAGAGGGGAAGGAAGCCAGACCCAGGCATGGATTGGACTCAGAAGGGCCCAGAACCTAGGGCAGAAACCAAGGACCGCATTGACTCTGGGGCTCAAAATGAGGCAGGAGGTCAGAAAGATTGGGAAACACTGGGGATGAGGTGCCCAGGAATGGGAGAGTTCACAGCTCAAGTGAGGCCTGTCTCTGAAGCCTCTTAAGACTTCTGCTGCGTCGGTGAAAAAAAAAAAAAGTGCCTGTCTTTAAAGTGCTAAAGTGGTTAATCTAGCCCATAAGAACACCTAATGTTTTCCAGGTGGGGGAGGGAGAGGGGATCACAGAGCATTGCAAAGGTACTGCTAATCCTCCTTTCCTGATGCTGAATACTAGTATTTATTTTATTGGTATTCTAGTACTTAAAATAATTTGTATTTGATAATATTCGATGTGTAACTCCTAAAGATAAGAGATGACATTAATCAAGCATCTACTATTCCTCTCAATAGTGCTGCAAGGTAACTTCCCCCCTTCTCAGAAATAACTAAGTGGAAGCTAGGAGAAGTCCTCTGCCCAAGTTAGGATAGAGCTGGGGTTTGCATCCAGTCCCCTCTGTACAGACCTGCGCTCCTTTTACTGAAGTGTAAGGCAGTTTGAGTCATGGGTTGTTTCCAGGGTTCCTGCTGATCATTCTGGAGTTCTCCCTCCATGCAGGGGATCACCCTGTCACCCAATAATGGGTTGTCACAACTCTATTCTAGCTTGCTAAAATTTAGCCACCTCTTTAGGGAAGTTTGGGTTTTTTTTTTTCCCCCTTCAAATATGAAAAAATTCTCAAACCATTCACTTCCTCCTAACTTGGAAATTTGGAGGTGGGAGAGTAGACCTTGGCAGCCCTGAAAATAAAACTTGGTAGTATGATATGTCACCCTTCTTTTTTTTTTTTTTTGAAGATTTTATTTACTTATTTGACAGAGAGAGAGGGAACACAAGCAGGGGGAGTGGGAGAGGGAGAAGCAGGCTTCCCGCTGAGCAGGGAGCCTGATGCGGGATTTGATCCTAGAACCCTGGGATCATGACCTGAGCCAAAGGCATATGCCTAACCACTGAGCCACCCAGGCGCCCCAGATATGTCACCCTTCTAATCGACATGACTATCCCTGATGAAAACAAGCTACAGTGCACACAGAAACACCCCCTGCCAATTCATTGGCATGCATCTGGCCATATTGAAGTCACCTTTTCACCTTTGTGAGTGAGAGTTGCACCAGAGTTTCCCATAAAACTGTGCTGTATCACTCAAGAATGTTCCGCCCTCGTCCACACGACTGGAGTAGAGTCTGAGTGGTACTGTAAAACCGAGTTTATGGCACTGATGAGTCATGGAGGAGAGATCTGGGCAGCAGCTGGAGCCAGCAACAGAACCAGGGAGAGAGAGAGAGAGGTAGAAGGTGGAGCCCATGGTTTAGGAGTCACAAGGGCGTAGGAGTCCTGGATTGATACATCAGGGCACCTTGGAGAGAGGTCACAGCGTCCTACAAAATCAAGAACAAAGTGGCCAGCCCAGTTTAGCAGTTTTTACAGGATCAGTATTTGACTGATAGAAAACCAGGGCTGTCATTTGGCTAGAACCAAACAAGAGATGTGTGATAGTTCTTCCTTCTGAAATCCAAAAGCTGGGATGTAAAACTTCTCAGATGTTGCTTTTAATATGGAATTTTAAATATGTTCTTAAATACTTTGTCATCGTCTCAGTTAATACCAGAGCAACTTAGCGCTCTTTAATTAGAACCCTGAGGCCTGCCTTGTAGCCGGCTTAACCTGGCATCCTTCTGCTGAGGAGTGAAGTCAGCGATCGCAGCTGGGTCTCCAGATGTGAGCCTGTGCATGCCTCCAAGGCCACTTCCCTCTCTGCAGTGCCCACTAGGTGACGCCTGTGAATGGAATAGGCTTTCCAGAGTATGGGCTTCCTCTGTTCTTTCCTCACCAGGCCCACAACTTGCTGAGAAGATGCTGAAATGGCAAGATCCTGAAGAAATGACTCTGTGCCTAATGCTCAGAGAAAGGGCATGTGAGAATCTCAGTCAGCCTCCCCACTTGTGACAGGATCCTGATGTCTCTGCTTAGCGTATGTGATGGCCTAATTACAAAACCAGGAAAACAGCCCCAAACCCTGCATAACACAAATAGCTTTAGACTTCTGAGCAGGCTTATGACTGCTTTACAAGGGCAAACACTTCTCCCCACTGAGGTGATTTGCAGTGGTCTCAGGGTGGTAAGCTTAATATGTGCGCGTTCTGGAGGGAGGATTGGAGGCAGGTGTGAAGGTTTTTTTTTTTTTTTTTTTTTAACTGTGCTAGTGGTTCCTATACTGAAGGAAGCATCAGAATCAATTGGAGGGATTTTTAAGCCATGGATTTTTGGGTCCCCCTCAGAGGTCCTGATTTAGAAGTCTTGGATGAGGACTGAGATTTTGCATTTCTACGAGTTCCCAGGTGATGTTAATGCTGCTGGTTTGGGGGACCTCACATAGAGAACCCCTGTATGACAGCATTGTTGAAAGTATGTGGTTGGGGGGCGCCTGGTTGGCTCTATTAGTTAAGCGTCTGACTCTTGATTTTTGGCCCAGGTCATGATCTCCGGGTCCTGGGATGGAGCCCTGGCCCTGCACTGAGCATGGAGTCTGCTTGAGATTCTCTCTTTCCCTCTCCCTCTGCCCCTTCCCTCCCTCTAAAATAAATAAATAAATCTGAAAGAAAAAAGTACGTGGGTGAGAAAAATGTATGGACAGAGGGATGGGGGCTGGGGGATAACAAACTTAGGAATTGGTGTAAAGAGATTTCCTTGAGCTATCACAAAGCCACTCCCCGCTTGTGCGGCTTTTCAGACACAATGTGCGTCAACAACACGTGGTGCTTTTGTTAGGCACATCAGCCAGGCCGGGATAAGTTAAATCTCGGCAAGTCAGGGACACAAGCAGGCAGCTGGGCCCTTGCTGGAGATACATTGAGGTGATGTATTTAAATTTGCTTGATTGTTTTTCTGGTAGGGAAATGAAATGTTCTCTCTGTACCGCAGGTGTTCAAGTGCTTTTTTTTAAATGGCTAACTATTTAAAGTGACAGTCAAGTCAAGGTGAAGAAGGTTGTGTGAGAGTACATTCATAGCCAGTGGTTTCTGAACGTCCTAACTGAAACTCTTTGAAACTCTTTGGGTGAGAGTGGGTAGGTTGGGGTATATGAAAATAATCCCATTACACCCCAGACTACTTCTGAAGTGTGTGTTAGCATTGCTGCAAGCGTCCTCATGTGGCGTAGCCTCTTCCTACGGATTTTTGAATGTTTATACTTTTTCTTTTTTTCTAAACTAACTGTTGTGTGCAGTACAAGATAGGTTAGTTTGATGATCTCCATTCCGAAAGTGGGGACTGTGGTCCAGGACAGTTAATTATAAGCCAAAAGTTACGTGGTTTAGCATCCAAACTGAAAACAAGAGGTCCTAGACTTGAGGTTCCAGGCTCCATCTCCATTTTCCACCCCTGCCTTTCCACCTGGACTCCTGTTAAAGTGACTTTTGGGGAAACTTACAGTGATTTTGCTCTAGCTGTGTCTTATCCCCAGTAGTAAAATTGGGGTACCCTTGAGATCTTGTATTTCCCTCCCATACTGAAGTATTCAGCCCTCAGGTTGATAGCAAGGCAGGCAGGCATTTTCCTCTCTATCTTTCTTTCACATAATGACCGTGAAATCCTTTCCACAAGAACATAGAGGTTTTGTTCTGTTCTGTTTCTAATTTCAGAACAATAAGTTTCTAATGCACCACCACCCACCGGAAAAAGAGCACACAGTGACTGACAAGGTGAGGTCTTTGTTTGGTAGTATTTCAAATCTTGGGCTTTCTGAAATCCCTAACACTCTGGTTATAAATCACTAAAAGGTGGATGTTCTCTAAAATGAATTTTGCATGAAATGTCAGCCAGAGTCTAGGGGACAGCTACAATATTTACGACTGGTGGTATTTCTTAGGGGAGGTAAAAGAAAATGAAGCCAATATAGTTTAGCTTAGTATTGGGGGCAGGGAAGAAAGGAAAGATAGAGAGCAAATTTCTTTCATTCACCCAGATACTTTGTTTCTGCCATTTTCAGTGTGAATAAAATCTGCAGCGCTCAAAGAAAGGGGTTCAGGAGTGTGATCCATATGGAAAAAGTACAGGTTAGAAGACTGGGCGGCTGTGTAAAAGGAAAATAAATAAATCCCAAACAACTACGGGAAAGTACTTGTTCGTAGGCAAATTGTTTTATTCTGTTTCTGAAAGACCATTTGACCCTAGTTACAGCTTTTGGTCTTAAGGCCTTCAAAGCCAAGTGCTCAGTTTATCTGGGGGAGGAAATATTGCAGAGATAAGGCAACAGCCGCCTGTTCCCTTTCACTGACAGGAAAACACAAAACATCTCTGCCTGCCATTTGAGGGCCTCCAAGTCTGACACTAACATATTTTCAACCTTTTCTGCTACTGGTCTTTCTTGCTAATTGCCCTCTAGTTTCATGGGTCCCTTGGGTATTTCTGTCTTGTATCTCTGCTTGAAAACTCTGTGCATATGACACATTTTCTTCCTTTCTCTCTGTCCAAGTGGTTCTTGTCCATTAAAAAAAAACTTGAGATTACTCACGCTCTTAGCTTAGCTGGCTACTGCAAATCTTGCAGACAGAGTGACTCACAGACATTTATTTCTGGAGGCTGGAAGATCAGATTCTGTTCATGGTGAGAGGTCTCCTGGCTTGCAGAAGGCAGCTTTCCTGCCATGTCCTCACATAGCAGAGAGAGGATGCACACTCTGGTATCCCTTCTGAGAAGGGCACTAATCCCCTGTTTAAGGCCTCACCCTCATGACCTCATCTAAACCTAAGTCCTTCCCAAAGTCTCTACCTTCAGATACCATTATGGGGGTTAGGGCTTTGGCGTATGAATTTTGAGGGAATACAAACAGCCCATAACACTCAGATACCCCACAATTCTCCAATTTAAAGTATATAATTCAATTGTTTTTAAGTATATTCAGTGTGTAACCATCACCACAATTTAAGTTGAGAATGTTTTCATCACCCCAGAAAGAAACTCCGTACCCTATCTGTATCTAGATATATAACTTCTCTATAGATTGGCCTATTTAGGATATTTCATAGGAATGGAATTACATAATATATGGCCTTTTGTGAGTGGCTTCTTTCACCCAACATAATGTTGTGAAGGTTTGTCCAAGTTGTAGGATGTGTTGGCATTTCATTTCTTTCCATTGCCAGATATTCCATTGCATGGATGTACCACATTTTATGTATCCATTCATTAGGTGGTATATACTTGGGTTGTTCCTATCTTTTGGCTGTTGTTAATACTGCTATAAATATTCGTGTACAAGTTTTTGTATTAACATATGTTTTCATGTCTTTTGGATGTATACCTGGGAATGAAATTGTTGCATCATACGGTGACTCTGTTTAATCATTTGAAGAACTGTCAGATTGTTTTTCGAATAGACTGTGCCATTTTATCCTCCCGCTAACAATGAATGGGGGTTTTAATTTCTTTGTATCCTTGCTGACATATTCTACTCATGTGTCTTTTTAAATTTTAGTGTGATGTGGTTTTGATTTATATTACCCTTAAGAACTAATGAAATGACCAATGAAAGTATTTTCTAATTGCGTATGTTTTATTTGTATGGTGTGAGGTGAGGGTCCAACTTCATTCTTTTTCATGTTATCTCTGTACCATTATCCTTTCTCTGTTGAATTGATATGGCACTCTTGTTTAAGATCAGTTGACTGTAAATGTGAGCACTTATTTCTGGACTGTGAATTCTGTTCCATTGAACTACGTGTCTCTCCTTATGCCAGCACCACTTGATTATTGTAGCTTGGTAGTAGGTTTTGAAATTGGTAAGTCTGAGTCTCCCAACTTTGTTCTTATTCAAGATTCTTTTGGCTATTCTGGGTCCCTTGCGTTTCCAAATGAATTTTAGGATCAGTTGTGGGTTTCTGCAAAGGAAGCCAGCTGGAATTTTGGTAGAGATTGTGTTGAGTTCATACATAAATTTGGAGAGTATTTCTATCATAACGATAATAAGTCTTCTAATCTTAATTGCCTTTCCCTTTATTTATGTCTTCTTAAATTTCCTTCAACAGTGTTGAAGTTTTCAGAATACATTTTGTACTTTTTTGATTAAATTTATTAAGTGTCTTTATTATCTTTGATACTATTGTAAATAGAAGTATTTTCTTAATTTCACGTTTGGTTTGCTCATTGCTACTGTGTAGAAATACAATTGATTTTTATATGTTGATCTTGTATCCTGCAAACTTGCTGAACTCTTTCATTAGTTCTAATAGATTTTTAGCGACTTATTTTCTGCCCATTAGATCATGTCGTCTATGAATACAGATAGTTAAATTTTTTTCTCTTCCAAGATGGATGCCTTGTATTTCATTTTATTGTCTAATTGCCCTGGTTGGCATTTCCAGTATAGTGTTGAATAGAAGTTGTTCACCACTTTTGTCTTGATCTTAATCTTAGGGGGAAAGCATTCAGTCTTTCACCATTAAGTATGAATAAGTAAGTAAAAATGATAGGGTTTTTGTTTTTTTAATTTTTTGGTAGATGCCCTTTATCAGGTTGAGGAAGTTCCTTTATATTTCTAATTTGTTTACTGTTTTCAACATGATGGTATTTTGAATTTTGTCAGTGCTTTTTCTGCATCTGCTGAGATGATCATGCAATTTTTTTCTTTATTGATTGTGGTGTTACTTTAATTTTGGATGTTAAGCCTGTATTCATGGGCTAGATCCACTTGATCATTGTGTATAATCCTTTTGGTATGTTGGATTCATTTTGCTAGTATTTTGTTAATTTAAGCCTATATTCATGAGGAATATTGGTCTGAAATTGTCTCTTTGTGATATCTTTGGAGTTGGTTTTGGTATCTGGGTATATTGGCTTCATAGACTGAGTTGGTCAGTGTTCCGTCTTACTGTGTTTTAGAAGGGCTTGTGAAGGATTAGTATAAATACTTAAATATTTGATAGATTTCATCAGTGAAGCCATCTGGATCTGGGCTCTTCTTTGTGGGTTGTTTTGAAATTAATTATTCACACTCCTCAGATTTTTTGATTCTTGATAAAGTTTCAGTAGTTGTGATCTTTGCAGGAATTTGTCCATTTTATCTAAGTTGTCCAGTTTGTTGGGTTACAGTACATAGCATTCTCTTTAATTCCTCTTTATTTTTGTCGGTAATGCTTTTGTCTTTTTCATTTCTAATTTTAGTACTTTAAGTCTTCTTTTTTTCTTGATCAGTCTAGCTCAAGGGTTGTAAAATCTATTCTTTCCTAATATCTTTTAATGTCATTAATCTTTCTCTATTTTTAAAAAAGATTTTATTTATTTGTCAGAGAGAGAGGGACAGCACAAGCAGGGAGAGTGGCTCGCAGAGGGAGAAGCAGACTCCCTGCTGAGCAAGGAGCCTGATGTGGGACTTGATCCCAGGACTCTGGGATCACGACTGAGCCAAAGGCAGGCATCCAACTGACTGAGTCACCCAGGTGTCCTAAGCTTTCTTTATTTTTAAAATTCTTTACTCATTTCTTTTTTTTTTTTTAAAGATTTTATTTATTTGACAGAGATAGAGACAGCCAGCAAGAGAGGGAACACAAGCAGGGGGAGTGGGAGAGGAAGAAGCAGGCTCACAATGGAGGAGCATGATGTGGGGCTTGATCCCATAACGCCGGGATCACGCCCTGAGCCGAAGGCAGACGCTTAACCGCTGTGCCACCCAAGCACCCCTACTCATTTCTATACTAGTCTTTATTTTATTCATTCTACTGAATTTGGGTTTAGTTTGCTCTACTTCCAGTTTCTTGAGGAGGCAGCCAGCATTGTTGATTTGAGTTTTGTTTGTTTGTTTGTTTGTTTTTTATATAGTCTGCTATAGCTCTGTATTTCCCCTTAAGCACTACTTTACCAGTGTCCAATACATTTTGGTATGTCGTATCTTTGTTTTCTTTCATCTCAAAATATTTTCTACTTTCCCTTGTGATTTCTTCTTTGAACCATTGTTGATTTTAGGAGTGTGGTGTTATGTTGCCATATTTGTGAATTTCTCAAACTTTTTTTTTTTTTTTGATTTCTAATTCCCCTGTGGTTAGAGTAGATATTTTGTATGATTTTAGTCCTTTGAAAATTACTGAAGACTGTTTTATGAATTCATACATTGTTCCAGGAAGACTTGAGAGAAATGTGTATTCTGTGGTTGTTGGGTATAATGCTGTAGGCGTCTCTAGATATCTGTTGGTCTAGGTGCTTGAAAACCTTCTTCCACATCAATATTCACATAACTTGTTCCATACATTACTGAAAGGGGAGTATTGAAATCTTCAATTCTTGCTGTTTTGTTTTCTGTTTCTCCCTTCATTTCTGTCTTTTGTGTGTATTTTTTGGGTCTGTTAGTTTCACATATGTTTATAATTGTTATAGTTTCCTGATGGATTAACTCTTATTATGAAATGTTTTTATTTCTAATAAATTTGTTTTAAAGTCCACTTTGTCTGATATTAAGATATCTACTCCAGTCCTCTTATGATTTCTGTTTACATGGTATATCTTTTTCCATTATTTAACTTTCATCCTGTTTTTATCTTTTAAAGTAATGTGCATCTCCCGTATGCATCCTATTTGGATCATGATTTGTTGCTCCTAATCTGATATTCTCTGCCTTTTGATTAGACAGTTTAGTTCAGTTCCACTTAATATTATTAATATGGTTAGATTTACATTGGCTATTTGTGTTCCCTATGTACCTCATGTCGTCTTTGTTACTGTTCTTCCTTTACTTCCTTTTGTATTAAGTGGATTTTTTTCTAGTGTAACATAGTAATTCCCTTAGTTTTTTAATTATAGGGTTTTTTTTTAAAAGATTTTATTTATTTATTTGACAGAGAGACAGCCAGTGAGAGAGGGAACACAAGAGGGGGAGTAGGAGAGGAAGAGGCAGGCTCCCAGCAGAGGAGCTCGATGTGGGGCTTGATCCCAGAACGCTGGGATCACTCCCTGAGCCGAAGGCAGACGCTTAACGACTGAGCCACCCAGGCGCCCCTAATTATAGGTTTTTGTATTGTTTTCCTGTTTGTGGCTCTGTGGCTTGTCATATGTGTATTAAATTATTTAAATCTCATTTAGATTTAATACAAGTAAAATATACTTTATGCTCTTAGTGGCATACATACTATGTGTAAGTTACCTAATGATACACTGTTAAAATTATTTTGTATGATTTTTATGTCTTGAGAAAAAGCTGGGAGAAGGAAGGAGAGAAAATAGATATTTGAGTTGGTTAACTTTTTTTTTTTTTAACCATTTCTGATCTTTATTTCTTTATCTGATTTTGAGTTACCATCTGGTATCTTTTCCTCACTACAATATAGCTTTGGTGACATTCACTTCCTCATGCTAATATTACCTTTGTCAGGTATTCTCAGACTTCTGGAATTCATAGAATAAGATATCAAATTTATTTTGGTGATTGACCTAGGGCTGCCAACTTTTACTTTGCATATTTTTTAAGGTCCATACTTAAAACCAGCTATCTTCTACTATCATCATTTTTTTAAAAGATTTAGTTTATTTTAGAGAGAGAGAGAGCACACGCACTTGCACACAAGCAGGAGGGGCAGAGGGAAAGGGAGAAAGAATCTGAAGCAGACTCCGTGCTGAGTTCAGAGCCCGAGGCAGGGTGGGATTACAGCCCTGCCGATGCTAAGAGTCAGATGCGTAACCAACTGCACCACCCAGTCACCCCTGTCATCATTCTTTTTTAAAGGAAAGGATATTTTTACAACCCCAACTCTGACCAAATAGAAAGGACATAATCACAGAGACATAATAGTTCTTCTTGAAGAAAAGACAGCTGGAAATGTGAAACTGACAATTTTGCAGTAGACTGATAAACTTTATTACCGATGAGCATTTGGGAACTTTAGCTTTATGTTAGTAATACCAACACTATCAAATTCATCATCATTATCAACAATGATTAGTTTTATTTATTAGATATAAAGTGTGAGTCAGGCAATAGTTCTAAGTAATCTGTGTATATTTGACTGATTTACTAACATCAGCTATGAGGTAGATACATTCACCACATTTTTACAGTGAAAAACACTGAGGCACAAAGAGGTTGGGTAACTTGCCCAAGGTCCTACACTGCCAGAGCCAGGTATCAAAACTCAGACTTCTGGATCCAGCATCTGTGCAGGGCAAGTTGGCCAAATGTGACCCGAGACTGTGATGGGTTAATAGATGTAACTCTTACTCAGAATTGGTTTTGTTAGGGACAGTGATAAATGCGGTTCTGTAGTGTGCCCCAAAGGGGGAGACTTGGATCCTGGCTAGAGTGATAGGTTTGGTCCAGCAATAGGATCTCCTTATGTGCACTGAATCAGAGAGCATACCGGTTGTGCAGAAATAGTAATAGAAAAGGTGGGTTTGCTGCCCAACCAGCTATAAGAGCCAAAAATTTGGGTATTATTTTTGACATTGTCATTCTCATGACCTATCAGTCACTGTGTTGTATTAATTCACCTTCCTAGATATATTTCATATTTATCTACTTATCATTTTCTTTGGCTACACCCTACCCAAACCATCATCATGGCCTGTCTGGTTCATCTTTATAGTGTTCTATCTGGCCTTCCTGCCTCTCATCTTGTTTCTCTTGCATCCATGCCTTCTGCACACTGAGTTTTCTAAAACACAAATCTAACAAAGTCATATGCCTTCTTATAATTTTGAAATTGTTTTGCTTTGAAATTTTTTTTTTAGATTTATATATTTGAGAGAGAGAGAGCGAGAGAGAGCGAGCATGTAAGTGGGAGGGGTGGAGGGAGAGGAAGCCAGAATCTAAAGCAGATGCCACACTGAGGGCACAGCCTGATGTGGGGCTCAGTTCCATGACCCTGAGATTACAACCCAAGCTGAAATCAAGAGTTGGATGCTTAACTGACTGCACCACTCAAGTGCCCCTCCTTGGGAACACTTTTTTTTTTAAAATGATTTTTTATTATATTATGTTAGTCACCATACAGTACATCCCCGGTTTCCGATGTAAGGCTCGATGATTCATTACTTGTGTATAACACCCAGTGCACCATGCGATACATGCCCTCCTTACTACCCATCACCAGCCTATCCCATTCCCCCACCCCCCTCCCCTCTGAAGTCCTCAGTTTGTTTCTCATAGTCCATAGTCTCTCATGTTTCATTCCCCCTTCTGATTACCCCCCCTTTCTTTATCCCTTTCTTCCCCTACCGATCATCCTAGTTCTTATGTTCCATAGATGAGAGAAATCATATGATAGTTGTCTTTCTCTGCTTGACTTATTTCACTTAGCATTATCTCCTCCATTGCCGTCCATGTTGTAGCAAATGTTGAGAACTCGTTCTTTCTGATAGCTGAGTAATATTCCATTGTATATATGGACCACAACTTCTTAATCCAGTCATCTGTTGAAGGGCATCTCGGCTCCTTCCACGATTTAGCTATTGTGGACATTGCTGCTATGAACATTGGGGTGCATATGGCCCTTCTCTTCACTACGTCTGTATCTTTGGAGTAAATACCCAGTAGTGCAATGGCTGGATCATAGGGTAGCTCAATTTTTAACTTTTTAAGGGACCTCCACACTGTTTTCCAGAGTGGCTGTACCAACTTGCATTCCCACCAACAATGTAGGAGGGATCCCCTTTCTCCACATCCTCTCCAACAGTTGTTGTTTCTTGCCTTGTCTATTTTTGCCATTCTAACTGGCGTAAGGTGGTATCTCAGTGTGGTTTTGATTTGAATTTCCTTGATGGTTAATGATTTTGAACATTTTTTCATGTGTCTGTTAGCCATTTGTATGTCTTCATTGGAAAAGTGTCTGTTCATATCTTCTGCCCATTTTTTGATTTGTTTATTTGTTTCTCGTGTATTGAATTTGAGAAGTTCTTTGTAGATCTTGGATACCAGTGCTTTATCTGTAGTGTCATTTGCAAATATATTCTCCCATTCTGTGGGCTGCCTCTTCGTTTTTCTGACTGTTTCCTTGGCTATGCAGAAACTTTTAATCTTGATGAAGTCCCATAAATTCATTTTATCTTTTGTTTCTCATGCCTTTGGGGATGTGTCATGAAAAAGGTTGCTTTGGCCGATGTCGTAGAGGTTGCTGCCTATGTTCTCCTCTAGGATTTTGATGGATTCCTGTCTCACATCAAGGTCTTTCATCCATTTGGAGTTTATTTTTGTGTATGGTGTGAGATAGTGGTCAAGTTTCATTCTTTTGCATGTAGCTGTCCAATTTTCCCAGCACCATTTATTGAAGAGACTGTCTTTTTCCCACCGGATGTTTTTTCCTGCTTTATCAAATATTAGTTGCCCAAAGAGCCGAGGGTCCATTTCTGGGCTCTCTATTCTGTTCCATTGGTCTATGTGTCTGTTATTGTGCCAGTACCATGCTGTCTTTGTGATCACAGCGTTGTAGTACAGCTTGAAACCCGACATTGTGATGCCCCCAGCTTTGTTTTTCCTTTTCAACAGTTCCTTGGAGATTCGGGGCCTTTTCTGTTTCCATACAAATTTAAGGACTATTCGTTCCAGTTCTTTGAAAAATGTCCTCGGTATTTTGATCGGGATAGCATCGAAAGTGTAGATTGCTCTGGGTAGCATGGACATTTTAACTATGTTAATTCTTCCGATCCATGAGCATGGAATATCTTTCCATCTTTTTATGTCTTCCTCAATGTCTTTCAAGAGTGATTTATAGTTTCTAGAATATAGGTCCTTTACGTCTCTGGTTAAGTTAATTCCAAGGTAACATATGGTTTTTGGTGCTATTGTAAATGGGATGGATTCCCTAATTTCTCTTTCTTCGGTCTCGTATTTTGTGTATAGAAATGCAACTGATTTCTGAGCATTGATTTTGTATCCTGCCACGTTACTGAATTGCTCTATAACTTCTAATAGTTTGGGAGTGGCTTCTTTTGGGTTTTCCATATAGAGTATCATGTCATCTGCGAAGAGAGACATTTTGACTTCTTCTTTGCCGATTTGAATACCTTTGATCCCTTTTTGTTGTCTGATTGCTGTTGCAAGGACTTCTAGTACTATGTTGAATAATAGTGGCGAGAGTGGGCATCCTTGTCGAGTTCCTGATCTTAAGGGAAAGGCTTCCAGCTTTTCCCCATTGAGAATAATATTTGCAGTAGGCTTTTCATAGATGGCTTTTATGAGATTGAGAAATGTACCCTCTATTCCTACACTCTGAAGGGTTTTAATCAGGAAAGGATGCTGTATTTTGTCAAATGCTTTTTCGGCATCGATTGAGAGGATCATATGGTTCCTGAGTCTTTTCTTGTTGATATGATGTATCACGCTGATTGATTTGCGAATATTGAACCACGCTTGCATCCCAGGTATGAATCCCACTTGATCATGATGGATAATCCTTTTAATGTACTGTTGGATTCTATTAGCAAGTATCTTGTTGAGGATTTTGGCGTCCATATTCATTAGGGAGATCGGTCTGTAATTCTCCTTTTTGAGGGGGTCTTTGCCTGGTTTGGGGATCAAGGTAATATTGGCCTCATAGAATGAGTTTGGTAGCTTTCCTTCTGTTTCTATTTTTTGAAATAGCTTTAGGAGAATATGTTTGGTAGAATTCCCCAGGAAAACCGTCCGGGCCTGGAGTTTTGTTATTTGGAAGGTTGTTTATCACTGACTCAATTTCTTCGTAAACAATTGGCCTGTTTAAGAAATCAATTTCTTCCAGTTTCAATCTTGGTAGTTTATAGGTTTCCAGGAAGGATTCCATCTCTTCCAGATTGCTTAGTTTATTGGCATATAGCTGTTGATAAAAATTTCTAATAATCCTTCCAATTTCAGTGGTGTTCGTCGTGACCTCTCCTTTTCCATTCATAATTTTAATAATCTGGGTCCTTTCTCTTTTCTTTTGGATAAGTCTTGCCAGTGGTCTGTCAATTTTATTGATTCTCTCAAAGAACCAGCTTCTAGTCCTGTTGATCTGCTCTACTGTACTTCTGGTTTCTGCTTGATTGATTTCAGCTCTAATTTTGGTCAACTGCTTCCTCATGCGTGGATTAGGCCTGTCCCTCTGTTGCTGTTCCAGCTTCTTGAGGTGAGAATATAAAAACTGCATTTTAGATTTTTCTGTTCTTTTGAGTGAGGCTTGGATGGCTATGTATTTCCCCCTTAGGACTGCCTTTACAGTATCCCATAGGTTTTGGACTGTTGTATTTTCATTCTCATTGGTCTCCATAAATTGTTTAATTTGATTTTTGATTTCCTGGTTTATCGAGTCATTCCTGAGCAGGATGGTTCTTAGTCTCCAAGTGTTTGAGTTTCTTCCAAATTTTTCCTTGTGGTTGAGTTCCAATTTCAGAGCGTTGTGGTCTGAGAATATGCAGGGGATAATTTCAATCTTTTGGTATCGGTTGAGACCTGTTTTGTGTCCCAGAACATGGTCTATTCTTGAGAATGTTCCATGGGCATTAGAATAGAATGAGTATTCTTTGGTTCTGGGGTGTAGTGTTCTATATATATCTATGAGGTCCAACTCGTCGAGTATGGCATTCAAAGCCTTTGATTCTTTGCTTAGTTTTTGCCAGGGTGTTCTGTCTATTTCTGATAGTGGAGTGTTGAGGTCCCCTACTATTAATGTATTTTTATTTATATGTCTCTTTATTCTGGTTAAGAGTTGGCTTGTGTATCTTGCTGCTCCCCTGTTGGGGGCATATATATTTATAATTGTCATATCCACTTGTTGAATACTTCCTTTAAGAATAATATAGTGCCCTTCTGCGTCTCTAACTATAGTCTGTAGTTTAAAATCCAATTTATCTGATATGAGAATTGCTACCCCAGCTTTCTTTTGAGGTCCATTTGCGTGAAAGATGGTACTCCATCCCCTTACTCTCAGTCTGAATGCATCTTTGGGTTTGAAATGAGTCTCTTGTAGACAGCAAATGGATGGGTCATTTCTTTTTATCCAATCTGCAACCCTGTGGCATTTTATGGGAGCATTTAAGCCATTAACATTAAGACTGAGTACTGAGAGATATGATTTTAATGATGCCATGTTGCCAGTAAAGTCTTTGTTTGTATTGGCTGTGACTTTCTGTTCTGTATCACTCTTGGGGCCTTTTTACTTTTATAGAACCCCCTGTAATATCTCCTGTAGGGCTGGTTTCGTGGTTACAAAATTGGTTAGTGACTGGCGATTCTGAAATGTCTTTATTTAATTCTGAATGACAGCCTTGCTGGATAAAAGATCCTTGGCTGCATGTTTTTCTCTGAAAGAGCTTTAAATATGCTCCCCCAACCCTTTCTCTCATTCCAGGTCTGTGTAGACAGGTCTGACGTAATTCTGATGCCTTTGCCTTGGTACGTGAGAAATTTCTTTGCCCTGGCTGCTTTCAATACTGTATCCTTGGATCTAATATTTGTGAAATGCACTATGACATGACGTGTGGCGTAGGTTTGTCATGGTTGAGCGTGGGAGGGGTCCTCTCTGCCTCTTGGACACGAATGTTTGTTTCCCTTGCTAGATTAGGGAAGTTTTCAGCTACAATTTGTTCAAATATCTTTTCTAGAACTCTGTTTTTCTCCACCCCCTCGGGGATGCCGATGATTCTAACATTGGATAGTTTCATTGAGTCAGTAATCTCCCGTAACCTACATTCGTGGGCTTGGATTTTTTTAAGAGCAGCTTCTATTTTGGTTTTTTCCTCTATTAACCCATCCTCCAATTCACTAACCCGTTCCTCTGCTTCTGTGACCCTGGCCGTCAGAGCCTCTAGTTTTGCCTGCATTTGGCTCATAGAATTTTTAATTTCTGTCAGATTCGCTCTCATTTCTGTCCTTAGGGATTCTATATTCTCAGTAACCTTTTCGTTAATAGTTTTTTCAATTCTACTCATCATTTTGACCATCGTTACTCTGAATTCCATTTCTGATACTTTGGTTACATCCATATCCATTATTTCTGTGGCAGAGGCCACAGACTCACTGTCTTTTCTTTGCTGGGGCGGGGGGCTTCTCCTTCTTGTCATTCTGATGAGGAGAGGTTGCGGGGTTGTCCAGAGCCCAAATTATTGACTGGGTCCCAGGCCGTGCCCCTTGTTTTATAGGGATCTTAGGGATGTGGGCTTCTTCTTTAAAGATTTTATTTATTTATTTATTTATTTATTTATTTATTTATTTATGTGGCAGCCAACCAGCGAGAGAGGGAACAGAAGCAGGGGAGTGGGAGAGGAAGAAGCAGGCTCCCAGCGGAGGAGCCCGATGAGGGACTCCTTTCCGGAACGCCGGGATCACGCCCTAAGCCGAAGACAGGCGCTCAATGACTGCGCCACCCAGGCGCTCGGGTTGTGGGCTTCTTGATTTATCAGCCTGCCTTCTGTGTTCTGGGGGAGGGGCCTGCTGCGCCGATACTCAGGCAACCCTGTTTGGGTAGAGTCTCCGTGTCCCCTGCGAGGGGGGATGGGGATGGGCACTCTCTGAGCCGGTATTTCCAGGCTTTTGTTCTCTGGCGGCTTTCCCTGGCGGTTTGCTGTGCCTCTTCTGAGAGTCAGAGCAGCAGCGGCCGAATCCCAGCCTCTGTCACAGAACAGAGGGATTGCGGCCCGTTCTCTACTAATGTTCTGGCCACTTTAACTCTGTTACTGTTGGTGCTGCTCAACCCTGCAGCGTCCCGGGATGTGCGCCCCACACCCGGCGTCCCAGCCCTCACTTCCAGGGCCGGCGCGTCTCTGTCCTTTGTGTTTCTAACGCTGCCAGCCGCCCAGCGCGCGCTCCCGGATCTCCCGGTCTCAGTGTGGATCCAGTGAGCGCACCGGGATTCCGGCGTTCCGCGAGATGCCTGGTGGCGCGCGCTCCCGGCTCACGGTCTCAGTCTGCTGTTTTGCGGGTGCCGAACACGAGCCCGCCCGCTCCCCCGTGCAGGTGGCTACCGCTTCCCGGGGCCCGAACGCGGCGGCTCCCTCCCCCTTCCGTTTATCTTCCGATATCTGTGCACGGTTTCATGGCTCCCCGCTTCGTACCTCAATACTCAGCGCTGGAGATGTTCATTTGTAGAGATCCAGATGTATCTTCCTGCGTCTCAGGCTGGTTCCGTGGTTGTTTAGGCTGGTCTGGTACCTATCCAGCTCGACTCGGGGGACCGGCTGAAAAAGGTGTCTCCTACTCTTCCGCCATCTTAACTCCTCCCTGGGAACACTTTTAATATGAACTACAAAGCTTTTTGGTCTGCCACTTTCTCTGTCCAGTCTCCCTTTCTTGTTTTAATCTCCAACTACAATAAAGATTTTCCTTTTCAGGATGCTTTCTTAATAGCTATTTGTTCAGTGAGCAAAAAACCCCTCATCTTTCCCAAATTTAACAAAATTTAATCATGAAAACTCTAGAAGTTTCTTAGGGCTGCCATAAAAACATACCACAGACAAGGTGGCTGGGAATAATAGAAATTTATTCTCTCAAATTTCTGGAGGCTACAAGTCAGGATACTGTTAGGTTGGCTCTTTCTGAGAGCTGTGAGGGAGAATCTCCAACTGCTGGTCACCTCAGGTACTTCTTGGCTTGTAGGTAGTATTCTCCCTGTGTCTTTGCGTGGTCTTCCCATTGTGCCTGTGTTTGTGTTAGAATTTTCCCTTGTTATAACGACACGGTCATGTTGACTTACAGCCTTTTTCTAAAGACCTCATCTTATCTTGAACATCGGCAAGGACCCTACTTCCAAGTAAGATCCCATTTATAGGTACTGGGGTTAGGATTTTCACATCTTTTTAGAGGACATTATTCAACCCATAACAAAAGTATCTTTTCGTTTTTTTTTTAAAGATTTTATTTATTTATTTGATAGAGAGACAGCCAGCGAGAGGGAACACAAGCAGGGGGGTGGTAGAGGAAGAAGCAGGCTCTCAGCAGAGGAGCCTGATGTGAGGCTTGATCCCAGAATGCCGGGATCACGCCCTGAGCCAAAGGCAGACGCTTAACGACTGAGCCACCCAGGCGCCCCCAAAAGTATCTTTTCAGACAAGGTCTATTTCAGAAACTTTCAACCTTGATAAAGGCAATATTCTATTGTCCTAAATAGCTATTATTGGCATTTTCATGTGTTTGTTTTCACTGATTAGCATAAACGCAGTAGGAGTCTTTATCAGGAGTGTCCCTGGAACCGATATCCCTTCTCTAACCAGTTGTCCAGGGCATTTGACTCATCAGTCTTTACCTCTAGGACCGAGAACACTGCTGGGAACCCAGAATGGTCTCATCAAATAAATGTTCTTTGAATCAACAACCTAGACCAGTCATCACAGTAATGGGAGTATAGCTGCACTTGGGCCAGGAAACTCCACTGCAGTGAGCAGTAGAGTAGAAACAGTACCCGGGTGACAAGGATACGTAGATTTTTTTTCCCCCCAGATTGCTTCTTCCAAATACCACCTTGATGACTTTCATAAAAAACACAGAATATTCCAAGAAAGCAATATTCATATGTTTCCATAATTTTATCAAAAGAGATAGGCTCTTATTTGGCCTCTAATTGAAAACGAAAATTCAAGAAAATTAGGGACAAATAAAGGAGGACAACTGGATTTTTCTTGGTGCACTTTCTTTCCAAGTGAGCCCTTGAAATTTTTCTTTAGCCTCTTTTCTATTTTTTCTCCCCCGCCCTCCATATTTGTTCTTTTCTCCTTTGCCTTCCATGTACAGACGGTAGAGTCTTCCCTGATCATACTTTCAGACTCCCCAGCATAAACATGAGTATCCAGCAGACTCTGTAGGGGGCTGGATTTGCTTGGAGCAAGTTGGGGCAGTTGTTCAGAGTCCTGATATTTGGAGGGATCTTTGGTATTGGGGGAAAAACCACTCTCAGGGAACAGTAGGTATGTGGCGGAGCAGGTGGCTTTACTCATTCCTGCTCAAAGTGGACCTCGTGTGTTTCTCTGTGATGATGCTATGACTTCGTGGCTGATCTTTTAACAAATACATTGGAATCCCTATGCCCTTGAGAAATTCTGTAGTTATCATAATGAAATGATTTTTTCACTATTTTTTGTTGCTTAGCATTGAACTTTCCTCTGTGCCCCCCGTACCCTTCAAAGCTGTAAGAATCCGATCCTGACTTTTTTCTCTGTGATAGCTAGTCTCAGAACATGAGTGCTTCTATCTCCTCGAAGGCTTGCTTTTGGGATGCTTTTTCTGAGAACCCAGCTACCATGTCGTGAGAACCCCAGGCACTGTCAAGAGGTCATGTGTAGTTGTTCCAGCTGACATCCGGGATCAACTGCCACCATGTGAGGGAGCCACCTTAGATGTCCATCCTATCCACCCTTCAGATGACTTCGGCCCTAGCTGACATCTGATTGCACAAGAGGTCCCGGGTGAGAGGTACCATGCTGAGCCCAGTCAACCCTCAGAGATATAAGAGATAATAAACTCTTAAAGCCACTAAGCTGGGGAGGGGTCATTTGTACAGCAGTTGATAACAAGAGCACCTCTCCTCTGGCCTTAAAGCCTGGGTACATGACTTACCCAGTGTACATATGCTGGGCCTGTCAGATAGTCTCCCTAGATTTCATATCTAGAACAGGTAATGTCAAGGTGGAGGGCCAGGGGAGAACTTATGGGAGCAGAGGGAGCTGTAGCAACACCACTGTCCATGGCAATTGCAGGAGTGGTGCTGGCCGCCCTGGGCAGTGAGCTGCTGGTGCTAGCAGCAGCGTCACTCCCCCATTGTTCCTGCCTGTTGTTTGAGCTTGATTATCCACTGTTCCTGGGAGTTCTCTGAGCCACCCTATATTTTCTCAATCACTTTTTCTTCTTCTGTCATCCAGGGTCTGTTGCTTTTGTGTACAACTGGTAACCTTAATTGATAGACATGTTACTCTTTTGTCCTGTTTGGAAGTGACTGTAGAATTGGAAGCACGGTCTTTCAAATCTGGAGAGTATTTTCACCCTGTAAAGGCAGATTTGATGTTTGAAGTGGCTCAGTAATATTGGGAGGAGGCATTCTGGTGGAATGAGGGGGAAAATCTTGTACCTAGTAGGAGCCATGAGATGTGTGTTTTAGTCTCAGAACTGGCACTGATTCACTGTGTTGATCTGGAGGATGTTGCTTCTGCCCTGTGGGCCCCAGTTTTGTCATCTTTATAATGTCAGTTGGGTGACTCTAGGCAATTCCTAATATTACTTTCAGCCTGGAAGATTTCCATGGTTGCCTTGTTGTTCCGTTTAAGCAAATGTTTCTTCCACACAGGACCCAGAAGAGGGGATTCATGGGATCCACTGTGGAGCCTACAATCTTCAGGATCACCCTACGGACCTGAGCAGGGCATATTATAGATGCTAAGACATGTTTTTAAATTTTTATTTAAGTAATCTCTACACCCAATGTGGGGCTCGAACTAATGAACCTGGAATCAAGAGCCTCATGCCCTTCTAGTGGAGTCAGCCAGATGCCCCTAGATGCTAAGAAATTTTTTTAAAAAGATTTGTTTATTTTAATGAGCAAGAGAGAGTGTGCCCACATGTGAGTGGATGGGGAGGGACAGAGGGAGACAGAGAATCCCAAGCAGATTCCCTTCTGAGCATGGAGGCTGACATGGGGCTTGATTGCATGACCTGAGCCAAAATCAAGAGTCTGATGTTTAACTGACTAAGCCACCCAGGCGACCCAAGAAGTGTTTTGAATGAGCGGCTGAGTGGTACTCTCCTGGGTGCTGGGGGTTAAAGGTAAATAAACTATGATTCCAGGGAAGCACAGAGAAATTATGGCACAGTGTGATGATTGTATTGGAAGCTTGGGCCAGAACTTTGGTGACACAGAGAAGAGGACACTCAAGCTAACTTCCTGAGAGAGGGGTGTGTGTGTTTACATACACATATTCTTGGGAGGGAAGTTAAGGGAAGTCTGGATAGAGGAGGACATAACCTTTATGCTGAAGAAGTGGATGAAGGAAACTTTAGGAAGAGAGAACAAGAGTGAGAAACTCCTAACGACCATGGAGATATTTGGAGAACAATATTCAATTGGCTGTGGCTGGAGTGCAGGAATCCTGACAGAATGAGGGTGGGAAGCAGTGGGAGGTCAGGCAGGGCTTGGATCACAAGGGCCGTTCTAGAGCAGGCTAGGGAGGCTAGACCCTATCCTGTAGGCAAAAAAGCCGTAGAAGTTTTTAATGCTGTGTGGTATTGAACCAGATCAAAACCCCAGGGCTGACTTTTGATCAGGATGCTAGCAGCCAAGGGAAGTCTCTTTTCTCCTGTAGCCAGAATAAAAGATACTTTTTTTGGGCTATGTCTGGACAGAGGCTTGTGAAATGATCTAAATAAGCCTCAAGGAGCCAGAGTTCACCTTCTGAAGTTCCAAGGGATTAAGGAACTTCAGGGAACAAGATACCCAAGTTCTGTTGGTACAGGTACATATTTCGCTTGTTCTTTGTGGAGGTGAGACTAAGAACATGAATGAAAGTATCAAATACTCTAAAGCACGTGTGGATTAAGTTGGTGAAAGGTGAAATTTCTGTCCTTCATGAGTTAATAATGTCTTCTTTTAAGAAATTAGAAACTTTACCAGGAGGTTTTTGAATACTTAAATGTCCACATCTGCATGGTCAAAGTGATAAAAGACATGTTTTCTTATCTCAGTGCAGTGACATCTTAAAAGGCTTTCTTTGTTAAATTGAAAGTTGCATGTCAGATTATTCCCTGTCTACAGTTCTCTGTTGATTCACTGTTACTGTACAGTGAAGTTGATGTAAGGCAAGACAGCACACTTTTAAGTTGTAAACTATGATTGTTGGACAAGAATCCTGACAATGTCAGACTAATCTCTTCTGATGGGTGCTGTACTGATAGGGGCTGACAACATAAACCCATGCTGGAAAATTCTAATCCATCACCTGGCACAAGACACGTTGCACCTTGGGGTTTATGGGAAAAGGATCCATTTGCATCTGTTTCAAAGTGAATTTTTCTAGGGGCATGAATGTCCCAACTTGACACCATCTTTTTATAAGGAGGAATCACAACAGACAATCTGGAAACTAAAGACACAGCAGCACGCTCCTGCGGCGGCGTCTGCAGTTTGTGTCAGACCCAGCTACCCACACTGTCGAATGCTTTGTATTACGTTTCTCGACTTCATCTCCATCGAGTGGAAGGATCTGTCCTGGGTAAACATCTTGACAAAATGGTCTTTACCAGCATCATTTAATTCTCCTTTTAGACCATTTTTGGTTTCCTGGTGGCGGTGGACAAAAGAGTTGTTTTTAAATAGCTCTGTTGTGTAGGATTAGGTGTCTCTGTTCTTGACCATTCATTCCGTTATGCTGCTCTGCCATTGCTTTTTCACTCTTCAGTGGTGAGCTAATGTGTGTAGCAGAACGATATTACTTGAAATAGCCGGCTCTCTCTATTCTCCCACAGGCATCTGTGTGCCCCTGACGGATGGAGAAGTGATGGCAGACATGTTAAGAGAAAGAAGGAGTCAATCATAGCAGCCAGCGCGTCTGTGGTGCTTACTGGTGGTCAGGTACTGCTCTCTGTGCTTCACATATGTGAATTCAATCGTCACAGCAGCCTTACAAGTTAGGGACAATTATAACATGAACCCGGACATTCTGGTCATAGTTCACTGCTTACCTTTATGCCTTAGGGTACCTTTCAGCAGTTTCTTACATGCAGAGTAAGATTATTAGTCCAGAGCATAACAGTATGCTTAAATAAAGTAGTATTAGAGAAGGAATCCCTCAATGTCCTTGTTGACATATTAAGAGCTAAGCCTGGAGACTGGAGATTATCTTTGTAATGTGGAGAGGCTACCCCTTCACTTTTAAGGCCTAGCATCTCCATGAATGAAAAGGACACAATGCAGAGGGAGTACAGTCAGAAGAAAAAAAATTGTCTCTTTTTCCACGGAAGTCTGTGGGAAGGAGGAAGAGGTCGGCAAAAGCAGAAAACCATTTAATCACTTGGGTTATGGCTTTACACTTACTGCCTCATTGCCAACCCAAGGTTAAAATCCTAAAGAACGTAGTAAATACACTGTGTCAGAGAAAATAGTCACAATGGTGGGATTAGGCAGAGGAAGAACCGAGTCACGGTCGTTGCGTATAGCTGTGCAGGATGTGTACTACACAATTCCACAGGTCACCATATGCTTAGATTTGGGAATGCTTTGTCCCTTTGAGTTGTGTTTTGTGGTGGCCCTGGTCCGAGTTGGCTTTCTTGAGTCTGTTTTGTCCTCTGTGTGTGGTATGGAAATGTCCAGGAACTCCCCTGTGCCTGTGGAGTTACGTACGTGGTGGCTGATGTGCCTAGCAAGCAGCACTTTCAGAATGGGTATTCCAAGCTTGATAAAGTAGAAACTAGGGGATGTGGGATAACTCTGAAACAGAAATCAAGTGGGAATCATGTGCAGAACTCAAAGGAATATATTGTGCTAGCAAGAGGTGAAGGAAGGCCACTTCAACAGAAAGAACTTGTTAGGCCTAATGAAGCAGACGGGATACCCTGAATTCATTGGCCATAGACTTAATCAGCAGATATCAGTAGGGTGAGCAGTGACCAAGTCAGCATAGGACTTGATTGCTGCGAAGTCCAGATAAGACTCAGAGAGCTGTGCACCTACTATGCTTTGGGATATAAAAAGCAAATAAACTATAGAGTTGGCTTTGAAATTTCTTAGGCTCATGGGGAAGACAGACTGAAATAAATGGAAATCAAGTTTGATAATATGGTATTAGAGGTATGCCTGAAATAATAGGGGGTATACAAGGGAGAGTGTAATTGACTGCCTGGTGCACAGCACACAGGAAAGACCTCACAGGAGAAGTGATGACCTCATGGGTTTTGATGGATGATTGGGAGTAATATTTTCTTTGGATTTGTGTTCTGTGAGTGAAGTCAGTGGGACAAAAGAGTATGTGTTAGGAGCTTCGCCTGGTGGCTCACTCTTGGTCCTCCCTTTCCTGCCTCCTTAAAAGGGAATAATCTTGGCCATCTGCTTTCTTCCTCTTGGTTTCATGCCCCACCTGGCCCATCCTCCCTCCTTCCCCCAGTCAGGGAGTGCTGTGCACCAGTGGAGGCCTGGGTGTAGGTGCTGCGAAGGTTGGAGTAAGTGCATGGGCTGTACCGCATTTTGGAGTGGGTCATAATGGTGGCCATCCTTGCCCTCGTCTGGCAGTACTATGGTGCATTTTCCTCATCCTGGGTGAGCCTCTTGACCACACCTGATCTAGATATCTAGCATATCCTAGCCCCAGGAGTTGCCCATCTACCATGCTTTGGGGTTGCATGTTGTGGGAAGGGCAGGTGCCCAGTTTGACTTCCCAGACCAGGCCTGTGGTGTGGCACTTCCGTCCTGTGCTGGAAGGGGAAACTGGCAGCCAGGGGCTTTGCATGCTCCAAGTCACCCTGGCACCTGTGTGGGCTTCAACTCTCCCTGTCTAAGGGAGCATGACCTTAAGTAGCAAATAAAGAATACCATGCCCGGTCAAGAGAAAGACCATGGAAAGAAAATGTCTTTTATTGTAGAGATGTTAAGGGTTTTTCTTCTCTCCCTGAACCCCCCTACCCCTGCCACTTTTTTTTTTTTTTTTTTTAAATAAGAGACATGACATTTTCACTTTTGGTACTGGGTACCAAAAATTTCATAGCTAGTCCTGGGCATGGGAGAAGAGATGAATGAATGAATGAATAAAAACCCACCAAGCCCTTTTGTAGACCCCAAGCCACCACATCCTCGTGTCCCCTGTTGGGGTGTGAAGTGACATCACTTCATAAGAAGACTAAGTTCTGGCTTTATGGACGATTAAGGTTCAGAACAGTGATTCCTCAGCAACCACAGGCAGACAGAAGAAGACAAGAAACAAGAAAGAATCATGGAAAGGAGACATTAAATATAGGATTAATATCTGAAGATTAAACCTAAGAACTGAGACTCTAGGGACATATATCAACATCAAGACAGGCCAAGAATACAGGGTGTTTCAGTAAGACATACTCAGGACATTGGGTGAACGGTTACAAGCCTAGACAGAAAAATGAACATTTTTGCTACTGTGGTCAGATCCAAACCTGTTATTAGTAATAAGGCTGTGATTGTTCTACCTATAATATAGATATTTTTTATTTAAGTAGAAATTCAAGAAATAATTGCATCTGGTGCTCAAATAATGCATTACTGAAAGCCAGAAATTCTTCTCAAGTGCACAGGAATTTCTGGAGTTGTGATTTTTAAATGTTCCATCTGGTTACCTGCATAGACACATATGCAAACACTCATCAAACTGAACAACTTAAAATCTGTGTACTTTATGTATCTCATTGAATATGTTTTATACTTTAATATTTTAAATAAATGAATAAAAGGAAAAATTTAGACATCCAAAAAACCCACAAAGAAACAACAAAACAGTGATTCCAGTTCACCTGGAAAACTGAAGTAAGTGCCAGTATCAGAGGGCCCAGCTCCGGGATTTGCCCTGCTGTTACACTAGAGGCACCTGCTCACATGTAATCTCCGTGGCCAGAGTGATACAAAGAAATGCAAGATTAATGCGGAGGGAAAGAAGGACTGTTGATTTATTGATCAGGAATGTGTTAAATAGTACTCTAGTGGCCTAAGACAGTTAATACATCTTCCAAAGCAGGTAATTGGCCAGCAACTGAGAGAAAAGAATGTGGGATCCTAAGGCACTAGTGCTGGAGCAGGTGGTGGGGGGAGTCTTTGAGATTATGTCGCCCAACTCTTAACAGACAATGAACCTGATACCTGAGAAGTGAAATGACTCCTGCAAAGTCACAAAGCTACTTCCTTACAGAGCTGGCCTCGAATCAGGTTCCCTGACCTCAGGGCCAAGGCTCATCTCTCTTGCTTCTGAGCCCCATAACTAATAGAAGTGATTGTAAATCTTGTGGCAAAGAATTGGTTTGTTATTAGTATAGCACCTGATATTGGCAACTTAAGAGTGTTTTTCTATTAGACAAGTGTTTCTGAGGATGAAACTTTTTATGAAGCATAGAAAATTGGTTCCCTATCAGCAGGGTTTCCTAGCCTAGATCTAAAAACAACCAGCAAGAAATCCAGCCTCCTCATTGTGAAATATGATTGTCTCAGATTTGCAGAGGCAGCACTATGTTGACACAATGAAATTGGCCGTTGCTTGAAGTAGGATGGAGAGAACTGGTCTAGGCCAGTTAAAAGCTGGGAACATCACATGCCTTCCTGGAATAGTAATGCAAAGAGGATAATGTTCTG
The DNA here is from genome assembly GCF_023065955.2 of Ursus arctos. NCBI lineage: Eukaryota > Metazoa > Chordata > Mammalia > Carnivora > Ursidae > Ursus > Ursus arctos. The sequence continues at coordinate 8,833,973 of NW_026623019.1, read as the reverse complement.
GCAAATTGTTACCTTTCACTATGGCATATTGTAATCTGGGGTGGTGTTGCTTGCTGTCCAGGACCAGTGTTTTTCCCCATTAGGTCAAAATAAATCTTTGGAACAATGAGAACAGCTTCAAAAACCTCAAATGAAGAGAGTGCATGATAGAATAGTTCAGCACACTTGGCCAGGTGCTAAAGTGAGATGTAAGGTGTTGTGGGTTGTCTAAAGAGTGGCCTTTCCCCCACCACCTGTATCATTAATAAGTCCCTAACTACTCTGGGATCTTGGAGGAGGTATGCATATTTGCTTAGACCTAAGAACATTCTTTAATTGTTGAATTCCTTTCTGGGATGAGATTTGGAAAGAATTACCTGTCATAGCCTTGGTGTCCCAAGTAGGAGATTTGGGGTTGGCTAGTTCCATTCTGTGCCCCACTGAATGGTTCCTGATCCTTGTGCTGACTGTATCTCTTGGATTGTAGGTAGAAACTTAGACTGCTGTAACTTGCAGAAGACTTTGAGTCCCGTTGATCAAACTCCTCATTTTATAGATAGGGAAGCTGGTAACCAAAGAAGTTGAGTCATTTACTCCAACTGACTCAGTTTGTTAGTGGCACGTTTGGGAGTGGAACCCATGTTTGTTCCCACTGTGCTGTGCTACCTGGACACATGCCTACAACATAAATGATAATTTCAGGAGAAACTATTAAAATAGTAAACTTGGCATTCAGGAATAGGATTTCAAATAATGCTTTGGAAGGCTGTTTCTAATGGTTTCCATGAACTGTGGGACCTCATAGCCATAGTACCCTTTGAGTCCATATCATGGGATTGCTGTGGATGTGAAATGGACAAGTGGCTTGGTTTAGTGATTTTTTTTCAGTTAATAAGAAGTAGGACAGGGCCTTGGGTTATTCATTATTAACATCCCAGTGCCTTAGCATAGTGCTCAGCATAAAGCAGATACTCAGAGGGTCATGGGCTTCTAGGGTAGGTCAGCAGAAACTCTTATTTGTCATCTGTTGACTAACACCTTAAATGCTGTTGATCAGAGTGTATGAGAGTAAAGACAACATCAGAGAAAAGGTGAATTTTGTGCTTTTTGATGTTGGAGAGTTCATCTAACTGTTCTGAATCTGATTTTCGTTATCTGTAAAATAAGAGTCAGACTAGATCCCTGTTTTCTTCTTATGCTAACATTACATGATCCAAAAAAATGTAAACTTTTCCATAATAATTTTGATGGAGACATTGCATGTACATGTGTATGTTTGGCTTGCTCTATAGACATAATATATGGGAAGGTGGTTTTTAGTTCTGAAAATCAGAAGCACATGGGTTTAAATGGCTCTTCAGTTGTATAGGTTAGTCATTTCTTGTTGGCCTATTGAACAACAGTAACAATACCACCATAAAAATCAAAAGCTTTTTAGTGGCTTAAAGAGGGGAAAATTAACTGTAAATTTTAGTAAAACTTGTGGATAGTATTTGTTAGAAAGGTGTATTGTGGCTTTTTATTTGGAAACCCCACAATTTTTTCCTCTGTCTGCCATAAACCACTCTACAGTGACAACCAAGACACCATATTGCTCTAATGCTAAAGATAGTGTAACTTGCATTCAGGGTGTTGAATTAGGCTCAGGCTCCAGGAATTGATTTATAACTTAAGGTGAAACCTTAAGTCCATGAAACCACATGGACTTTTGTCTGCGAACAAGTATGACCAATTGCACCTGTATTCCTCAAAGCAAACGCTACTAAAATATCAACTCAGCATATTTTTACTCTCAGTAGTATTCAAAAGATATTAATCACATATGGCTCCATGGGAAGAATTCATTTAAAGGGAATCGACAACACTGATATTTCTCCAAAGTCCAAGCAATAGGGGTTCAGGAATCAGAGACTCCTAAGAGTGGGAAGAGACCATTTAATTCAACCTTCTTATTTTACAGATGAGAAAATTGAGACCAAGGGAGGTTAAAGGACTTGCTTAAGGCCACACAGCTAATTTGAAACATAGGACTGAAACACATCTCCTAACCCCTGCTCTAATACTTTTTTTTTTTTTAAAGATTTTATTTATTTATTTGAGAGAGAGAACATGAGTGGTGGGGGAGGAGTAGGAGAGGGACAAGCTGACTCCAAGCCGAGCACAGAGCCTGACACGGGGCTCGATCCCACAATCCTGAGATCGAAATCAAGAGTTGGCTACTCAGCTGACTGAGCTACCCAGGCGCCCCCTGCTCTAGTACTTTTGCCTCTATACCCTGAACATCCCAGTGTAACCATTACTTAAACCCTAAGGTTTGTCTGCCATTGACTGTTGCCTGAATGCTGAGGAATGTGCTGAATATTTCACGTGCTTCAAATCATTTAATCCTCAATATAATGCATTTTATCATTGAGGAAACTGGGCTTAGAAAGGATTCCTAACTTCCTAACATGTTAGGGTCATATGGCTACTAAGTGGTGGGACCAGGTAGAAATTCAGACAAGTTAATTAATTAAAAACTCTAGCATAAGCTTCAGTATGTAGGGAATGGAGTTAAATTTGAGTTTCAGATGAGCAATGTGTAATTTTTTCTTTTTAGTACAAGTACTATGACCCAAATATTTCATGGGTCAATGAAAATAGAACGTTCTGTGTTTTAATTTGCTACATATGGCTACTTTAGCCCAACCTGTCCCAAGGTGTTCTATCCCATGGTTGTTTCGCCTCTTTGGCTTTGAGAGGAAGTACTCTAGGGTCATTTTTCTGCCTTCATTTCTGAGCCCATCACCTCTTGAAATTAACAGCATCCTTTGTTACTAGTTTACATTTTGATTTCTTAAGGTTAGAAATTAATCTACTTCCATTGGGAGCTTGGTGCTGAGAAGAGATCTGATAGGGAGTAAGATGGGATAGAATGTTTCTGGGGGTAAGATTGCACAGGTACTGGTTATAGTTACTAAGGACAGCTGAGCAAGCAGTGTTCTAAGTTGAGTGATTTCTTTCCTTGGCATGATATCTGTTGTTGCAAATTTTCCAGTGGCAATTACTTTCCCCCTTGTTTTTCCCAGGATAACACTATTTGATGATAAAGAAGGCCCATGACCTATTATTTCAGCTTTACTCCAGGACATGGAGCTGGGGGAGTCAGTATAGTTGAAACCAGTATAATTAGGCAGACTAATTGCAGACTCTGATCCTTTCTTGAGTCCTGAGGAATGCATTTTTCCAAATGTGGGGTGGAGAATTTTCTCCTCATCTCCTCTTTTCAAGTCTACCCTTTACTGACATCTACACTGAGTCAGAAGCGAATGCAAACATGCCCTAAGAATACATACATGTTTCACCATTAGGAATCTTCTTGATGTAATTCACTGTTTGATCCCACACTAGACCAAAAATAAGCATTTGTTAAAATTCAACACTTTTTCACATTAAAACAAACATCTTGTTATCTAAGAGTAGAAAGATTGTTACTTGGAAAAAAGGAATATATAAGAAACCTATAGTCAGCAACACACTTCAGGATATACTAGAAACCTTGTCATTAAAGTAAAGAATAAGGCAAGGATTCAGCATTTTTCTGGAGGTACCTGTCAATGCAATGGGTGGGAGAAAACGTAAGATTAAAATTACATTTACATATCAGCTGACTGTATAGCAAGAAGATCCTAGACAACCAATTAGCAATGATTAGAATTACTAAGAGTGAGTTTAGGAGGTCTAAGATTAATATATCTAAACTGATGGCATTTTTACATTTTAACAAGAACTAATCAGAAAACAAAAACCCCATTCAAAACAGCAAAAACAAACAAAAATCCCTCAAATATCTTGAAATAAACTGGGAATGTAAGCCTTACATGAAGACAATGATAGTTTTCTAGAAAGATAGGAAAAACGCCCTGAATAAAATACACCTACATTTTCAGATGAGATTGTTACATAGATATAGATGTTTCTGTCCAGAGTAAGCCTTAAAATAAAACCCCTGAGAGGGTTAATGTAACACCATGAGCTGATATAAGGAAACTTCTACAAATTAACAAGAAAAATAAACCAACAGCTCATGTGATAATGTGAATTAAAAGTAACAGTGAGGTACCTTTCATGTGTCTATCAGATAGAGACAGTGTGGGGGAAAGGAGGAATTATCTATAGTCTGTGGAACTATAAATTGGTATATATATTTTTTGGAGTTCAACTTGACTGGAGCTATTAAAATTGAAATGTATGAGGAAAACTGAAAATGCTTACACAAAAGAAAGAAATTGGACCCCTATCGTACACCACTCAAAAATTAATTTAAAATTAGTTAAAAACTTAAATGTAATGCCTGAAAAAAAAAAACAACTCAGAAAACATAGGGAGAAAGCTCCTTGACATTGTTCTTGGCAATGATTTCTTGGATATGACACCAAAAACAAAAATAAAGAGGTGGACTATGTCAAACTAAAAAGCATCTGCACAGCAAAAGAAACAGTCAAGATAAAGAAGCAGCCTGCAGAATGGGAGAAAATATTTATCTGGTAAGAGGTTAATATCCAACATATGTAAGGAACTCATGTACAACTCAATAGTAAAAAACCAACCCAAATAATTGAAATAAAAGTGAGCAGAAGACTTGAATAGCCATTTTTCCCCCAAAAAGACAGAATACCACCAGGTACAGGAAAAGGTGCTCAACATCCCAAGTCATCAGAGAAGTGGAAATCAAAATCACAGTGAGGTACTACCTGTTAGGATGATGAAGAGAAAGACTACAGATGAGTGCTGACAAATGTAGGAGAAAAGAGAACCCTTGTGCCCTGTTGAGAATGGAAACTGGTGCAGCCATTATGGAAAACAGTGTAGAAGCTTCTCAAAAAAATTAAAAATACAACTATCATATGATCCAGCAGTCGAACTTTCTGTGTATACAACCAGAGGAAATGAAAACCAGACCTTGAAGAGATCTGTGTTCGTTGTGGCAGCATTCACAACAGCCAAAATACAGAAACAACCTTAGTGTCCATAAGTGGACACTAAGATGAGTGGATAAAGAAAATGTGGTGAATATATACTGTGGAATATTATTCAGGCATAAAAAATGAAATCTTGCCCTTTGTGACAACACAAAAGATGGACCTTGGGGATGTTAAGTGAAATGTTAGAGAAAGGCAAGTACTATATGATCTCATTTATATGTGGAATCTAGGGGTAAAGAAGCTGATAGAAACAGTACAGTGGTGATCACCAGGGACCAAGGGCTGGGAGATAGGGGGAGATGTTGGTCACAGGGCACAAACTTCTAGCTAGGAGATGAATATGTTCTGGGGATCTAATATACAGTATGGTGACTATAGTTAATACTGTATTGAATACTTGAAAGTTGCTAAGAATAGATCTTGTATATTCTGACCACAAAAAATTGTAATTTTTTGAGAAGAATGATGTATTAACTAACCTTATTATAGTCATTTCATTAGCTATACATGGATCAAACTATCTTGCTGTGTACCTTAAACTTATACAATGCTCTTTGTCAATTATATCTCAAAGCTGGGAAAAACCTCAATATAAAAAAATCTTATTTTTAAAATAAAATGTTTGAGAAAAAAGCATGATATAGTTGACAAGTATAATGAAATTTGAAAAATAAATGTACGTAAATACATACAGTGTCTGAAAAAGTCTGCATGCACAGATTTGTAGAAAAAATTTGAAAGGTACATTGTAACTTGTTAATAATTTTTTTTTTTTTAAGAGTTTGAGTTTAAGAGTCTAAAGCGATGGGGCCCAGGATCTTTTTTTTTGTATATTTCGGTATTGTTTGAATTTTTTGTCATAAAAATATTAAAAACAGTGGAACTCAGAATGAAGTCCCATTTTATTTTTAACATACGTGGTTTCAAACTTTGGACAGGTGAATCAAGGGGAATAAAATGAACAGGGGGCTAGTTTCTTTTAAGAATCTTAAGTCCTTTAAAAAATAAGAGAAGTATGAAGACAAAACCTGTCTTTCAGCAGTGACCATCCATTTGATAAGAAATTTATCTCTTTAGTTGACAACTTCTTATAAGTGCCTAGTAAACGAACTGGATCTTCATGGATTCTTCTAGAAGCAGGGGAAGAGGGATCAAAGTTTCCCACAAACTCTTGGTGAACCTTATAAAATATTGGCTGTTCTGTAGGTTGAGAGAGATGTGACTTGCATTTGTCTTTTATATTCAAAATATTTTCTGTGATTTAAAGCATTCATTGCTTCCTTTTGCTGTCAAGGAAATGAAGGAAACACATTTCAGTAGCACTTTCCTGAATGTACTTATCTCTAGCTACTGCTATAAATATGTAGTGATCAGATTCTCCCAGTGCCCAATAAATCAAGATCTTTGGCCAGAACTTTGCTTGTGTCCTGTGAAGGAATAGTCTCCTCCCCAAGTTAAATTGTGAATTCCTACAGTTACTCCCTTCCCTAGGGACAGAAAGTAACCAAAGGTAAATGTGGGTTTAAAAAATGCTAATTTCATGCCTTGATTTACAACAGGCTGTGGAACATCTGTGACTGGAGGCTGCGATTGGTGTTTGAGAGTTACTTGCTGAGCACCAAATAGGAGCCAAGCACTGTTCTTGGTGCCGGGGTACATAAAAAAACAAGGCATGGTTACTGTCTTCAGGGAGCTCAAAGACGCAAGAGAAAGAAACTATATTTGGGTCAAGTCAGAGGGGAGGCAGTCAGTGGGCTTTAAAGAAGAAATCAGCTAACTTAAAATAGAAGAATTTGATTTTAAATTGTGTATTTTATGGCTTTCTGCTATTAAAATGCTAGAATGACATTGTCCCTGTTGAGGTTTTAGTCCTTTTTTAAGGTTTTGGTTTGAACTCTAGGTACCATACAAGGACTTTGAGCACTGATGGTACTGAGCTTCAGCTACCGTACTTCTTTGTAGAATGGCTGTAACTCCGTCTCCACCACCATCCCTCAGATTTCCCTAGAAAATTGCTCTTAGACCAAATGCAAGGAGTCAGTTCAAAAAACATTCTCAGAAACGTGTGATAAGGATGCAAGTCATTCTTAATACAGTGAGCTAAGCATGCTTATGACAGCTGTTCTCAGCATGCATCAGCATCACCTGGAGACTCAGGATTCTGATTGTGGGGCTCCATCCCCCCATTTTCTGATTTAGTAGCTCTAGGTTAGGGTGGAGAATTGACATTAAAACAAGTTCTGGAGAAATACTGATATTGCCGGTCTGAGGACCATACTTGGAGAACCACAGCCTAATTTAAGGCAAGCTGTCTCAACGAGAAGACTGATTTTTTTTTTTTTTTTTTTTTAAAGAGAGCAAGCTGATAGTCTGATGCTATTCAGAGTCAGTTTTAAATAATGTGCGGCGATGGTCATATGCAGTCAACTCAGCATCTTCCTTAGTAAGGACACAAAGGCAGTCCATGGTTGTATGTGCCGGTTCAGACAGCCCAGCGTCAGATCTTGGCTCTGTCCCTCACTAGCTGTGTGCACTCATGGACGTTAGCTTGATTCCTCTGTGTCTTAGTTTCTTCATTGGTAAAATGGCACCACCGGACCACTGATGATCTTAAAGGGCCATGTCTGCAAACCTTTCTGAAACCCTCTTGGGGGCAGGTTTGTATAGGTTCTCCATTTTTCTGAAATCATTTTTTCTGTTGAGAATCCTTTGCTATCTCTGTGTCTGCTCAGAGTCTAAGGAACTACTTTTCAACTTCAACTGAAGTTTAAAATTTTCTAATTTTTTGCTCATTTTGTACAAGAAAGAAAACATTTTATTATTTTAAAATCACTCCAGAGTAGTTTTTTTTTTAAGACTTTATTTATTTAATAGAGAGTGTGCATGCACAAGGGACAGAGGGAGAGAAGGGAGAAAGAGGCTCCTTGCTCAGCAGGGCTGGATCCCAGGCCTGACCTGAGCCAAAGGCAGATGCTTAACAGCCTGAGCCACCCAGGTACCCCTCCAGGGTAGTTTTTGAACACTTGTAGAGGACGAGTGTCTAGTCTTATTATTTTTTAAAGATTTTATTTGTCTGAGAGCGTGGGTGCACATGCATAAGCAGAGGGAGTGGCAGGGAGAGGGAGAAGCAGGCTCCCCACTGAGCAAGGAGCCCCATGTGGGATTTGATTCCAGGACCCTGGGATCATGACCTGAGCCAAGGCAGATGGTTATCCAACTGAGTCACCCAGGTGTCCTGAGGAAGAGTGTTGTAAAATGTAGGTTTTATTATTATTCAGGTGTTGTGAGGCTAACAGATCAGGAGACGGTTGAAAAGATGGTTTCTCACAGTTTCCAAATGGGGGAAGCACACTACTCCCTGCAAGGATACTTTGGCAGGCACCAGAGTTGGCCAGGAGGCAGAAGGAGCAAGTGACCAACAGCCTTTACTGTGGTTGACATTGGAAGGGCAAGGCAGGGTAAGCAGGTTAAGGACTGACTCTAGGTAGAATACTTTCAGTGGGCCCTTGGGGAGAGGAGCTGTTCCTACTTATACCTGCCCCTGGGGTGATCAGGGCACAGTGGATTTTGGCCTGGCTGTGAGAGCTTGGTAAAGGAGGTGGTTGGGGTTTGGACTTCGAATTGGTTAGTTTGCATATGAAAGGTGTGCTACTTGGTGAGCTGTGGCTCTCTCTAGGGATTAGCTAACCCTGGGAGGGATAGTTCCTCTTCAGGTATTGATATAGATGTCAGAGCATCAAGAATGCAGAAAACAAGAATACATAGTTAATACAAAGGAGGGCAGAGTGACTTGGCGGTGAGGCTGATTTTAAGTGTGTCTCTCTGACTAGGTGACTCATACCAGCTCTCCAGTGTCCTGTATGTTTGCTTGCTAAATTGAGCAGCCTGACTTTCTAGTCTACAGCTTATTCAGAAAATCAAGTATTGGTTGAATTAATGAATCCATTTTGGGTAGAATAATTTTGTTTCGCCTGTGCTTTAATTCCATTCTCATGCGACACTGATGCTTTAATAGCATTTTGCATATCTGTTCTGTTCTTCTAAGCCTGTTGACTTGTCCTTCCTGGTCCTTACAGTCTTTCTTCTCTCATACTCAGGCAACTCTCCAGCTCCCAGAACCAGAGCCCGGTTAGGACTGGGGAGTTTAAGGAGCTGCCAGGGCTACATGGAAGTGTTGGCATCAAGTCAGGCTCACAGGCCAAGTTAATTAAGGTGGATGATCTTGCAGTAACCCATCCAATACCCCCAGATCCTCTAAAGCCAAGGTTTGAAATTCTTCTTGCAAAAGGCATTGTAAATATCCATGTCTCCAAGTAGCCATTCTCCAACTTCAGTTGTTTTGGGAATCAAATTATTGAGACCTTAATGGATTTAGAGGAATCCAGAAGAACTGGAAAGCAAGGACAGGGTGTTACCTAAAAAGGGCACTAATGGCTACAGGACCATTAGGGATTCCAGTGATACTAACATGAAGTCAGGCTGAGAACTGTGCTTTACCTTATGGAATTTCTCAGGGTTTCATCCTTAATTCCTCCCCATTCCCCTAATTCTCCCATCAAGTTATTCTTGTTCGTATCATTTCAGACTACTGACTCTCAAATTTGTATCACTAGCCAGCCCTCTCATCTGAGCTCCAGATTTACAAACCAATTTGGTGTCTCTGCATGGAGGTCTTAAAAATATTTCAAAGGTAGTCTATCAGTTTTGCCCTCCAAGTCCCTCTGATCCTGCTAATGTTCTCCAGCATGGAAACTGATAGTGACAATGATCTGGTGGCTCTGGCTGGAAATCCAGATGTCATCCTTAATTCTCTACATCCCTAAGTCCATCCTGCGGTGAGTTCTCAATTGAAACTCCAAAAGATATCTTAAATATATCCCTTCGTCAGCATCTTCACCATTTCCTTGAGTCCAGTCTCCACCATCGTTCCCCTGATTGGTTTTTCCACTCTCATTCTTGGTCTCCTCCAGTCAGTTCTCTTCCCAACAGCCAAAGTGATATTGTCACATCGCGTGTTACATTGTGTGCCTCTTTGGCATAACATTCTTCTTTGGCAAGTCCTTCTGTGAATTTGGAATAATACCCGAATTCCTTAGACCTAACACCCTTCATGAGCTGGTCCCTGCTGGACTGTTGCAGCCACTTTTCTAGTTTTCACCCTGCCCCACCCACACTGATCTTGTTTTAACTCCGGAAACCCACTACCTGCTTTCCTATTTAAGGACTTTCTATGTGCTGCACCTCTGTCTGCAGTGCCTTCCTACCACATGCCTAGCTAGCTAGCTCTTTCTCATCCTTTGTGCGGCAGCTGAAATGGTACCACCCATGGGAACATGCCCTAACCACTGTCCGTCTCTCCTTCCTTCCTTTCTTTCTTTCTTTCTTTCTTTCTTTCTTTCTTTCTTTCTTTCTTTCTTTCTTTCTTTCTTTCCCTCTCTCTCTCTCTTTTTTTTCCCTTTCCCTTTCCCTTTCCCTTTCCCTTTCCCTTTCCCTTTCCCTTTCCCTTTCCCTTTTCCTTCCCAACATTTTATTTATTTGAGAAGAGAGAGAATACACGCACAAGCCAGAGGAGGGCCAGAGGGACAAGCAGACTCCCTGATGAGTGAGGAGCCTGACACGGGGCTCAGTCTGGGGACCCTGAAATCATGACCTGAGGTGAAGGCAGTCGCTTAACTGACTGAGCCATCCATGTGCCCCCTGACTTCTGTTTCTAAAGTAGGTTTCTTTCCCACCATATTCTCTACCTCAGTGCCTTATTGGTCATTTTCCAAAAATACTAAGGATAATTGATAATTGTTTCTTATTTTGTTCTCCCTTACTTAGTATAAATGTCCTATAAGGGTAGGGACCAGGCTTGTGTTGTTCATTGGAGTACCGTAGAGGTCCTGGTACATGGCCCAGTACAGAATTGGCTCCAATTTCTGGATAAATGAATGAATTAGCACTTGTTTTTATCACACCCCACCCCAAACCTGGAGTTTTGTAACTTAGCTAAACTTTGGTGGCTGGGTCTTGTATCCTCTTGCAGAATCTACCTGCGTACCTGAACCTTTGCCGAGTGAGAGCTAGTAGTTCGTCTTCTCTTTATCCTGCTCACCTGTTAGGTTCAGAGGTTACTATATTCCATTTACCATGCTGAACTTTCTGAAACTGGGTCTGTTTCCATTACATAGATAATTTTTCTCTTTGCTCTGGACCAGTGCACTTAGCTTTTCACGTCCAACTGAGCCTTGGGAAGGGACGTATAAGATGCTTTAATTTTCTTGTTATATTGGAAATCATCGTCAAATACCTGTGACTGTAGGTATTTGTCACCGTATTTTTTTATTTTCCTCAGCTGGGCTAACTGGTGGAGTGATAGAGTAGAACTTAAGGTCCCTTGTCCTTGAAATGTTCAATGTATATTTTTCTGAGTGACACTTTTTAAAATAAACTGTCACAGGTGTCATCTGAGGTACAGTGCAAGCCAGTGTGAACAGGACTACATGAAGCTAAATGTTAAATAGCATAGCAAGAAGAGTATGTGTTAGTGTTTATGCTGCTTTGAATTGTTCAAACCTTTGAAGGGATTTTTGTCATGCCTTCCTCATGAGATCATAAACTGGAGAGCAGAAGCTGTATTGTATGATTTGTTTTTCTAGAGCATTGCTGAAAAGAAACTTGTACCTTCTTATCCTCTTAAAAGATACTGGGGAGAGACCCCAGTCACCATGAGATGCAGGACGATGAGTTAGAATGGGTAGTCCAAATAGCAAATGGGGGAGCATTTTGGGTTTGGAAAATATGAGTGGTAAATTACTCAATTGCTGGTTCATGATAATTTTTAATGAGCAAATGATATAATTATTCGTGCTCGCCCTCCTCCCTCAAGAAGGGATCAGGAAGAACATGGAAGTGCTCAAAATCACTGATGGTGGTAATAATAATAATAATAATAATAATAATAAAAATAAAAAAAACTGTTAATGTTCCGAAAGACAGCCTGGAGACTTCCCAAATGCCTTCCTCTATTTTTGTTCTGCTAGACATTCTCTTATCTTTGAATCTTTGTCCTGGTTTATCTATTTATTTTTTTTCCCTAAAGCTGCTACTGGAAGGCTGGTTGAGAAAACTGAAAAGTTGAGTGGGAAATTCACTCTTGGGCTTTGGCTGAATGGGTGGGTGACCAAGTGTGTTAGTTTTCCTAGGACTGTCCCCGTTTTAGCACTGACAGTCCCATGTCCAGGAAACAAGTCAGTCCTGGGCAGCTCAGGAATGCGGCTGAACTTCCCGGGTGGAGAACTGGCAGAACCTGGGGAAAACGGAAGAGTGGATGAAATGAACACTGGTATCCCTGTCCAGTACCTTTTTCTCTATCCTTTCACCTGCCTACCTTATACCCTGTGTCACCTCCCAATAAAAATAAAATGATGAAAATAACACAAATATAAGTAAAATATAAATGTATTTTAAAAATCTGTATTTTTTTTATTTCTACCACTCTTCCATGCCTTCGTCTATGACTTGACCTTCCCTGAAGTGTTGTTGCCCCAACTTCCATCTGCTTGTGAACTCTTCGGCATCTTTAACATCCATCTGAGAAAACCTCTTCTCTCAGATCCTTAAATACCCCCTTCTCTTCCCAGAGATTTAGTTACTTCTTTCTTTTCTGTATATCCTTTCAGGTACAAATATTAGGATATTATATTGACATCAAGAATCTGAGCCAGCTAACTTGGATCTGTTTAAATCTGCCCAGCATCAGGGACCCATTCAGTGAGGATGTGAGGGCAGAGATGACTCTTGGAAGAAGTACCTGCCTAAAAATCTGCTGCCTTTGTGTCTCTGTCTCAGGAACATATAGTATCCCCTCTTTGATAGTGGATAGGTAAAGGGGAAGTGAAAGAGTAACTTCATGATAGCCATTTGGTGGCTGCCAGACGTAGAGAAAGAAGGCAATTAAATAGGCATTTTATGAGACTTCTGTGATAGGGCAGACTTCCCACTGGGCCTCCTGTTTGGAGGGTTCTAACAGGAAATTGGTCACTGTAGATTCACATGGCAGGAGAGCTCAAGGAGAGTATTTAATGCAGCTCTTTGACATGTGGTTTAAGAGCTCCAGAATCCAGGTACTACTCTGTGAGTCTCCCATTTCAATGGCTCTTATATATGTTGGAATGCAGCATTGGGTTTTCCCCAAACTTAGAAGGCAACTGTGACTGATTTCTTGATCTTTGAAGGCAGTGAGCTGCTTCACTATAATAGGAAACAAAAGCTGTCAGCAGCAGGGGTGTCTCTCTGACAGCCTTCTACAGACTACCTGTGTAGCACTGATCACATTGGTTTATAACTTGTGTTTTATATCTGAACTTCATATTAAATCTCTGTGCTTCCTGGGTCCCTAGTACCAGAAAGTTCCTAACAAATATTAATTAAGCACTTAGTTCTTGGCCCGAATGTACAAATTGCTGTTAATTATATAGTGTATTTGCACCATAATGTGGGATATGATCCTTAAGTGAGCAAAAATCCCTTAAATCATTATTGGCATAATAAAATATATAAACAGATAAACTGTCCTGAGAAAAGTGCAGCACAGATTTGTTTTTTTCCCTGAGTTAGAACAATTCTTTGAACAAAATGAATTAGCATGCTTTTATTTTAGAGATATTTGTCCAGGGCATAGACAATGTATTTTCAAACACAAGGGTTACACTTGGAGTGGTACACTGATACTAGGAAAGACACACGTGAACTGAGAAGGCAACAGCAGATCCCCATCTCACATTTGCATTATTCTAGGGTATGTCAATGAAAGAAGTTGTAGACAGAATTGAACTTTGAAAATTGCTTCTCTTTGTCTCACTAGCAAGTAAGTTGAAATAGTACAAGCAAGAAGGCACATAAACTTGCTGTACCATTCCTGGGGTGTTTGCATTCATACTGCTCAAAATCTTGAGCTAAAAGAACTATCTTCTGGGGCTTTTGGGTGGCTCAGTTGGTTAAACATCCTACTCGATTTTGGCTCAGGTCATGATCTTGGGGTTGTGAGATTGAGCCCCGTGTTGGGCTCCATGCTGGGTGTGGAGCATGCTTAAGATTCTCTCTCTTCCTCTCCCTCTCTGGGAAAAAAAAAAAAAAAAAAAAGGAACTACAACTGTGGAACCAATTATTTTTTATAAAATCTATTTATTTTTGAACAGGTGATATGGTTGTTTTAAAATTTGCATATTAGACCATAATAAGCCTCTTTCTCCCCTCTTTGACTCAGCTACCCAGTTCTCAGCAATGTAACCAAGGGTTACCTGTTTCTTAGGTGTTTTTTCAGAGGTATTTTATGCATATGTAAACAATCTTGTTTCAGTAGATTTTTCTCCTCCTGTCGTCTTTGGGCCTCATCAGACTCATTCATCCATCCAGCAAATACTGTTGAGGGTCTGTAAAACATGCCAGGCATAGAGCCGGGTGTTAGGACAGGGTGACGAGTAAAAACAAACATGTTGCTTGCCCTTACCGGATTTCTAATCTACTCAAGGGGACAGACAATTATAGAATAATAAAAATAAATGTAAAATTGGAACTGTGACAAATTCTATGAAGGACAGGTAATAGGCACTATAAGAGCTTATATTAGGATGACTTGACTTAGTGAGAGCATGCATGGCTTCCCTGAGGAAGATGAAACAGATCTGAAGGATGAGCACTAGTTAATCCATTGAAGAGGGGAAGAAAGAACATTCCTTGCAAAGAGGCAACACGAAGTTCCTCTAGTAGGAGAGAAGGGAACTGAGGGGATGCTAGTGTGGCTGGAGGACAGACAGTGAAGGGGCACAGGGCAGAAGATGAGGCTGGACAGGTAAGCAAGTTTCTGACTTTACAGGCATGGTAAAGGGTATGTTTTTTCTTTTCTTTTTTTAATTGTGTTCAATTAGTCAAAATATAATACGTTTTTTTTCCTAAGAGAAATGGGAAGCCATCAAAAGATTTAAGGAGTGAAGAAGTAAAGTGTGTGACACATTATCAGGTGTGTGTGTGTGTCTGTGTCTGTGTGTATATATCTACCTATCTCAATAGGTCTCCAGCTGCAGTGTGGATAACCAACTGGAATAGTGGAGGGAGGAGGGGACATGGGTGGATTGGTTAAAAGTGTGCTGCAGTAGTCTAGGTGAGAAAGGATGGTGGTTTGAACTAGGTTTGATAGTGGTAGAGATGAAGAGAAATAGATGGAGCTGAGTGAGAACTTAGTACCTGGCAATAGACTCAGTATGTGGGGTAAGAGAGAAAGGTATAAAGAGAATATTAGATTTGATGCTTGAGCAACTGGAAAGATACCTCTTTTTTAAATAGTGGGTAATTATAAGGTTGATTTTGATCCTTTGGATTTTGAAGTACTATTTTGATCCTCAAGAAGTTTCAAGTAGTTCCTTGGATTAATGCATCTGTAGCACAGAAGAGCGGTCTGAGTTAGACATAAAAACATATGAGTTATTTGCAAGTAGATACTCTGCTTGGATGAATGGGATTCTCAGTTTCAAGTGTGAACAAGAGAAGGCTGTATTTCAACACTTGAGCAACAAAACACTCTAGGCAGAGGAGGCTGAGCTGGCAAAGGAGAAAATTAACATGGAAAAAGGGGAAAGAATGTCTCAGGAAGGGAAAAAGGGAGATTAATAAGGACAGATGTTGATGAGAAGTCATCATAAGGAGAAGAGAACTGAAAAACTGCATGTTGGCTTAGCAAAATAGAGGTCACTGATGACTTTAGACCTTTTTTTTGGTGGATCATTGAGGCAAAGGATTAGATTGGGTTGAGTTGTGAGTATGAGGCGAAGAAATGGACTTCATGAAATATGTAAAATCTTTTAAAAATAAATGGCATCAAAGGACATGATTGAGAGATTTGAGGTTTAAAAAATATAGCGGGGAGACTTCTGTTTCTGGCATACAGTGACCTACAATCTGCTTTTGACCTATTTTCCCACTTAGGACAATTAAAAAGTCTGGACAAATATTTTCTAAAAACCTTTTTAAATGCCATGTAAATCTGTAAGAAAGGCACTGAAATATTCCAGGGCCAGGATGTGGGAAAGAAGCCATGAAGAGGAGTCCAGCATTTGGGACTAATTTTACCTTAGAGGCATTGCTTATTTCACTTGCTGATAAAGAGCTGAACAGAACTTTCAACAGATTCATGGGTTTATAATGCCAAAAATTGGATTTTAGTGCCCTTTGAAAGGAAGGGGTCCAAGTAAACTGCAATCTTTGGGTTAAAACCACAGAGTTGAGCATTACAACATGAGTAAGCGTGCATCAGAAACAGACCAGACCTTATAGAAAGGGAAGTTTAGCTTTGAATAATCTCAATCCCTGATTGGATTATACTGATTTGGGATTGTTAATGCCCCAGTTTCCTTGCCTGCCAGGGAAAGTTAAAGGTACTTTAGGAAGCTAGTTTATTCAAAGGTTCAAGTCATCTCTCTATTCTTGTAGTAATAAAAAACCAAGCAGAAATAACCAGGAATAAAAGTAGACAAGACTTGACTGTAAATGAAGGAAATCAGTAGGTAATATAAACAGCCTCCTAGGGCATCAGGTAATGGAATTATCAGACATAGACTTGCAAATACCCATACCTAAGGAATTAAGATAGAATTGAAAATTTCAGCAGAAAATTAGAAACTATGGAAAAGAACCAAACAAATTCTAGGCATAAAAAAATAAGATAATTGAAATTAATGATGCAGTGAATTGAATTTAACAGTTGCTTATACTAAGCTCAGGAAGAACTTCAGTGAACTGGATGGTAGGTCGGAAAGATCATCCAGATAAAACATGGAGAGATAAAAAGGTGGAAAATAAGAGGTGAAGAATTATATGAATTATTATGAAAAGATGTAATACACCTGAAGTTGAAGTTCCAAAGGAAGAGAGAGTGAATGCAGCAGGAGAAACATTTAAGAGAATGGCTACGAACTTTCCAAGTCTGGTAAAAGATAGGAAACCACAGATTCAAGAAATCGTATGAACACCAAGTAGGATAAATAAGAAAACCACATCTTGGCATATTAAAAACTGCTGAAAACCAAAGACAAAGAAAAAAAAATCTGAAAGGCAGGCAAAGGAAGAAAGCTATATTATCATTAGAGGAGTAATAATGATGCTGACAGTTGATTTTTTTTTTTAAACAGAAATGGTAGATATCAGGAGAATGGAATGATCTCTTCAAAGTACTGAAGGAAAATGCCAACTTAAAATTTTATATTCATTAAGAATGTTTTTCAAAATTGGAGATATAAAGATAATATATGCAGTTAAAATAAATGTCAAGTGGGTAGTAAATAGAGGTAAAGTGTTGTCCTTGTATTGGGGAAGTGGTAAAAGATTTTAAGAAAAGATGTAATCTCCAAGGTAATCACTAAAACAATAGCAAGAGAATGTATAATTAGTTAATGGAGAAGAAAAATGGAATAATAAAACGACCTAATTTAATAGAAGATGAGAAAGGATAGAAATCAGGACATGGAACAGGGAAACTAATAAAATACAAGTAGACAAAGGTCATTTTAAAGCATAAAGTACTGCTATAAAGAAGAACATTAATGATAAAAGTTTTATTCAACAGGAAGATACCATAGTTTTAAACTTACATATACCTAATAACTTACCTTCAAAATACATAGAACAAAAATTGACAACGGTAAAAGAAAGAGTCAAATCTACCATCATAGTGCAAGATTTTTAGTATCTTATTTTTTCTCAGTAACTGATAGAACATCTGAAAAAATATTAAACATAAATACAAAGGATTCGAGCAACACAATGAAAAACTTGATAGGCATATACATTGCACCGTGCCCTATGGCTGCAAAATCCACATTTTTTTTTTCTGAATACACATGAAAAATTCATTGAAGTTGAACATATGCTGTGTTATAAAATAAAGGAGTCTTAACAGATTTCAAAGGATCAAAATTATATGAACTGTGTCATTTAAGCCGGGGGAAAGAAATCAATAAACAAAAGATATGTAGAAAACTCCTCTGGGGCGCCTGGGTGGCACAGCGGTTAAGCGTCTGCCTTCGGCTCAGGGCGCGTGATCCCGGCATTCTGGGATCGAGCCCCACGTCAGGCTCCTCCGCTGTGAGCCTGCTTCTTCCTCTCCCACTTCCCCTGCTTGTGTTCCCTCTCTCGCTGGCTGTCTCTATCTCTGTCAAGTAAATAAATAAATAAATCTTTAAAAAAAAAAAAAATCTCAAATATTAATGGATGTTAAGCATTATACCTCTAAAAATCTATAGGTCAAAAAGGAAAATCACAATGTAAATTAGAATATTTTCAACTAAATAAAATATTTTCAACTAAATAAAATATTTTCAACTAAATAAAATATTTTCAACTAAATAAAAATGAAAATACGACATTTTGAAGTCATTTTGTGGGATGCAGCTAAAGCTATGCATGAAGGGAAGTTTATGGCCCTAGACACATAAATTACAAAAGAATAAGGTAAATGATCTAAACATCCATTTCAAGACGTTAGGGGAAAAGAACAGTAAATTAAACCCACAGAAGGAAAAATAATAAAGATTAGTGCAGAAATTAATGAAAAGGTTTCCTAATGGGCAATAGAAAAGATTATTGGAGCCCAAAGTGGGTCCCTTAAAAGAGTAATTGGTATTGAATAAACATACTGGGAAAATTGAGCAATAAAAAGGGAGTGATGAAAAATAAGACTTGACTATATGTCTTATCGACATGAAATAAAATTATAAAAATGGTATGAACAACTTCATGGCAGTACATTGGAAAATTAGATAAAATGTACAAAATACTAAAAATACGAAAGTGCCAAATTCAGATAAAAAGGAAAAACCATAGGAAAAAATGCAACTTATTGAAACAAGAAAATCTGAAGAATTCTATAAGAATTAAGAAAAAGAATGATATCGGTAATTAAAAACCCTCACTCAGAACTCTAGGCTTTGATGGCTTCTCTGATGAGTTTTACCAATTCCTTAAGAAACAAAACCAGTTTTATACGGTCTCTTCTAATATGTAGAAAAAGAAAATTTATGCCTTCAGTTTTTAAAAAATCCAGCAAATAAAATATCAATTCACTTAAAATATTTAAAACTACCTTGTAATTTTAGCCTTATGAAAATATTTAATAAAGCCTGGGTCATTTCAAGTTTTTTTTTTTTTTTTAAGATTTTATTTATTTGAGAGAGAGTGAGAGCGAGAGAGAGAGGGAGAGAAGCAGGCTCCCTGCCCTGACATGGAGCTGGATCCCAGGACCCCGGGACCATGATCTGAGCTGAAAGACACTCGCTCAACCAACTGAGCAGCCACCCTGGTGCACCTCGAGTTTTAATTTTCTTTTTGGTTCGAGCCCCTTTGATTTGCAAAAAAGATTATTTTTCTTCAAGTAAACTGATAGTAGTCTAGGAACTTCTTTCTTCATTGAAATAGCCATAAAGTTACTTGCACCATTAAAAGTATGATTTCAAGTTTCACTAACTGAATAAGAGACAAATATTTCTTTAATAATGAATGCATCTTTCTTCTTCTAGGTGGGCAGTCATTTATGACAACTAGTTCATTTTTTAGATAAGATACTTCATTGCTTAAATAGACAATATACTAACATTAGACCTATTTCTCAACTTATAAACTATCTAAAATTATGAGGTTCTCTGTTTTTTTAGCGAAAAACACCTTTGATATATTAATTTAGTGATAGCTTCTGGAAGATACTTAAATGAGCACTGTAACTTAAGCAGTTTATCATCTGCAAGATGCATATCCATTTAACTTGTAATATGAGCTACCAACCTTCCATTGCCTTCACTCTTATAAGGGCAGTGGTAGACATTTTTTATGTGAGAGATTCCATATATTCTTTAGGAATTCTCATTTTGGCGCTCAACTTGAGTAAAGGTGTTTAGATGAAGCATCAGTTAGATCATTATTTCTCTAAAAGATTAGAGTTTTTAAAAAGGTCATTAGGAATTTCAGAAATAACTTCATTAATGAGGAGATATGTATAGGAGGGGTACCACACTTAAGAAGAACTAGAGAGACCATGAAGAGTGTCCTAGCTTTGCTGTTAGCCTGTGGGGTTAAAGTTTAGGAAATACTGTCAAGCAGGGCACTCCTTTGTTTGCATCTTGTTTACAGCCTCTTTCACAAGAATGGTATTCAAAATGGGATGGAAAATTTTCGCTCCCAACCATTGTCTTTGAACATGTGAGCTAGTTCTGTGAGAAACTTTCATCTCTTATATTGCTGACTGCTCTCAAAGGCAGGTTCGTATTTCCAGCCAGGAGGAATTATATAGTTTTCACAATAGATTTCTGCTGCAGCATGTTAACTAGGCAGAGAGACTGTTGTCTGTTGGGCCAGAGCCCACATTCACCCAGAGTGAAAGAGGTGGGTTTGGTGGTGACGAACAGGTAGGATTTGGTATCAGTATAGCACGGTTTTCTAAATGAGTCTTGCTGCGGATAAAGCAGGGAATTTAGTGACAATTTGGCGAATAACCTCGGAAGGTTTCAGAGTTTGTCATTTTTATAGTCTCTGCTGGAAGTTTCTTACTCTGCTCAGGACTGGCACGTGAAGATTTGCAACTCTGCAGGATTCTAGGACAAAAGAAGCCCCGGAGTAGTAGGTGTATGGCATTTTCTGAAGGATGTATGGCATTTTCTATTCAGATAAGGGGAGAGAAATGTCACAGAGAGTGCTCAGCAGTGCCCAGCCGGTTTCCCTGGCCAGCTCCCCTCCCCATAGCTGCAGCCCACACTTAACCTATGTGGCCAGCTACTCACTGCCACCAGCTGGCTCAACAGTCAGTTTGCTGCACAGCTGGGTGTTCCTTGGGCTCAGGCTGTCTAGCTTTGTGGCTGTTGGTTCCTCCACGGGGCATGAAGCATTTTCCCTGTAATCAACTGAACTCATTTTATAAGGCTGCCCGATCTTGATAATATGGCCTGATACAGACATTATAGAAAAGTGAAATTGCAGTCCAGTCTCACTCATGAATACAGATTAAAAAGTCCAAAAGAAGTATTGGAACACCAAATCTAGCAATATATAAAGGGGATACTATATCAGAACCAGGTTTTTTTTGGAGCTAGAAATGTAAGGCTGACTGAACATTCAAAAATCAACCACTTGTAGATTATTGTATGAAAGGACAAAAGAGGAAGGTCCTAGGGTTATCTCCATAAACGTGAAAAGCACATTTAATAAAAATTAATATTCATTTAGGTAATAAAATCTTAGAAAATGGAAACAGAAGAAAATCAACTTGGGGCGCCTGGGTGGCTCAGTCGGTTGAGTGTCTTGACTCTTGAATTTGGCTCAGGTCATGATCTCAGGGTGGTGAGATGGAGCCCCACATTGGGCTCTATGCCGGGTATGGCACCTGCTTAAGATTCTCTCTTTCCCTCTCCCTCTATCCCTCCCCCCCCCAAAGGAAGCCACCTTAATCTGATCGAGTACCACAAATAACATCCAGTAAACATTATATTCATTGGGAAAATATTAAAAGTGCCTTCTCCTTTTTGAAATGAGAAAGACAAGTATATCCACTATCAACATTTTATAATTCAACATTTGCATTCTGGAGAGCCTAGCCAGCCAATATAATAAAGCCCCCCCCCAAAAAAAGGGACTTACAAAGAAATAAAACGTAGTATTCATAGAAAATCCGGAGTACCCTATCGATAATTTAGATGAATACATGTATTTGCTAAACACAAGGTGAATGGAAAGAATTAATTGCATGTATTGGTAATAGTTGATTAGAAAATAAAATAATTTTCAAAATAAACTATCTAGATATATATCTAACCAAAATTTGTGAGACCTTTTCACAGAAAACTAAAAATTTTAAGAGAAATTAGAGAAGCTTTAAATAATGGGGAAATATATCATATTGATACATTGGGAGTCTCAATAATGTAAAGATAGAATCCTTATCAATATGCTAGGTTTGTGTGCGTGTGTGTGTGTATATGTGTGTGTGTAGAAATTGAGAAGTTAATTTTAAAGTTTTTTTTAAAGTTTATTTTTTTTAGTAATCTCTACATCCAATGTGGGGCTCAAACTCATGACCCTAAGATCAAGGGTTGCATGCTTTTCCTACTGAGCCAGCCAGGAGCTCTTCGACAAGCTAAATAAAAAAAATACAGGCTAAGGCCCACGAATAGCCAAGACATTCTTCAAGAATACAGTTGGGCGGATTAACTCTATCAGATCTCAAAGTTGCTATATAACTGCAGTATTAAGGCAGTATGGTATTGGTGCAAGGATAGACATAGACCACTTGGACAGAATGGAACATCCAGGCAATACTCTTATACGTGGTCATTTGATTTACAATGAAGGTAGCACTGAAGAGCAGTAGGGATCAGATGACCTTATCAATTATTAGTGCCTTTTTTTTTTCATGTAAAAAAAATGACGCTTGCCACACTCCATATACAAATATTACTTTTAGGTGGATTAAAGTCCTAAGTATGAAGCAAAAAATGCTGCTAGAAGTTAACTGACCTGTGGTTCTACTGGCCCATCCAGAGAGCTCTCTAAAGACTGACCAGCTCCTGAAAAGGCAGTGTGGCATAATGGAAAGGGTCAGATGTGTTGAGGTGGAGATGTTACTTGACTTTCTCTAGGAAATTTCTCTCTCTGAGAAGTTGGCACAGTTGGTTTTTTTTTTTTTTTGTGGTAGTAGTCCCAATAGTTTATTTTTGCTTTTGTTTCCCTTGGCTCAGGGAATACATCTAGAAAGAAGTTGCTATAGCTCGTTACTGCCTGTGTCGCATTTTAGGATTTTTATGGTTTCATGTCTCACATTTAGGTCTTTAATCCATTTTGAATTTATTTTTGTGTGATGTAAGGAAGTGGTCCAGTTTTACTCTTTTGCATGTAGTTGTCCAGTTTTCCAAACATCATTTGTTGAAGACACATTCTTTTTCCCATTGGATATTTTTTCCTGCTTTGTTTAAGATTAATTGACCATATAATTATGGGTTCATTTCTGGGTTTTTCATTCTGTTCTGTTGATCTCTGTGTCTGTTTTTGTGCCAATACCATACCGTTTTGATTGCTGTAGCTTTGTAATATAACTTGAAGTCCAGAATTGTGATGCCTCCAGCTTTCAAGATTGCTTTAGCTTTTCAGAGTCTTCTGTGGTTCCACACAAATTTTAGGATTGTTTGTTCTACTCTGTGAAAAATGCTATTGGTATTTTCATAGGGATTGCATTAAATGCATAGATTGCTTTGGGTAGTATAGACATTTTATCAATATTGATTTTTCCAATCCATGAACATGGATGTCTTTCTATTCTTAGTGTCATCTTCAGTTTCTTGCATGCATCAGTATTTTACAGTTTCCAGAGTACAGGTCTTTCATCTCTTTGATTAAATTTATTCCTAGGTATCTTATTGTTTTTGGTGCAATTGTAAATGGAATTGTTTCCTTCATTTCTCTTTCTATTTCTTCATTATTGGTGTATAGGAATGCAACAGATTTCTCTATGTTGATTTTGTATCCTGCAACTTTACTGAACTTATGAGTTCTAGCAGTTTTTTTTAGCAGAGTCTTGGATTTTTCTATATCATATTGTGTGCAAATAGTGAAATTTGACTTCTTCCTTCCTCATTTGGATGCATTTTATTTATTTTTTTGGTTGTCTGATCGCTGTGACTAGGACTTCCAGTACTATGTTAACTAACAACGGTGAGAGTGGAATCCCTGTCTTGTTCCTGACTGTAGAGGAAAAGCTCTCAGTTTTTCCTCGTTGAGGATGATACTGGCTGTGGGTTTTCACATGTTCCCTCTAAACCTACTCTGTTGAGGGTTTTTGTCATGAATGGATGTTGTACTTTGTGAAATGCTTTTTCTGCAACTATTGAAATGATGATATAGTTCTTATCCTTTCTTTTATTAATGCGATGTATCACATTGATTTGTGAATATTGAAACACCCTTACAACCCATGCTCTTTCATGGGGAATGATTTTTTTTTTTTTGGAATGATTTTTTTAATGTATTGTTGGATTTGGTTTGAGAATTTTTGCATCTGTGCTCATTAGGGATAGTGACCTGTAGTTCTTCCCCCCCCTTTATAATTTATTTTATTTATTTTTTAAATATTTTTTATTATATTATGTTAGTCACCATCCAGTACATCCCTAGTTTTTGATGTAAAGTTCCATGATTCATTACTTGCGTATAACACCCAGTGCACCATGCAATACATGCCCTCCTTACTACCCATCACCAGCCTATCCCATTCCCCCACCCCTCTCCCCTCTGAAGCCCTCAGTTTGTTTCCCAGAGTCCATAGTCTCTCATGGTTCATTCCCCCTTCTGTTTACCCCCCCTTTCTTCTTCCCTTTCTTCTCCTACCGATCTTCCTACTTCTTATGTTCCATAAATGAGTGAAACCATATGATAATTGTCTTTCTCTGCTTGACTTATTTCGCTTAGCATTATCTCCTCCAGTCCTGTCCATGTTGCAGCAAATGTTGTGAAATCGTTCTTTCTTTCTTTTTTTTTTTTTTAAAGATTTTATTTATTTATGTGACAGAGAGACAGCCAGCGAGAGAGAACACAGCAGGGGAGTGGGAGAGGAAGAAGCAGGCTCCCAGCGGAGGAGCCCGATGTGGGACTCGATCCTGGAACGCCAGGATCATGCCCTGAGCCAAAGGCAGACGCTTAACGACTGCGCTACCCAGGCACCCCGAAATCGTTCTGACGGCTGAGTAATATTCCATTGTATATATGGACCACATCTTCTTAATCCATTCGTCTGTTGAAGGGCATCTTGGCTCCTTCCACAATTTAGCTATTGTGGATATGCTGCTATGAACATTGGGGTGCATATGGCCCTTCCCTTTACTACGTCTGTATCTTTGGGGTAAATACCCAGTAGTGTAATTGCCGGATCATAGGGTAGCAAAAGCCTACAACTTTAAAGCATATTAGGGGCAGAGGAATTTAATCTATCTAATAGACTAATCAGAAGATGACTAATTGGTCCTGGGAGCAAGTGTGAAAAATCTGAATGTGTCTTTGAATGATGAAGAAATGATTGTGTATATTTGTGACATCTACAGAAACCATAAACACATCCAGACTGGCATGAGTACCAATAAATGGAATCCCATTTATTGGAAATGTTTCTTACTATTAATAATGTTAAATGAATGGCTCAGAGACTTCTCATTTTCTCTTGTTATCAAAAACAAGCAAACGAAAGTTTAGTATATCTGAAATAACAGTCCCAGTTAAGGTGGTTGAGCCAAGATGGGTGAGGACTTCTTTGGTCTAACAGGTTTCCTCTGTGCTGTTGCTCCCCCTTTATCATCCTATGGTGTGACTGTCATTGGCTTGGTGTATGCTGTGTGTGCATTTGTGTGTGTATATTTTAAAGAATATACACTTATTCCATGGGGCTCTAGCAACCAATGTTATTTTTAAATGGAAAAAAAAATTCAACCAGTGACACTCTTTCCTGTTACCTTTTTTAGCAACAAACCTCTGATTTTCTTTGTCCTTTTTAAAGGAGTAACTGTTTTGCAGGCCCATCGTTATTGAGTCCTTGCTTCTTCACTGCAACCTTACAAAGCTGGAGTGTTAGAGGCTGGAGTTCTAAGGGGTTCAGTAATGAGTCCAGAGTGCAGGTCAGGAGCTGGAAGCTGCTATGAATAATGAGAAAACCAAGTGGGATGAGAATAACAGTGACAACAGATAGCTTTGTCTTGTGTAAATTAGGTTTGTCTGAGCAACAGAAGCTAGGATAAACTCAGAGTGAACTTCCATCTTCAGGCTCATGTTACCTTCAAAAGCAATTGAAAAAGAGAAAAAGTAGGGGCGCCTGGGTGGCACAGTGGTTAAGCGTCTGCTTTCGGCTCAGGGCGTGATCCCGGCGTTATGGGATCAAGCCCCACATCAGGCTCTTCCACTATGAGCCTGCTTCTTCCTCTCCCACTCCCCCTGCTTGTGTTCCCTCTCTCGCTGGCTGTCTCTATCTCTGTCGAATAAATAAATAAAATCTTAAAAAAAAAAAAAAAGAAAAAGAGAAAAAGTAATCTAACAAACTTTTTAATCAGGAATATTCTTTCCGGGTAACATACCCAATAAGAGCTGAGTCCTAAACTGTTCCCTTTTTGATGTTACTGGCCAGCTTTGTTTCATGGGGATACCCCCTGGCGTGCCTACCTCTTCATTCCTGGGTGACTTGGCTAGAGAAACTATCTACCATGTTTTGCTGTTTCTTCAGCAGACCCTCTGTGTTCTCTGCTGTTCATATCTTTCTGTGAACATCACACTTGAAAGTTGACAGACCCTGAGTTTCACTTCACACTCAGGACACAGAGCTCTGTCAGATTTTAAGTGAAAGGGTGTAGTTTGTTTAAGCTTTATTCAGGATAATTTGGGAGGAAAGGTGGTCTCAAGGTGCTTAGAATGTCTTGTTTTACTTAAGCTCCGAGAAGCACTTTTCTTGGATGACATATTTCTTGGCAAAACAACAACAAAAAGAGTTGTAAGGGGTAAGCAAGGCATGGGGGAAGAATTGTGGTGATCTTTAGAGTCTGACAGAATTGAATCCTGATCCCAGCAATCCCAAACACCAGCTGTTTAATCACTGGAGATCATTAATTGTCCCCAAGTCTTTATTACCCCTTCTGTCTTTTGTACGTAGAAGAATAAGGCACATTATTCTTCACCGTGGAACTGTATTTCCAAGGCCTTTCAAGTACGAAGTTCTCACCATTTAGAATGTGAGTGGAGGTGACATGTGAAGTACTAGCACCAGCACCTTAAAGGTGATCACCAGACCTTCACCCCTTACCTGTGAGTACAGGTATTCTTATGGGCTGAAACACTGATGTGGCAGTGGGGAACCCACTTCTACCACACGGATGGGGACTGCAACGTATAGAATGGTGGAGCAACGTAGGAGGAACCTGGGTCCCTGAATGATCCCGTGGTGCAGAGCCGTTCATGTATCCCTGCCCACCTGTTATCTCTGTCCTGTTAATGGGAGAAAATGGATTTGTTTCATCTTTGAGTCACTGTATTAATTGCTTTAGCTTATTTTCTAATTAATTAGTTGGCTTTGAAAAAGTAACTTCTCTGCCCCTACGTTGACTGATTTACAAAACAGGGAAATTATATTGCTTATCTTCTTTACAAACTTATTGTGAGGATTATACACACACAAAAGACTATTAGGGTTTGTTGTGTGTTCTGTGTTTGCCTAGTAGTCATATATGCTTTTAAGTACTGAAAGCACAGATTTTTCAACACAGATAAAATGAAGGGGTATACCATATATTCACTCTTTGTGTTTTGCAATTAGGTTAACCAGCCCATCCTGGTTTTTGGAGGACCGAGGGGATTTCTGGGAGGTGGGAGTTGGAGTTTTAAAAGCCTCAGATAAACTGGGTCAGCTTAGTCCCCTGCCTGGAGACCCAGCATGTGTGACTTATATTACTAAAACCATGACTGTCTCAGGAAAACTGGAAGGACGTGGTCACTTTTTTCACAACACACTAACCAGAGAATTTTGTTGCAATAAATAAATTGAAATTTGAAGTAACATGTACCCAAACTCTGTGTCTGGATCTGGTGGGAATGTAATCCACTGATGCCAGCCCTATAATTCATATAATTTTTTTTTGAGATACTTCAAATAAGAAATGCTTGTTACATACCTCCACCATTACTGATTAGCTTATTGCTTTCCTGAAGAAGTAGATTTTGTCATTCGTTTGTAGTACAGAAATGTAGGCTGTAGTAAAAGGCAAATGGTGACATAGTCATTGGGTCCCTTTGGGTAATTTTATGACCAAATCTAATTAACTACTGGGTGATGGACTCTGTGGTTCCACACATTGGGAACAAGATTGAAATGTTGATTTATTGTGCTGGGGCCCATTTGATTGACTTACTACCACTACGGGGTCTGTTCAGGAGAGGAGAGAGCAGAATACAGCTCACTTATCTGTAAGTTCTGAGCTCATTGGTCCAGTTTACATTGCTTGTGCCAAATCTGAAATTGGATTTTGAATTTACCTATTAGTAAACTGACTTGGTGAGTTTTGACTTAGAACATTGATGGCAAAATCTTTAGCTTTTTCTTGATATGACTTTCTTCAGGTTTTACTCATTTTCTTGTCATCGTCCTGAGTGTGAAGAGAATTATGGTTACATCCTGGGTCACATAGGACTCATTGTTCCCAGCAGTCACCTGAATAGTGAGGACATGCCCCTTATGTTCTGGAAGGGAGTACCCTGGGGCAATGTGGCAGGCCAGGACTGTGTGTACTGGTGAATTGATATTCACCTTTGATTCTGAAACTTTTTTGTTGGTCTTTCTATTATGAAAGCTTGAAAGTGGTATTTTCCAGGATTTCCTGGCATTGTCTTTGGAAGTACCTGGAAGAAATCTTTATCTTCAGTGAAATTGAATGGGAGCGATAGCCCCTTTGGCAGCAGTAATGAATGCTGTATAATCACCATCAAGTGCCAAGCCAGTGTCACTGTGACACTCTGATGGTCACAAATGCTGATTCCACTGGGCTGGTTAGCTATAGGGGTGTCTCCCACCCCTCAATTTTCCCAAGCTTCATGCTGGGCCAAAAAGAAATGGTATCGTCCAAGTGTAAGAAAAGCATGATTTGCAAGGACAGAAGAGTATTGTAGGTAGGTAGGCAGTCCAGTTTTGCCTGGGGAAGGAGTTCCCTAGCTTCACAAACCAAATTGCATTTGCATTGCTGAAAGCTAGCACTTCCTTATCAAATAGCTATTTTGGTTCCCTTTGTCAGAAAAGCAACCTGGTAAGTGCTGCATACTTTTATACTATTTCTCTCTGGTATCATAATGTTATGAGTTTATCTTGTGCAATATTTATGTGCACTGAAGTACAGGTCTAGAATCTTTTTTTTTTTTTTTGGTCAACAATCAGACTACTATTACCTAGAAAAAGAGAATGTACTTTCTAATAAACTTGCTGTTTTCATCTTTTCTTTCTCCCTTCCTTCCCTTCCCTTTTTTCTTTTCTCTCCCCCCAACCTCTCTCTCCCTTTTTCTTTTCTTTTCTTTTCTTTTCTTTTCTTTTCTTTTCTTTTCTTTCTTTGGCTTAAACAACAGAAATTTATTTTTTCTCTGTTCTGGAGGCTGGAGTTCCCATTCAAGTTGCCAGCTGGGTTGGTTTCTTGTGAAGTTTGTCTTCCTAGCTTGCTGTGCCCCACGTGGCCTTTCCTCTGGGGTACCTGTGTGCACTCAATACATTTTCCTCTTTTTATGAGGACACTAGTCCTATTGGATTGGGGCCCTACCATTATGACCTCATCTAACCTTAATTTGCTCCCTAAAGGCCCTATCTCCGGTATAGTCACAATGGGGTTTAGGACTTCAAGTTAGGAATTTGTGGGGGGAGACCCAAATCTGTAACAACTCTCCTTAATACTACTCTTTGAGGAATGTGGAAAACATCTCTTTAAAATTACTTTTAATACTGCCCTACTTTGTGGCACAGGCTTTCTTCTTTTCAATGACAAGAAAAAGCTATTATAGTAATGGATCTTAAACATATATATGATTTATAAGGATCCCTATGTGACTAGAGACATTTTTTCTTGTATTTTGGGGTGTAGCACGTTTTTGTAAAGTTTATTGTTTCAGAAAATTTGAAATTCCCGTGTGAGATTAATCCCTCTCCTTTTGGCACTCTGATAATTTTACTAAATTATCAAGAAGGAGCTACAAAGGTTACAAGGTTGCATCTATTATCTTTGAGCACCTGAGAGAAAAATTGATACTATGTCTTTCTTATTTCACTGCAAATGTTTATTAACTAGATTCGACTAGATTTAAATGTCTTATTGGCATTGTTTACTCTTAGGCTTCAGTTTTCTTACCTCGTATAGAAAACAAAGATACAATAATATTGTGGGGGTTTGCTGTGGGAATTAAATGGGTAATGCTTATACAACTCTCAGCATGGTTTCAGTCACACAGTAAAAACTCAAATGTTTTGTATTCTGTTACTAATGTCATCATTATCATTACACTGTCTAAAAACTGTGGGGACATAAAGAACTACCTTGAAAGAATTTATAATGTACTTGATAAGACAGGGCTTAAGCTTGTGGATTTTTTGGTAATATATGATGATACCATATGGGCCAAATTTCTGGTTCTATGTGAACTGTTAATATTGGACTGGGAAAGGCAAGCTGTAGCCTAGTGAGTGTACCACAGAGCAGAAATTGAGAGAGTGGGGACAGAGGTTGAGTACTCAGAAAACAAATAGAGATACTTATGACCAGAGTAAGCAGTTGCAAGACACAAAATTGAGGGAGTTCATGGAAAAAAAACTGAGGAAAAAATGAACAGCCAAGTTGGGGAGCAAGATACAGATATACCAGAGAATTTAAATTGGGCAGATTTTCTCCTCCCTTTTTTTTGCTGTCTTGTTCCTTTCATAGATACGGAGATCCCCTCTTGATTTTTTGCCTCAGTCTTCCCCTGCCTGTCTACTGACAGTAAGTGCATTGGTATAATTGGGAAAGGTATTTTATGGAGGAAAAGGGCACTTGAACTTGACCTTGATAGATGGGAAGAATTGAAACAGGATGAAGAGGAAATGTAATTGTGTGTCCTGGGGTGGGGGGAGGGAAGGTGATGACTAAATGGAGGCCGGGAGAACATGTGCCTGGGGCGCAATGGTGAGGTCATGTGGGTGTTAAGGGTTACTATAAGGGAGTTGTGGTATGGGTGGGCTACAATACAACCATGGTGTGGTCAGCTTAAACCATCAAGTCTGGATTTTTATCATTTAGGCAGAGGAAAGTGTTGATAAAAGTGAAGACAGACTTTTTCTTAAGTTCGTGTATTTCATTAACACATAAACAATGACTGATTTCCTGGTTTGTTGAAGCAATACGTCAGATATTCGCCACAGCGATGTCTGTCAAACTGGCTGACCATTAAAGCTCGAGCACCACGTTGATCTGAAGGGTATGTATGACAAAGGCGACTGATGTTGCCATTCTCCTCTATTTTATAATATTAGTATTTCGGGACCCCAGCTTACCCTTTTTTCTCTTACACTTGATTTCTTTGGGAGTAGAATAAGAGTTCTTTTCTTAGCATCACTGTGAAATCTCAACACAAGATGAAGGATTTACTCCTTTTAAATGTGGTCGTCGTAGTACGTCCATCTACAGGTTGCTTGCCAGCAAGCTTTCAGATATGCGGTACTGTGTTATTACTGTTGTCATTTAGTCTGCATTGCATTCCCATGACTCATTTATTTTATAACTGGAAGTGTTTATCTTTTGACCCACTGGATCCATTTTGCCCACTCCCTACCCTGCGTTGGGCAATCATCAAGCCATATCTATGAGATTTTTAAAAGCTTACTTAAAAACATTTCTTTTAGATTCCATATACAAGTGAGATCATATGATATTTGTCTTTCTGTGTCTGACTTATTTCACTTAGCATAATGCCTTCAGCGTCCATCCATGTTGTTCCAGACGACAAGATTTCATTCTTTTTTATGGCTGAGTAATATTTCATTGTGTGTGTGTGTGTGTGTATGTGTATATATATATATATATGCCATACTTTCTTTATCCATTCATCCATAGATGGACAATTAAGTTGTTTCCATATCTCGACTATTGTAAATCATGCTGCAGTGAACATGGGGTTACATATATCTTCTTGAGTTACTGTTTTAATTTTCTTCAGATAAATACCCAGAAGTGGAATTGCTGGGTCATATGATGGTTCTGTTTTTACTTTTTTGAAGAACTTCCATACTGTTTTCTTTAGTGGCTGCTCCAATTTACATTCCCACCAACAGTGCAGGATGGTTCCCTTTTCTTTACATTCTTGCCAAAGCTTATTATTTCTTGTCTTTTTGGTAATAGCCATTTAAACAGGTGTGAGGTAGAATCTCACTCTGGTTTTGATTTGCATTTCCCAGATGATTAGGGATGTTGAGTATTTTTTTTAATGTACCTGTTAGTCATCTGTATGCCTTTTTTTGGAAAAATGTCTTTTCAGATCCTTTGCCCGTTTTTTAATCAGATTTTTTTTTCTGTTGAGTTCCATAAGTGCTTTTATGTATTTGGGATATTGACCCTTTATCAGATAAATGATTTTCAAATTTTTTTTTTTAAAGATTTTATCCATTTATTTGACAGAGATAGCCAGCGAGAGAGGGAACACAAGCAGGGGGAGTGGGAGAGGAAGAAGCAGGCTCCTAGCAGAAAAGCCTGATGTGGGGCTCGATCCCAGAATGCTGGGATCACGCCTTGAGCTGAAGGCAGATGCTTAACGACTACGCCACCCAGGCGCCCCTGATTTTCAAATATTTTATCCCATTCAGTAGGTTGCCTATTCATTTTGTTGATGGTTTCCTTTGCCATCCACAAGCTTTTTAATTTGATGTAGTCCTTCCCATTTGATTATTTTCACTTGTGTCAGATCCAAAAAATTATCATCAAAATTGATGTCAAGGAGTTTATTGCCTATGTTTTGTTGTAGCAATTTTATTATTTCAGGTCTTAAATTTAAGTCTTTAATCCATTTTGAGTTACTTTTTATGTATGGTGTCAGAGTCCAGTTTTACTCCTTTGTAGGTGTTTGTCTAGTCTTCCCAACACAATTTACTGAACAGATGGTGTTCTCCACATTGTATATTTTTGCCTCCTTTGTCACAAATTGACCATATATGGGTAGGTTTACTTCTGGGCTTTCTACAATTGTTGTATTGATCGATGTGTCTATTCTTTTTTTTTTTTTTTAAAGATTTATTTGAGAGTGAGAGAGTGAGTACACATGCATGGGGTGAGGACGGGCAGAGGTGAGGGAGGGAGGGAGAGAGAATCTCAAGGGGACTCCCCACTGAGCACAGAGCCTGACGCAGGGCTTGATCCCATGACCCCAAGCTCATGACCTGAGCTGAAATCAAGAGTCGGACACTTAACCGACTTAGCCACCCAGGCACCTCTTGATGTGTCTGTTCTTATGCCAATACATACTCTGCTGATTACTGCAGTTTTGTAATACAGTTTGAAATCAGGGAGTGTGATGCCTCCTGCTTTGTTCTTCTTTCTCAACATTGCTTTGGCTCTTAGGGGTCTTCTGTGGTTCTATATAAATTTTGGGTTTGTTCTATTTCTGTGAAAAATGACATTGAAGTTTCAGTAAGGATGGCATTGAATCTATAGATGGCTTTTGGTAGTATGGACACTTTAACAATATTCTTCCAATCCATGAGCATGGAATATCTTAACATTTGTTTGGGTAGTCTTTAATTTCTTTACTATCTTATAGTTTCAGTAACACATATATTTTCTCCATAATGTATATCAAAACCTTCTTGTGCTTATTAGGAACACTAAATAACACTTAAGCACTGTGCTTGGGGGGAGTTTTGAAGTGAAATCATCAACAAAAAGCATAAAGTGAAAAACATAGTACAAAATAGACTGTCAAAAGGACTCTTACCTACAGTGTAAGACTGAAACAAGAAGGCTGAGCATGACCTGAGCTGAGAACGGGTGCTTTGACTCAAATTTTTTGCTGGTCTGCACATGTCTGTGAATGACTATGAAGGCACCATGAGTATTGATTTTAAAGTTACAAAAAAATTTTTATTGAGTGAGGGAATTTGCAAGTACAAACTCCACAATAATGATCAATTGTATGGCCTTTACTGGGTGCTTGATTGTGAGCCAAGTATTGCATTAAGAAATTGATTTCAAATAAACCTCACAATAAACTCATTTTACAGAAGAAGAAGCTGTAGAATAATTACTCTTGCTCAAAGACACACTGCTGATAGGTGGTAGACCTGTGATTTTGAACCCATATCTTTGACTTTAGAGTCTGCTTACAAGCAGTATGTTTTTATGAGACATACACTGTATGGAACAAACTGGGATGGAGAGGTTAAGTTATTCAAGCTTTCCGAACTAGAATATGCTAGAGGAAGGACTTAAATTTCTCCCCTAACTTAAAAACCTGCTCCTGACAGATCGTCTGACAAGGTAGAGTGATGAGTAGAAAGAAAGGAAAGATAATGATCAGGACAAAGGGCTTATGCTAGTTGGAGTTTTGTCCATGGAACTATGAAATGTAAACTATCGTTTTTGGAATTTGTCTTCTTGGCTTTGCTTTAGACAGGACTCTAACACACCAATAAAGGTAAGCTCCTCTTGATTTTTAAAATTCAAAATATGTTTAATTTGAGGTGATATTAGAAGATTAAGCAGGAAAGTAGAGTTGGGGATCATCTTTTAAAAGTTTTTTTAAAGGAGAAAGGGGTTTTGCTGCTTTTTGACAGTTCTGTTGTGTGTATTGCTTTTGACTCCTAAAGGTTTAGACACACTAGAGGGGTTAAATAAATCCAGTGATCTAGAAAATTCTCCGGATTTAATCACCTCTTTAATTTCTGAGTAACATACGGGAAAATAATCACTCCCTGTAGACAAGGGGAAATAGATACATTTCTTGTCGAAGACTAAATTTTTGTAGACATTTTGAAGGGTGATTTTGCAATAGACATCTGATGTGTATACTAGGAAATGTAGCCCAAGGATAGAGATATGAAAGTATTTGTGCCAATCTTTGGCTCTAAAAATGTTCCTTGAAGATATGTGTGTGCGTGTGTGTGTGTGTGTGTGTGTGTGTGTGTATGTGTATGTGTATACATACTTACATAAAACATTAATATATATGTATTTATCTTAATGAAACCCTGGAAACAGGCAAAATATCCAGTGATAGACTGCTTAAAATAACTATATAATGAAATATTATGCACATGACAATAAATATACAGGCTTTCTGTATTTATTTTACATGTATTAATCTCAGTATAAAACTTTTGAGAAAGTTTTAACTATATGAAAATACACTCATGATGCTTTTAAGAGAAAAAAGTTAGAAAACATGTATATATTACAGTTTTTTTAATTTTTAATTTATTATTTTTTAAATAATTTTTTATTATGTTAGTCACCATACAGTATATCCTTAGTTTCTGATGTAGTGTTCCATGATTCATTGTTTGTGTATATTACAGTTTTTATAGAAAGATTTATGTTTGCTTTCATGATAAAAGCTAAAAGGATAAACAAAAATTTGAGTGTGGCTGCTCTGAAAAATGTAATCATAGATCAATTTTAGTTCTCCTTTCTTTTGGTAATATAATGGGTGAGAACATTTCTTTGTTGAGGCACCTGACTGGCTCAGTCAGTAGAACATTTGACTGTTGATCTCAGGGCTGTGAGTTCAAACCCCACATTGGGCATGGAGACCTACTTAAAAAAATATAAGGAAAGAAAAATTCCTTTGTTATTTTATTGCTTTAAAAATCTGGTCTGCAAATCTGTCTTTCAGCTGAATCATATAGTTCATTTACATTTATCGTGATTATTGATACATTTGAATTTATATCATTTTTTATAAACTTTATTTAATCTTTTAGTCTGATCTTTGGTTTTTTAATTTTCTTCATTGATTTTTTTTAAAGATTTTATCTGAGAGAGAGAGAAGGAAGGAGAGGGAGAGAGCATGAGTGGGGGAGAGGGGGAGGTTGTTGAGGGGAAGAGCAGAGGGAGAGGGAGAAGCCGACTCCCTGCTGAGCAGGGAGCCTGACGCTGCCAGGGCTCAGGGCTCAATCCCAGGACCCTGACTTCATGACCTGAGTTGAAGGCAGACACTTAACTGACTGAGCCACCCAGGTGCAGGTGCCCCCGTTTATTGACTTTTTTTGAGTTCATATTTTCATTGCATTTTTTTCTTTTACTGGACTCTGTTTCTACTCTTTCAGTGATTAGTTGTGAAATTAGTACATGCATGTCTCATTTACTAAGGTAAATCAGTCTGTATCTTCTTTTCAAACAAAACAAGGCCTTTAGAATACATGAACTCCATTTACCCTATCCGTGAATTATATACTATGGCTATATATTTTATTTTTATCAAAAGATATTATCATTTTTATTTAATACAGTTCATGTTTGCTTAATTTTACCCATGTATTTGTTGCATTCTTTGCTCTTTATTTTTCCTGTATCTCTAATCTGCCATCTGGAATCACTTTTCTTCTGCCTGAAGTATATCCTTTAGAATTTACTTATGCTGGTGGCAGACTCTCTAAGTTTTTGTTTGTCTGAAAGTGCCTTTATTTTTCTTTCATCCCTGATGGTTATTTTATTCGGTATGGAATTTGAAGTTGGCAGTTGTTTGCTTTCAGCACATTGAAGATAGGTTACTTTTGTCTGGCTTCCATTGTAACTTTCAACCTAACAGGCACCCCCTTGAATATAGTTAGTCTTTTCTCTCTGATTGCTTTTAAGATCTTCTTTTAGGCTCAGTTGTTCTGTACTATCTAAGTATAGTTTCCTTTTTTATTACCCTGCTTGGGATTTGTTGACCTTCAGTGTAAGGATGAACTAAAAATAAACCCTGTTCCCAATCCACTTCCCATCCCTCTCTTAGGAACTGGAAGGAAATTTCTCATTTGCTCAGCAGAAGAAGAAAGATAAAAGTACCACAAAAGTTGTAACCACAGTGCCCCTCAAGTGTATTTGCAGCCTGAATTGACACTACTTGAATGGTCTGACAAAAACCTAAGAATTTAGTTTAAAGTGGTACCAGGGTAGTAGGCCATTTTACCCCCAAGCTCCTGACAGAAATCTCCTCTGGAGGAAACCACTTTCATTCCATTCAGGAAAATAAGCAACTTACTGTCATGATTCACTAAACATTTTGAGGAGAAAGTCATCACAATTAAGAACAAACAGAAACAACATATAACAGAAATGGAACCAGAAAAACTTTAGCTACTGGCATTTTTAGGTATAAAATGTAACAGTGTTTATTGTAAAGAAATAAAAGACTAAATGTTGGTGAGGATATGGGGAAAGAGGAACCCGCTTACACTGTTGGTGGGAATGCAAGCTTGTACAGCCACTCTGGAAAACAGTATAGAGGTTCCTCAAGATGTTAAAAATAGAGCTACCCTATGACCCAGCAATTGAACTACTAGGTATTTACCCCAAAGATACAGACGTAGTGAAAAGAAGGAGCACATGCACCCCAATGTTCATAGCAGCAATGTCCACGGTAGCCAAACTGTGGAAGGTGCCGAGATGCCCTTCAACAGATGAATAAATAAAGAAGATGTGGTTCATATATACAATGGACTATTACTCAGCCATCAGAAAGGATGAATACTCACCATTTGCATCCACATGGATGGAACTGGAGAGGATTATGCTAAGTGAAGCAAGTCGAGAAAGACAAGTATCATATGGTTTCAGTCATTATGTGGAACATAAGGAATATCACAGAGGACCACAGGGGAAGGGAGGGAAAACTTAAGGGGGAGAAATCAGAGAGGGAGATCAACCATGAAAGACTCTTGACACTGGGAAACAAACTGAGGGTTTCAGAGGGGAGGGGGGTGAGGAGGGATAGGGATAGGTATTAAGGAGGGCATGTGTTGTGATGAGCACTGGGTGTTATACGCAAATAATCATTCAGCACTACATAAAAAATTAATGATGTACTATACAGCGGCTAACTGAACTTAAAAAAAAGAAATGAAAGACCAATTTAAAAGCTTGTGGAGGGAATATTAAAGTACAATAAATAATCAGGTTTGGTTTTCATCTGGAAGATGAATTATTTGAAATAAAAAACTCTGTTACTGTGTTTAATAGCAGACTTGACTAGTTTCTCCAAAGCACATCTGTGTCTATTCTATTTTCTTGGATTCTAATTATGTGGCATTGGTGGTGGGTGGTATTTGAGCTTACTTTCTAAGAGTGCCACTTCAAGAAAACTCAACTGGTTGGATGTTACTTGGAGGAATGATGTACCATTTCACACGTTTTCTGGTACAATTTCAGAAATTTTTGAGGATCATATAAGGCCAAAACAATGTGTGGGGTACTTTAAAGGAATACAAAAATGAATATGCATGGTTTGTACTTCCCAGAACCCTCAAAATAATGGAAAAGTAAGACACGAACCTAAAAAGCTCAGATAAAAAATAAATTTTATGTTATTATATAAGATTCAGTGGCATACAGACATACAACATGGGGATTTGGAAGGGATATTAATTCTGAAGGCAACACTACTGGTAAAAATGGTTTTCAGAGGAATTTTGTTCAGGGTAAATGTTTTCATTTTCAAGAATGTTACTTTTTCAAGTTGCTTGACAAGTAATTGTGGGTGGAAATGCAGATCATAAGTGTCCTGAATGAGTTGCCCTACTTAGGATAAAGCAAAAAATGTGTTGGTTGTGGGACAGAGGAAGAGAGAGGGAAGGAGAAAGGGAAGGGATGAGGGAGGGAGAGAGGGAAAGAGGGAGGCAGAGAAATCTTACATGGAGCCAGGAGGTAATGAAAGGTTGCATGCTTCTCAATGTAGTTCCTCCCCAAGAACTGCTGAATCTTCAGTAACACCTGCAAAGATGATTAAATGCTTAATAAAAATACAGTTACTGGACTGAGTTGTGTGTTCTGGCTCTAGTGAGGCAGAATGGACAGACAGGATGCAGGGCATAGTTAGGAGAGTGAAATGGGAAGATAGAAGTGATGAGAACTCAGGCCTATCAGGAGGAGAACTTCATGCCACCCCAGGATAGGGAATGAGAGACTGGGTCATGTTTAACTGCATCTCTGAGGAGAAAGAGACCCAGGTGACATCTGGGTGATGCTAAGAAAGCTCTTGGGAGAGAACTGGGACCTAGAAATATGGGTTGGATTTAAACAGGAGAAAGCAGAGGGCATTCCAAGAGGAGGGAGGAGCTTGAGCAAATGGGCAGAGGGTAGAAGACGCAGGGAGCTGTTAGCAGCATCTTCAGGGACCATGCTTACTGTTTTCCACGGGGCCAGCTAAGGGAACAGAGACTGACTGAACTTGAAACTACCTGGTCAGGGCAGAACCTAGGAGTCTAGGTCCCCTGTAGTCCTCCTCACACGCAGATAGTTCTTACCTTTCTCTTGCACTTGGGAGCTCCAGCTTTGTGGCCTCCTTCATGTTAGGCCTCTTCCTATGGGCTTACTTTCTGCCTCCTGCGAACGACAGTGGTGGCAGACTGGGTTTCTGGAATGGGGTGCTCACACTGGCCAGCCACATAATGCAGCATCTCCTGGTTATGATTAAGTTGTTGTGTGGCACATTTTTGCCTGGAAATGGCTTTGTGGAGCACCTTGGGAGATGTCAAAGTCCATAACTGAGCCCCAGGACCAAAGCATTCATGCACAAGTAAATGAAAGCAGACCTGTCACTGGGGCCTACCCCATGAAATATGGCAGCCCACATCTTTGAAAGTTACAAACCCCACTGTCTATCATCCCCCACAGACTTTCCATTGCTGATGCTTGTCAGCTCCTATGCAACCTGAATCACTTGACACTGGGGAAAAGGTGAAGTAAAAGTGCAATAAAACCCACTGGCGACTGGCATTGCACTTGAACGTGATACTCCAGTTCAAAGAACAAAGTTTGAAACAGCCTAGGGTTTCTGACAAACATGTAATTAATGACCATCAAATGCTTTTGATTAAAAAGAGCATGACTCTGAAGCCACATGGAAGGTGACTTTCTCTAGTATTTTTTTTTTTTTTTAAGGCAAGGAGGTTGCTTACATCTTTGAGGGCTATTTCTGACCATAGAACTTTGGTTCAGGGAGTTGGAAATTGGTTCAATGCTACGTCACAATCTATATTTGATTTGCAAACATAGTTGCTCCTTTACCAAAGGGCCACTTATTTGAAGTCAAAGTTATCTGATTACGGGAAAATAACTTGATCATTCTGATTACTGTCAATATTTTGGAAACTTGTTTCAGCCAAGCACTTTCAGAAAATGTTCATCTTTTCATCTTATTGTATATAGACAATTTGGGTAATAATCCCCTAGGTTTGGAAAGAGCTGCAATTTGAGGGGCACCTGAGTGGTGCATTTGGTTAAGCATCTGACTCTTGGTTACAGCTTGGGGTTGTGAGATCGAGCTCTGCAGTTGGGCTCCATGCTTGGCTGGAGTCTGCTTGAGATTTTGTCTCCCTCACCCTCTGTCCCTCCTGCTTGCGCGCTCTCTTTCTAAAATAATGCATCTTAAAAAAAAAAAAAAGCTGCAATTTGAGAGGATGCCTGTGAGGACTTTAAAAATAGTTGGCAGTTTTTTTTTTTTTTTTAACTTATGGAAAAGTTGCAGGTCATCCCAATATGGCCCTAATCTAATATGATAAATTAGTGATGCATGCTGTGTTTAGAGCTAAGATAAGGAAAAGTTCCTTCATGCTAATTTCCTGCCCATTTGTAATCATTAGGTCTTGAAATCCTCCATATATCTCTGTCATGTAGATAAAAGGCCCCAATTACTTAACTTCTACTCAGACATGTCACACACCTGGTTTTAGGTAACAGTTCTAGAGTAGGAAGAGAGGAGGGTCTAAAGAAACAACGCAAGGAAAATGCTTCCAGTTTGCAACATCAATTTTATTACTTTGGGTCATAAACAACCCCAATTAGCAAAGCATGCTCACAGTTAAAGTTTCCTTTAGAAAAGCAGCGGTGGGCCCATTTCCCTGGGAGCAGATGGCAATCGTGTGGAATCATTGCATTGTCCTTCCTTTTGGAGATTTATAAGGAGAGGTGGGGCCATGTTTACCAAGCCTTCTGCTTTCCTCACCAAATCAATTCCTTGTCAGGGTCCAGTCAGATCTCTGGAAGGGGTTAAGTAGGAGTCCAGGGGGACCACTTGACATCTGCTCCACCAACAACTTTTTGATCTTGTTGTTTTTGGCTTTTGAAGGGCAGACCCACGTTGTAGTGTGTGTGTGTGTGTGTGTGTGTGTGTGTGTGCGCGCGCGCGCGTGTGCATGTGCATGCACGCACGTATGCGAGATGGGGTGCTTTGGTGTGGGAGAAAGCAGGAACACCACCCCATGATGACAGATCAAATGAAGGCAAAATAACTTTTTTTTTTTTTTTGAGTGGGATTACAAGCTATGAAATGCTGATAATAGGAAGGAAAACAGTACGGGTTTCATGCGTGAAACCCTTTGTGAACAGGAATGTAACTGTGTGGGTGTTTTGATATCGGTAACTGACACTTTAGCATGGGTGACAGTGAAAACCAAGTTACCTAGTGCACTCGGAGCCATAGCCTCTCAGGTTTACCGAGATTCTGGCATGGAACATTTCTTTATTCTTTCTTTATCTGGCAAAAACAAAGTGAAATCCTGCTGAGAAGAGCATGGGGGAAGCTTGGGCAGAGGTGGCAGATTCAAATGCTGGTGACTCAGTTACCATGAAGTTATGCCATTTGCCTCCTGTCTTAGTCTGTTCAGGCTGCTGTGACAGAAATATTGGAGACTAGACGACTTACAAACAACAAATTTATTTCTTACACTTATTTAATTTTTTTTATTATGTTCAGTTAGCCACTGTATAGTACATCATTAGTTTTTGATGTGGTGTTCAATGATTCATTAGTTGGTGTATAACACCCACTTATTTCTTACACTTCTGGAGAAGTCCAAGGTGAGGGTGCTGGTAGATTCAGTGTCTGGTGAAGCTGCAATTTTGGTCTCATAGACAACTGTTTTTTGCAGTGATCTCCCTGGGGTCTCTCTTCTAAGAGCACTAATCACATTCATGAGGACTCCACCTTCATGAACCAGTCCTGTCCCGAAGGCCCCACCGCCAAATAACATCACCCTGGGGGTTAGGTTTCAACATAGGAATTCTGGGGTGACACAGACACTCAATCTGTGGTACATCCATCCCAGGCTCAGGTCCTCATCTTCCTTGGTGGATGGAGGGAAGAGAAATGAAAGACTGGGTTTGGGATGGGGAAGGAAAACGGCCTAGGGCATCCAATGCCTGAAGCATTCTGAAGCTCCTGAAAAAGTGGGTGGAAAGAAGGTGGCAGAAGCTGTCACTGCTGCTGTAGCATCAGGATTTTGGAAGTTAGGGCATCAGCGCTCTCATTTGCCCCTTCCAATACCGCCACTCTTTGGCTACACAGCCCTCCTAACTCTGGAAGGATTATAGGAGGAAGGCCTGGATATGGTGAGGATGGCCTGGTTGTGGGGTTTGTAGCATGAATGTGTCTATCTTGACCACTCTCAAATTCAGTTTCTAATTATGTTTTGTCCTTGACTTAACTAAAAGGTGACCCAGCAGGACCTACAGAAAGCTATTGGGAAGGCCATAGACTCCCTCTCCATGTCCCCTCGCACTGTGGGTTGAAGACTGAAGCTATGATTTTGTTTGCTCTTGAGGTTGAGGTGTTCCCTTGGTCTACAACAGACATCCTATTCAGCTATTCTCAGTTG
Source organism: Ursus arctos (assembly GCF_023065955.2). Lineage (NCBI taxonomy): Eukaryota > Metazoa > Chordata > Mammalia > Carnivora > Ursidae > Ursus > Ursus arctos. The sequence goes on along the minus strand of NW_026623019.1, from coordinate 8,791,646 downwards.
AGTACAGAATTGGTTTATGTGAGACTTTCTAATATAGAACCTAACCCAAACTGAGAAGCTGAGTTTGGCTGTGGGGAACAGGGAGAGTCAAGTTCGGGGTGTGGCAACAGGAAAGGTCGGAAGGTGGAAAGATGAGAAAGATAACCCCACAAGCTCCCAGATGTCATGTGAGGTCATGGAAACCCAGCTTTGGCTGGGATCTGGTTGGCATAAGGGAATCTGAGTGCTCCAACTACAATATTGGGTTCATAGACAACTGTCTTTTTGTGGTAGACGCCGCAGTCATGGAAGGTCTTCAGTAAGTAATCAACATTAGTGCACTGGTTTAGAGATCATAAAAGTGGCTTGTCTTCAGTCACAGACCTAGAAAGTGAGATTGGAATCCAGGTTTCTCTAAACCTGGGAAAAGGTATCTTAATCTTCTTCCCTGATGCTAAGGGACTGGATGGCTAAGGAGTTTCTCAATGTGTGCTTTAGCATTCAGATCCTACCAGAGGAGGAGGCCTGGCTCCTTAATGACAATCCCATGTATACCTTGAGATGAAAGGTTTTGTTTTTCAGTGAATTGTTTTGGGGGGCGGCGTGTTACACATGGTGCCATGAGGTGGAACCTGCCCTGGCTCTATCAGTGCGATCCAGCTGCCCTGGACATCCATTTCCACACCCTGGCTTCAGAGTCCAGACATCTGGAATGGGGTGAGGGGCTGGGCTGGGCTCACTGCCCCTCCTCTGCCTTTCATGTCACCTGGAGTCCGCTCAGCAAGGTCTACTGTGAGGGCTTAAAACTAATCTCCCGTAGTTTATGAGCCCAAATCCATTTGCAATGAGGAAGACCCCGGCTGACCAGCGGCTTAAACACATGTCCGCCTCTATAGCATTCCTATGGCGAGACTGGAGTTCCACAGGCATGATGTCATTGAGAGCCCGGGCAGGCCTTTCTCCCACACGTGGCTCAGAAATCATTTACAAAGCAAACAGAGAAGACAGCCCTGGGCAGGCAACTGTTCCTTTTGCTCTCAGCCAGGCCTGTGCTTGCAGGCCACTCCTAGAGGGCTCCTCTGATGTGAAGGTGCGATTGAAAACAGGTGTCTGCCCGGTGCCTATAAAATATATACTGGCAATGGGGGAGATCCTTGGAGATTCTTTCAACTGGTAGAAATATGGAGACAATTCCCATCTCTGACTCTGCCTAGATCCAGGCCTCCAGCCTCATCTCTCTTAAAAAGCATAATCCAAAAAACTTGCAGGGAAACTGGGAGCATATGGTTCCACCATCCTGTTCTGTAGAAAGAAATGTGAAAAAGATTAGAGACTCTGTCAAAACGTCAGACTGGGCATTGTGCAGCTGGAAATGTGGCTCTCGTCCCCTGCCTTGTGGGCCTCCCTCATCTCCCCCCAAGCCTCCCATGCCCCAAGGCGACCCAAGTGACCTTGGACTGTACAGGCAAAGTGATGACTGTGATTTGGATGCCAGATTTACCCAATTTCTATTTAGCAAATAAACTGAATGTACTGCTGCTTGTGTTTAGGATAAATACCTGATTAGAGTCTCTTAAAATATGACTACCGCTGCCCATAAAGGAAAGGAATTTCAGCTGGGCAGTGTCTGTCCAGGGCGGGAGGATTGGGTTTCCTCTTTATTTGTTGTCAGCAAGTGCTCCTGATCTGTCCTACCTTGCAAGCTCATTAAGCAGATGCTTGGATGTGGGGATACTGACAACGCAGCTGTATTTCATTTGTAGATAATAGATGCAATAAATGTAATAACCAAACGAGATCTGTTGACTCCTGAGCTAATTTGGGTGTAGATGTTACAGCATTTGTGCAGCTGGAAATGTTTCCATCACACAAATGTGTTTCAGATAAATGTGCTCTGTTCTTGTCCTCAGTAAGACAGCACCTCCCTGCCTCCAAACCATCCCCCTAAACCATCTTGTATATCTAAAAATACATGTTCATAAGTTATAGTCAGTAGAAACACTTCGAAAGAATATTAATATCAGCCATTCATTATACAAACAGGTGACATGAAGCCCTTACCACTGGGGAGCCAAACCAGACCTGCTTTCCTTATGCAGTTTTAGTCTGCAGTCTGAAAATCCTTAGTTAGAAAGGTGTGGATCTACCGTTTCTCTTTTGCTTCTTTTTATTACAGGCAGAATTTCTTTTTCATGGTCTTTCTGTTTCTAGTGGCTCCTCACCTATTGTCTTCTCTGATATTTAAGCCAAGGCAATCTGGGTAGTTGTGTGTGGGAGGCACAGTTCTGTGACAGTTCTAAAACAGTGGTTCTTGGTGTGGACGGCTTTAGCAGAAAGGAGTTCATAGTACACGAGAGATCTGCACATCAAAGACCTTACGGTTACCACCCATAGCCTTGATAAACTGTAGTCCTTGCCTGCTTTTGTGTGGCCTGGGAACTAAGAATAGTTTTTACATTTTCAAATGGCTACAAAGAACCAAAAGAAGACGAAGATTTTGTGATACATGAAATTAGGTGAAACTCAGATTTCATCATCCATAAATAAAATCTTAGAGTACAGCCACACTTGGTCCTTTATTATTTTTCTATGGCTTTTTTGGTGGGTAGTTGCAGAATTACCATTTAGCCCATATAGAAAAAGTTTGCCAACTTCTGACCTAGACTAAAACCCCCACCAATTGATGCAAGTGAGGAAAAGCTAAACTTGATTGCTCTTTAACTTGAAGTTATCTTAACTTCCAATTATGTGCGTTAAGGGAGATTATGTTAAGCCCTGGCTGTTGGCACAGTTCCTTCTTCAAGGAAGCATTGTCGTTAGCATATATCAGTAATAGTCTAATCTCTGTCCCTTACGTTCCCATGTCAGTGAGTTGCACTGTTAGTGTGCAAGCACTGCTTCTAATCTGCTTGAAAATTTTGAGTAATTTTTCATTTTACCGTCTTTGGTATTAAAACTGTTCAGTTGTTTTCTCAATAGATATTCTCAAAAGACTGGTTTATTGAAGTATAATTTTCATACATTATGTAGGTTTATAGATCCAAAGGTTTTGACAAAAGTGTTTATTCACTACACCATCACCACCAAGGTATGGAACAGTTCCCATCCCCCCCAGAAAGTTCCCTCATGGCCCTTTGTAGTCCATTGGCTTTCTGCCTCCCTGGCCCCTGGCTATGACTGATGTGTTTTCTGTTCCTATGGTTTTGCCTTTGTAAGAATGTCACAGAAATGGAATCATACAGGGTATAATTTGGATTTTAAAGTACATTTCACTTTGCTACAACTGTAGGTTGGATGCCAGTGAACTCTTAATTGATGAGTTTTTACTATACATGCAACAGACATTATATAATTAAGATCGAATTTAATTTCCTTGGTTATCTAGATGAGGAATGGCAAGTTGATGGTACTGTTGTCCGTATGGATATATTAAACTTGTGGGACTGGAATTCCAAAGTTAATATAAAATGTTCTTTTGAAGAAAGAAAATATTGGTGTCAGTTATACTGAATCTTTTTGGATGGATTTTTTGGATTATATAATCTTAAACTTTTAGTTTAATGGCCCCAAAATGATTTCTAAGATAGGTTTGTCTGTGAGTGCAAATGGGAAAGCAGCTCTGTATATGTGGTCATAACCCGTTTATCTAAACCTTTCTCTTCACTTTATATATTATATCTTGGAACTAGAGGGTATTATGCTAAGCAAAATAAGTCAGAGAAAGACAAATACCATATGATTTCACTCATATGTGGAATTTAAGAAACAAAACAGATGAACATAGGGGAAGGGAAGGAAAAATAAAATAAGGTAAAAACAAGGAGGCAAACCATAAGAGACTCTTTAGGAAACAAACTGAGGATTGCTGGAGGGGGGAGAGGTGAGGGATGGTGTAACTGGGTGATGGGCATTAAGGAAGGCACTTGAAGTAATGAGCACTGGGTATTGTAGGCAACAGATAAATCACTGAATTCTACCCCAGAAACTAATAATACACTGTATGTTAACTAAATTGAATTTAAATAATAAAAAACCAAAGAGCAAGCCACATTTATTTATGTAGGTTTATTCTCTAGGAATAGGGAGTTGAAGGAAGTCTTGTTCACCACATGCATGAGTAAAAGGGGGTCAAAGACATGTGAGCTTGCACTAGGAGCAGAAAAAGGCAAGCATGTGTTTCCTGTGTTTATATACTGCACTACTTTTCCGTAAGTTGAATTTGTTCTAGAGAAGTAGCTGTTAATAAGCTCATTTTCTTTCTAGACAATCGTGCAACAAGGAGAGAGATCCCAATGTGCTGACTGTGCTGTGTTAGTGCAAATAAACTTGCAAAAGGAATTAATATTCAAGATCATCAGCCCTAATCTTGCCTGTCCCTTCCTTTTTCCAAATTTGGCGTCCACTAGGGTCACACACTTTTGCCCTTTGGTGACCCTTTTTAATTGTCTAGGATGGAAGAAGTCCAGAGGACCTGTTAAGTGCAAGCCAAGCATGAACTTAAGTAATGCAGTGGAAATTTAAGTACACCAGAGGTCTTGCTCAGTCTGGTTTTCTACCTGAACATTCCTATGCCTTTGCATATTTTTCCTCTACCTACCAGAAAAGTATAAAACATAGATTGAATACACCTTAAGCATCTTTCTCAGTGGTAGGTTTTTTCCCAAGAGGACTAGAATTTTGCCTTCTCTTTCTACACAAATGGGTTTTGGATTAAAATTCAGGGTAGCAAGTTCAAAAATTGGTCTGAAGTTTTCATTTTATTTCAAACTGAACTCATGTTACTCCTGTTGAAAATTGTACTGACAGGCCTATACATATAATTTATGATATTTCCTATCAAGATGTTTAGCTGAATTAGAAACATTTGTGAACAAGTCTCTCTGCAGTGGGTTAAAAGGCACTTTTCTGCTGGGGAAGGGAGCATTGTGTGGTGTGCAGAGGCACAAAGACAGACCAGAATACCTTTTATTTCAATGACTCTTGATCAAGTAATTGACCATAAACTGTTTATAACCATGACCCTTGTTGCAATCACAGAGGAGGTGTTTATGGATAGACATTAAGCTCTTTTTAAAGTTGTTCACAAAGTACTGTTTACAGAGCAAACTTCCCCAAATATTTTATTTTTCTCTGAAACATTACATGAAGTAGGTAACAAGGTTGGACAGACTTTGTATTGAGAAGCAAAAGGAGATGAACTAGTGCTACTTTGCCTATGTTTTTGGGAGTACCTGACTTTTTCAACAGTTCCATTTTCACATTTTAGATCAGGGAAAAGGAAAACCCCACATAAGATCTGTTAGAAGCGTTTAAAAAAATAAAAACTCTAACTTTTTAGACAGAGGCTGTTGTCCTGGCTCGTTAAGTTGTTCAAAGGGAAAAAGAGATGTTGACCATATTGGTTCTTAACACAGGATCGATAAAACTTACCAGCAAAGAGCAATGATAGGACTGTGAGAGAAAGAATATATTTGGACCTACATTTTAAGGGGATTAAAATAAGGCACTACCAGTTTAAATCAGAACAAAAAATGCCAAGAGATTTTTTTTTTTTAAGTTCGTGTGAATCATTTCTCAAATAAAAAAAGGTACACTTATTTTTAAAAGAATGTGTTTTTGGAAGGCGTGCTTGTGGCCTCGTGAACAAACTGCTGGAACGAATGTGATAGAAACAGAAAGCACTGCTTCCTGTCAGCGCAGCTCCCCTGTTGCAAGGCACAGCTGACATCACATAGACTGAACAGCGATGCCAACTGATCAGGTATTTCTTGAGGCACCACATGTCCTTGCATTTGCTAGATGCAGACGAGATGTAAAAGACACTTTTTCTTTCTTCTGGCGAGGCTCAAAGACTTGAACATGGCGGAAAGATAGTTCTCAGATCAGGCAGAGCAGCTTTGGCAACACTTTAGCTGTGAGGTGAAGGGAATGGGTACTCGGGAAGTGGCAGAAGGAAATGAACAGAATGGGTAACTAGAGACATTTTAGGAGGGAAAAATTGGCAGGGTTAGTGCCTGGGGCTGGGAGAAAACCCAGGTGACTGTTCGTAAGCCAGAGGGACCAAGAGAAAAAGGGTTGATCTAGGGAGCTGATGAAGAGGATTGCTAAACTTAATTTCAGAGGCGATTTTAAGGATGTTCTGGAAGATGCAAGGGAAAGTGCCCAAAGGTAGGAGGAATTACACCATTGATGGCTCTAGGGTTCATCTCAATGGGAAATGCTGGTTTTGATGCTTGTAATACTAATCAGACAGGATGTTGAATTGAAAAGCAAATCATTTTGACAGTGTCATGTACTGCTTAGGAGCCCAAACTCAGAGTAAATCACAGGAGGAGGAAAAGCAGAAGGGAAAACAAATATTTCCTATAGAGTCTACCAACTCCTGGGCAATGGGCCATGTGTTATTACATGCTTTCTTATTTTAGTCTTCATGACATTCACCCTCCTTTGCGCTAGGTAACACATTCTGGTTGTAAGTGCTCAGAGTTTTGTCCTTACTTCACAGACAAGAAAACAGGATCAGAGAGGTTCAGCAGTTTATTCACAGGCTGAAATTTAAAGCCAGGTCTTTCTGATGTCTGGAATCCATGTGCTTTTCAATTACAAAACTGGCCTGGCCTTTATTTGTTTTCACATCTTTGTTTCCGTTTTCATGGCCTTCTCCCCATTCACAGTCCTCTTAATCATTGCTCACTGGGTTTAAGACTTCCAGCCTCCATTTATGACGTTGCTTTATACTTACAACTGAATCTGAGAAAATGTGCATCAAAAGTCTAACTGACAAATTAGTAGAGGTCTACACCATCTTCAGACACTATACATACGCTCCTCATTTCTCACTCAGTGAGCAGAACTTTGAGTGACTAGTTCAATATTATAGGATAAACATGGATTGAGCAGGGTACTGTGCTCATGACATCATATTAAGTGTGAAAGACCAAAGTGTGTCTTGTGTGGGGGTTGGGAACTTCTCCTTGGATGTGGATGTAAGTCATACCAGTGTCTCAGGAAACTGTATTAAGAGGTGTATTTTCATCCCCCCCTCCTGTATTTTTCCCTCACCTGATCTACAAAGGTAGTTAAGTCCCTCTCAGCCCCCTACAGGTCTTAATGCAGAGGCTGACTTTAAGACACATCTATTGCTTCCTTTCTTTTTCTAAATACGAGGCTCATGGAGAGCAGAGTGGATGGGAAAGAACTTTTTGCTGTATTACTTTGAAGAAAACAGAAAGGGATTTTTGTGAGACTCTTGGCTCTCCTCCCTCCCTGTTCCCACCAAAAAATGAGAGGTGGTAAAAGAACAGTGGGGACTACCTCCTGTTCTGTGGAGGTGCAAGATGTCAGAGGAAGTAACTTTAGCACTCTTAGGCTGGCTCTGCGCTCTGACTTCTGTGAGAATTCCAGTAGCCATTGTGCTTTGCATCCAGAGCTCCCAAACCCAGTGGAGTAGACTGGGCTTGGACAATAGGGCTGTGCCTAATGACTCATGATAGCACGCAAGTCTTGTGTCTTTGGGTGTGACCTAGGAGTGTCCTTCACTTCACATCATGACTGATACCCATGGGGATGAAGTCAAGAGTCAGACTGGATCTGAGTTAAAGAAAATGGAAAAAGATAATTTTATATATCAAGGTTTTAGGTTGAAGTTCATGCCTGCTATATGAGTATGTAGATAAATCTCTGTATCAGATTATCATGGATGGGCAACAAATGAGAGAGGAACAGATAACGAATGCTGAGGAATTTTTGCAGTGGGGCAGATCTTTATGGAAAAAGGAGTCCAAAAAGCTTTCACTGCAGATTTGAGTATAATTCTTGGGGCAGGAACTGCTAGTTGCCACCTCTATATCCTTTCTCCCTTATTTTGTTATTAGTCAACTCCAGTTAACAAATTAGTCCCCTTGCAGCTTGGATGGCAGTGCTGCATATTTCTGGCCATTAGATGGAAAAGAAATGTCTCCCAGGAGGCTTCCCCCGTAGTTTTTATTGAGGTCTATCTGATGTACAGCAGTGTATTGGTTTAAGGTGTATATAATATGATTTGATATGTGTATACATAGCACAATGGTTACCACAACAGGTTTAGTTACTGTCCATTACCTCATATGGTTAAAAATATGTTTTTCCCTTGTAATGAAAACTTCTAGGATCTACTCTTAGCAATGTTCAGCACACCATATGGCAGTGTTAACTCTAGTTATCATGTTGTACTTTACATCCTGAGGACTTTTCATATAACTGAAGTTTTATACTTTTCGACCACCTTCATCCAGTTTCCTGACCCCCACCCTACCTCTGGCAACCACAAATCTAATTTCTTTCTGTGAGTTTGTTTAGATTTCATATGTAAGTGAAATTATTCAGTATTTGTGTTGCTCTGCCTGACTTACTTCACTTAACATAATGCCCTCAGGATCCATCCATGTTGGTATAAATGGCAGGATTTCCCTTTTTTCTGGCGGAATAATAATCCATTGTGCATATATGCCACATTTTCTTTATCTGTTCATTTGTTGATGGGCACTTAGGTTATGTCCGTGTCTTGGCCATTGTAATTAAGGCTGCAGTGAACAGAGGGGTGCACATAGGATTGTGTTTCCTTTGGATATATCCCCAGAAGTGGAGTTGCTGGATCATATCTTTTTTGTTTACTTTTTAAGAAAGATAAAAAGAAACCTCCATCCTCTTTTCCAGAGTTACATGCAACTGATGAATCACTAAATTCTACTCCTGAAACTAATAATACACTCTATGTTATACTCACTAACTTGAGTATAAATAAAATCTAAAAATAAAGGAAAATATTATCAATCTAAAAAAGAGATGTAAAACAAGCCAGGTTTAGCTAGCATTAAAGATGTTTGTCTCCATCTTTTTGTCTGAAATGCACACGTGATGCTCAGAGGTGGATTAGTCACATTAGAGCTTAGAGGACGAAAGCTACATACTAAGGGTGGAGCAGGAGGAGGGAAGGGGTCGGCATCCTAAGGGATGTCCTTGAGTACCTGTACCAGCCATGGGAGGTGTACTTCCAGAGTTTGTGCTGGGTGAGAAGAGCTAGTGCCCCTTGGGTTAAGCCACCATCATTGGGTTTCTGCTCCAGATAGCCAAATCCCTATGGACAGGGCCTTGAAGGAACCTATCCAGAAGAACAGAGGAGAGGGGAGGGCCATCCATGGGAAGTGCAGAGGTGGGAATGTATGTACCAAATCTAGGGAGCAAGGCACGGAAGAGTGGAGAATCATTTATTTTGGCTGAAAAATGTCCACTGAAAAAATGGGGAAGAACAGGCAAGTGTCGAAATGAATAAATATTAAAGTGCTATCCTTTGAAAATACTGGAAAGTGGACTAACAAATATGTTTAGGACTGATTGGGTTGGATCAAACTTCCACTGATGATAGTCTTGTTCTGGGAAACATGGTTAACTATCAATTATTAGAACTTGTCAAATATGCTTTCATAATGAAGATTCCACTCTCATCCAACAGCTGGCTGATGGATTTATGGGGGTTGGGATAGCAAATGTTATGTTTCTGGCATATGGTATAGATTATGTCGACACAATAGAAAGCAAAGTGGGAACCTGGTGATCATTCTGATTGATTGAATTTTTCTCTTTCTACTGAGTTAAGCTTTATATTTCAGTTGAAATCATTAAAGCAGAGGCTTGGTGAATCCTCAAGGAGCTTGAAGGAGCTTCCTTCATCTTTCTAGTGGTTCTTGGATGTTGGCAGGCATCACATTTACTCGTGGAATTTGTCCAGTGCAGGTGCCTGGGTTTGACCCTCAGAGACTCCGGTCCAACAGGTCTGGGATGGCTGTCAGGAATCTTCATTATCAATAAGTGCCCTGGTGATTCTGTTGCGGACAGTTTTCTGAGTGTCATTTGAGAAGTGCTGACACACTGTCTGTTCTCCTTTCTTATTTCCTCTCCTTCCCTGTGCTAATGTTCTGGTGCTTTCCAGCAGGGAAGGTGTTTCAGAAGGTGAGGATCTCATTTAATTTTGATGACTTTCTGTTAGTAGTTGGGAGGTTTTACCAAAGGGCACACCATTTTCCAGATTTTTCTACTATCTTTTAAAACATTTTGTTTTTTCATGTTCTAAACAAATACTGTTTATTCCTTTATTAAACATAATGGTGTTAACTACAGAACTTGTAAAAATTCAGGAAGGAATAAATAACAAAATAGAAATTACCACCATTCCTCTACCTAGAGAGAACCATTGCTAATGTTCTGGTTTATATCCTTCTTCTTTGTCTTTTCATAGAACTTGGAATCAGTGTGCTTAAGGACATGTATGCTGTTTTTCACACCCTTCATGTTTTTTCCGGTCAGACTTAGTGATGTTAGGGTTCTCATTGCTAATGTGGAGCTGAAGGTACTCTGCTCTCTTCATGAATATGTTCATTATTATCTTATGAAACAGTTTTAGAATATTTGTGCACACATCTTTGTTATAGAGGAAAAGCATTTCATAAATTAACAAAATTCTTATTGGTTTAAAATAAACAACGCCATTTCAGGACGGACCCAGACAGAAGTCATTTATTATTGTTATTTTTGTGTGATTTTAAATTACAAGCAACTCTTTTTGCAGGTAAAGCCTTACCTCTGTTGTGGAAAAGGACAGCCAAGGCACGAGACCACCATATCTCTATGCATTTATGACAATAAATGGTGTTGTCGTAAGAGTCTAGATATTTGGCTTCTTGAATCAACTAGGAGTCTTTGGCTGTGGGCAAGAGAAACCGATCCTGGTTTCTGCATCAAATAGGAAACTTAGTGGTTGTAGGGCAGTAGCTCATGGAACTGACGGACGAGCAGAATTGAGCATCAGTGAAGGTAGAAGGATAGCTCGGAGGATCTAGGTGGCAGGTGCTAATGGGTGGTCTCTTCTGGGCACTTGTCCTGGAATATATCTGCACCAACTCTGAGTTTCCTGGAAGAGGGGACAGTGTTGACTCATTCTTGAGAGGATCCTGCTGGTTGCTGTATTGAGAATACACTGAAGGGGAACAAAAGCTGAATCAGGGTCACCAGTGAGAAAGCGTCTGTAGTCATTCCGGTGGGAGATGATTGGGCCTGGGCCAGAGTGATGTTAGTGGAGGTGTTGGTGAGAAGTGATCAGGTTCTAGATCTCTTTGGAAGGGAGAGCTGTCAGGATATGAAGAAACTCAGGGTATGGAATGTGAAAAAGAAGAATCAACAGTCAAAAGGTTCTTTTGACTGAGTAGTTACTAAGATGGGAACAACTGCAGGAAAGAAAATGTCTGCAGGGATTTGGGCTTGGTTTGGGTGTGTTAAGGGTGAGCTTGGGTGACAGTATCAGGAGTAGGCAGTTGGACATGCAAGTGGGACATTGGGTTCAGGGGAGAGGGCTGTGCTGGAGATAGTAATTTGGGAGATGACAGTATATGAAATTTAAGGTCATGAGTTGGGAGTTTGTATAGAACGAAAAGGGAAGCGTGGAGCATACAGGGGTAGGGAAGACTTGGAAAGGGGACTGAGAAGGAGTAATCTAATTGATTGGACCAATTCGTATCCCATGGCTCTGCCATGGTCTGGGTCTTAACAAGTTGACAGCCACAAGAAGACTGCAGGCAATGGTGGAGATGGTTCTGCAAAGTCATTATCAGAAGGAATGGACCCTGTGTACACATAAACAGCCTGTGGTCACTGGAGTCGTCTTTCCAGAATTTATTAGATAGGCATTTTTGTCTTATCACGAAAGCATGTAATAAACACAGGTTGTATACTGGCACACGAAGCTGGGTCCTGTAAATCTGCTAGATCCTTATGCCAATCCATGCTATTGAATTTCTTAATAAGAATCAACTCAAGAATCCCCACTGTTACTTGAAGTCTTGAGACTGGATTTTGTTGCTAAATCAGGTACTAGATTGTAAAATCTTTAAGGCAAGGATTGTGTCATGTCTCTGGGTCCCTAACATCAAACATAGAACTTGACAGAGGTGTTCACTATATGCTTTTCAAATAAGTGAATTCATGAATTACTTAGGACAACTGATATCTTTTATTTCCTTCAAGTGACTGCGTAATGTGTTAATCAGAACTCTTGTAGTTCCAGAGAGAAACCTAGCTAAAACTGTCTTTTACAAAAGAAAGGAAGTGTATTGATTCTTGTGATGCAAATGTGGCATTGCCTTCAGGCAAGGTTGGATCCAGATATCAATGCTGTCCTGTATGTCTCTCACTTCTGTCAAGAGCATCATTCTCACACAGGATCTCTTCTGCCCCGCCCTATGGTGGCAAGATGTCTACCGGCAGGTCCAGACTTAATGTTTTAACAGCTTAGCCACCCCTGTGGAAAAGGAGCGTCTCTTTCCTGACGGTTCCTGAATAAGTTCTCAGACATGGGTCATGTGTCTGTCACTGAATGAATCACTGTGGCCAGCATGATGGAGGCCTCTTACTGGCTGGGTCTGGTCAAATGTTCACCTTCAGTGCTGGGATCATGAGGTGGGCTCCATGCAAATTGTGTCAATTAAGATATGATCCCCCAGGAGAAACTGAGGTGTTAATACCACAAGACAAAGGAATGGATATTGAGCAGGCAGAAGTGATAGACGGCTGCTACCAGTACAAAGGATATCCTAGGAGCAGTGGGGAGAAGCAGTCCAATTCTGTGACTCTTCTGTGGTGTGTTTCTGCACGGATACTGCCGCATCTGGTTGTGTTTGGTGTAACCATGGCTTGCAATGAGTTGGCAAGTTGCAAGCGGTTGCGCTTGAACTCCGTGAACCACAGAACCACTAGGAAGATGCCAATGGTCTGTTTTTCATCTCTCTCTGCACCTAGGGCCTGGGAGAGCAGCTCCTGGCATTGCCTGCCCCTCTGAAGGCTCAGGGCACTGAGGTGGCCTTGGAGCCCTGCCTGGAGGACACGCTGTGAAAAGGGGAGATGAAGTTATCATGTGCTGGGTGAATTCTCCTCTGGCTGTTCTATCATGGCCTCCACCAAGGAGGCGATCCAGGCTGTGGTGCTTCAGAACGGTGAAGCCCATGGTGGAACACCACAGACCTTGGCAGAAAGAACTCTGATACCCCCTGGGGAAAGTTGCTCTAATTTTGAAGGTGTTTCACTCAGGAAAGGAGCCTGTGATTTGTGAAGCAAGACTAATCTTCTTGTGGGAAGCTGCAGCATGAAATGAGACAAGGTGTGATAACCTGTCAAGTTCCAAAAAGAGATGATTTAGGGGGAGATAGTGTCTTGAAAACGTGAGGATGGGTGTTACTAACTTAATCCATATGATGCCTTCAAAACAAAAAGTATATTAGGGGCGAAAGGCATGAAACAGACATTATTCATTGTCTCCAGGTGATATTTCTCCTGTGAGTTTACAAGCAAGTGTTGGCATGCTGTGTGCAGACATTTGTACAATAGATTAGAGCACCAGATCACCACAGATGAAAAGTAGGGGGAGACACCTTTGACTCTTTCCCTTCCCCCTCTAATTTATCTATCTCATTTATTCCAGACAAGAGCTCCTTTGCTTTGTGAAAATTAGAGACATCTGTAGTTATACAACCTGAGTCGAGGATAATCAAGGCTCACGCTGCCAGGTGTGAACAGATTGCTTGTCGGGTCAGGAAGGTGACTCCCTCCTCCTCCTCCTCTCTTGGGCACCATCCACAGTCATTAGGAGGTGTTTTCCAGGAGTAGATGGGGAGGGAGGAGAAGAATCCATATTCTGTTGGGGGAAGCAGATGCCTGCTGGACCAGGATGACTCATGCAACTGGCAATGTGCTTCCACTTCCAGGAGACAGTTCCACAGACTCTCCTGCTAGTCTTGGGGCGTGGGGTTGTAAAGGGGGAGCTTGGACCTCTGAATGGTTCCATATTTGGGTGATGTTCCAACAGCAGCAACTCACTTTGGCTAGAATGTTCAGGTATAACTTCTGGACTGGGGAAAGACTTTCCAAATCTAGGAAACAGATTTCCAAAGTGGCCTCCTGCTCCTGAGAAGATAGGACTGCAGAAAGTTTCTAATTAGAAAAAAAAAAGTGAGGATAAAGTTCTGTAGTGACTCCTATATGATTTTGTTTTCAATTTAAAAAGTTATTTTTTAATTAATTTGAATTTAAAACCTGATATACAAGTCAGTCATTGGAGAATTTTTTAAGTATGTTTGGAACAATGTGGGTATATGAACCTATTTTTTAAAAAATAGGCCTTATTTTTTAGATAAAACATAATTGGAAGATACAGAGATTTTCTTTATGTCTCCTGCCTGCCCCCATGCACCCCTCCCCCAAGGTCAGCACCCCCCCGCAGAGTAATAGACGTATTCTGGGTGATAAGCTTATACTGACACACCATTATCACCCACAGTCCATGGTTAACATGAGGCTGCCCTCTTGGTATGGTTCATTCTGTGTTCTTAGACAAATATATAATGATATGTATCCACCTTTATAGTATCGTAGAGAATAGTTTCACTGCCCTAAAAATCCTCTGTACTCTGCCCACTTACCCCTCCTTCCCCCAGCCCCTGGCAACCAGTGGTCTTTTCATTGCTTCCATACTTTTGCCTCTTCCAAAATGTCACATGGTTGGAATCATATAGTATGTAGCCTTTTCAAATGGGCTTCTTTCACATAGTAATATGCATTTAAGGTTCCTCTGTGTCTTTTCATGGTCTGATAGCTCATTTCTCTTTGGCGCCGAATCCTATTCCGCTGTCCAGATGTGCTCTTCTGATACGAGTTTGTGATGATGGGTTTATTCCTCCAAGACAAGGGATGTCACACACAACAGGGCAGACTTGGAAGATAGCATGTCGGGTTGCTGACACCGGAATGTCACTTGCTGCCGTGGCGTAGCAGGCCTGGAAAACCTTTGCTGTTTTTTCCACGTCTAATTTTTGACTTGACTTCTTTACTACCACCTACGGGAGCAGAGGTATTGAGTGTTAGGAGGAGGAAGAGAACCTGGAATTTGGATCCAGGAGGATGTGTGTTTGGGTCCCGGTTCTGCCATTTGTGAACTATAGGATCTTGGAAAATCGCTTTACCTCTGCCTCTGAGCTGTGGTTTCTCCATCTGTAGAGTGGAGACAGGGATCCTCACTCGCAGGAAACTTGGGAGACTTAAATAGTGCCTTTGATATTGCTTCATAAACTGTGGCCGAGTCCTGAGTGTTCTCATTCTGGGCTTGCCTCCACTCTGCGCAGCTTTCCCAGTGATGGGTGCTACAGGACTGTTTATTGTATCTTCACACCCTGAAGGGCAGTTATTGTTGAGTGTGCTTACTTTCAGGGGCCAAATCTGCTCTGTAACTCATGGGTGAACCTTCTTGTATCTGCATAAACCCCTGCTAGCCCCCAAAGTCACACATGTAACACTGGAAGTCTCATAGGTTGACCTAAATAGGAACTGCCCCAAACTCATTCTGGTCCGCCCCAAACTCATTCTGGTCCACCCCAAACTCTATTCAAACTGCTCCAAACTAAAAATTTCCAGTTAATTCCACAGTTGATTTCTAGACCATGTCATCAAACTGTTTTATCCTTAACCTCTGGAAGCAAAGCAAGTTTTGGGTGAATGTGAGGAGGCTGTTATTTATAGAGACCCACAGGAATGCAAGACTTCCCGTGTTTCTTGTTAAGCCATAGGCAGCACAGGTTCAACCATATCATTGATGCTCTGAGGTCTTATGTGCCCTTTAGTCACCCCTGACAAAGGTCATTGTTGCTTTATTGATGCTATTAATCTTTTTTCAAATCTTCCAATTGAAAATGAAATGTAGAAAGTCAATCTCAAGATGAAGGGAGACCTCTTAGATCACTTGTCTCAGAAGTGAGTTGTTAATTTTGAACCTCTCTGACTCTCACATGAGATTAGATCTGGATCCTCCAGTCTACAATAAACTCTGTGAGGTCAGGGACCATGTGTCTTACACTATCTTTGTGTCTTTTATAACTTGTAGGACAGTGGTTGGAATAATTAGGCCCTGGAGAGGTATGAAAATGGCCTAGGGATTTAGAAAAGGGGAGGACTGTTCCCTAGATATTCAGTACTGCAGGAAAGGTGATCATTTAGGCAGAGACTGTGTAGACTTTAAGACTGTTGGGCCAGGATCAAGAAACAGGTACCAAAAGAAATGGCCAACAGGTACATGAAGAGATGTTCAACATCACTGATCATCAGGTGCAAATCAAAACTTCAATGAGATATCACTTCACACCTGTTAGAATGGCTGTCCTCAAAAAGGAGACAAAAAAAGCATTGGTAGGATGTGGAGAAAAAGGGAACCCTTGTGCACTGTTGGTGGGAATGTGAACTGGTGCAACTGTTAGGGAAAAAGTATGGAGGTTCCTCAGAAATTTAAAAATACAATTACCATATGATCCAGCAATCTTACCTTTGTGTATATATCCAAGGGAAATGAAAACAGGATCTTGAAGAGGTTTTGCATTCCCATATTCATTGCAGTATTCACAGTAGCTAAGACACCTAAGTGTCTGTCAGTGGATGAGTGCATAAAGAAAAGTTGGCATATATATAAACAATGGATTCAGCCATAAAAAAACCTGAAGTCCTGCCCTTTGCAACAGCATGGGCCTTGAGGGCATTATGCTAAGTGAAATAAGTCAGATGGAGAAAGACAAATACCATTTGATCTTACTTGTATGTAGAATATTTAAAAAGCTGAAGTCATAGAAACAGTAGAATGGTGGTTGCCAGAGGCTATGGGGGGCATGGTGGGAAGAACAGGGAGAAGATGATTAAAAGGGTACAAATGTCCAGTTATAAGATGAGTAAGTTCTGGGGATCTAATGTACAACATGGTGGGTATAGTTAACAATTCTGTATTATATATTTGAAAATTGCCTAGAGATCTTCAGTGTTCACATCACAAGCAGGTGATTATGTGACAGGGTGGAGGTGTTAACTAAATCTGTGCTGGTAATCATTCTACAATATAAAGTATATCAAATCAACACATTTTACACTTTAAACATAATACATTATTATAAGTCAGTTGGTTCTCAGACTGAGGGAAAAGAAATGGATACCGACAGTGGCTTTGAAGTTTTGCAGTGGGTTTGGGGAAGGAAAGAAGTCTAGTGAAGAAAGAAGATTGAGAAAGATCGAGGTCTCTAGAGAATTGAGTTTCTTTGACTCCATTAGAATTTGATTCAAATCATTTTTTGGAAGTAGAAGTGGGTATAAATGGTGAATGAGTAAGTATTTTAAGAAAGAAAATTGAAAACTCAGAATAAGTCATTTCTAAGATGTATTCATAAAAGAACTAGATCTTTGGATACTAGATGTGCATGTCAAAGAATTGAAGTTTTGAGGTCAAACAAGTTAAACCAAATTAATATATTGTTGGTGATGTTAGTAAGCTAATGTGTATTGTAAATTTGCAGTAATGAATACCATTTCTCAAAATTATTTAATCACGGAATCCTCTTTGTTAAGAACATTTATGAAGTCTTTCACGGACTGTGGTTTAGGAAATGGTGCTCTCAGGTAAGCTGTACCACTTGGATATTTCTAAAAAGGGTGTACTTAGAATATCCTTCCAATTACAGCTTCATTGAGCACTCACTAAGTGCTAGGCAGTTCTCTAAATATATAATACACATTATTTCATTGTTTCCTCAAAGCAACCCAGTAAGGTAAGTATACCTCTTATCCTTGTTTTAAAGTTAGGGTAATAAAGGTTCAGAAAAGTGAAATGCCTAGAAATGACTGAGCTGTTATTTGAACCCAGTTGTTCTGGCTCAGAGTCCATGCTAATAATCACTATAATCTATGGCCACAGCAAAAATAGGATAAAACAAAACAAATAAAAATCCTTCCATATTTTTTTTCTGTACTGTGATTATTTCAGAGGTTGTAAACTGGTTGTTACGTTTTGCCTGGCACAGTATTTTAAAATAACTGAAATTTGAATACCTTTGTGCAGTGTATGGACTTACTGGTTCTACACTGGACTATCTCTTGCATTATTTTATTCTCAATCTGGTGGAAACAATTAGTTGCCTGCCTATAGGCATTTGAGTTTTCTGTTGTTTTAGCTCACTGTTGATGGTTCACTGTTGGCTTATGATCATTGAAACTGACTGACTCTCGTATTCTTAGGAGACAAGAGAAATCTGGGATCTCCTCAATTCCAGAAAGTGAGGTAGAAAGAAGACATTGGGCCCTTTACTGGACCACTTATCATAGCTTTTCCTCAACGTATAAATCCGTTTAAAAGCATTCTGGACATAGACATTTAATGTCTGCTCCAGCGCTTTCAATGAATAGGAAATAACTTTTTGTATATACATTTAATACACATAAAACTGGGACCATTTTCTTCTGTTACCTAAAAATTCTACCTAGCGGTTCTGCCCCATGGAGGAACATAGAACAAATAATTGTCCTTGTTAAAATGTCCATTCAGTTAGCTGGTCCTCTGAACATACGGATTCCTTCAGTGATTTTCCATTAGTAAGCATTCCCACATCCTTTCCTTGGTTTTATCCCACTGTAGTGGATGACCAGCAGCTTGACCATGTGGTACACAGAATTTGAGTTTCATGTATCACTCAGGTTGTGACTTGATTAGTGCAGACAGTGTTTTAGGATGGTGTGGGCACCATGCTTCTGATGACACAGGCTTAGATTGCCTTGGATTGGCATTTTCAGTGGCTCTGTCCTTCAACTGATTCACCTAAATTTATGGTCAACCAAAGGCCAAGGTCTGTTCCACACAAAGTCAAGCCAAGCCTCTTTTTTTTTTTTTAATAAATATTTTATTTATTTATGACAGAGAGAGCACAAGTAGGCAGAGTGGCAGGCAGAGAGAGAGAGGGAGAAGCAGGCTCCCTGTAGAGCAGGGAGCCCGATGTGGGACTCGATCCTAGGACCCCGGGATCATGACCTGAGCCGAAGGCAGATGCTTAACTGACTGAGCCCGGGTGCCCCAAACCGCTGTCCATGTCTTTGTAAATGCACCTGGGTGCCCCAAACCTCTTGATTTAGGAAAATTGTCTTGACTTTATCATAGTTAATTTAGAAATGAGTGTTTTGACCGAGCTCTGTGTATGGGGTTCTTTGTGAAATGGAGTAATGTGAAATTTGTATAATTACAATAAAACAAGGTTGCTGATCACTTCATTAGTAAGTATGTACTGAGAAATTAAAGAGTAATTTTGCTTTTCAAGAACTATCCAGCTGGGAAGAAAAGGCCAAGTAATTAGGAAGCAGTTAGTGAAGGATGTGAGAAAATATTTACATGATGTATTGTGCTGAGTATACTGGAAGTCCTGATTGGAGGAAAGTTGGGGCAACAACGATGGTGGGGAAAAATAAAAGGTTTCAGGGAGGAAATAAGACTCACCCTGGTGCTTAAACAGTGGTTTGGATTGGACTGGTACAAATTGGCGGGGTGGATCTTGCTGTTGAGGGGGGTTGATGTGAGTGAAAGCAGAGGAGACACAGTGCCCACTGCCTTGAGCATGGTAGAGGTGGGGCAAAGGATGACTGAGGGATAGTGAAAGGTTGATGGGGCCAGTTAGAGGGGGTCTTGATATCCAGACAAAGGAATTCAGTGTTGAGATTGTGGATCTACTGGAAGGTATGACATGACAGAAGACCTGCTGAAGGAAGTTGATTCTGGAGGTGGTATTCAGGATAGGTTAGAGGGGCTAGAACCTGGAGGCACGGAGCATAGGTCCAAGGCTGTAAATAGGGAAGTAATGACCACCTGCCTGGAAGAACCATTTTAAAGAGAAAAGACAGGATTTATATGACTGCATGGAGGTGAGGAAGAAGGGTTCATTAAACATGATTTTGTAGTTTCACACCTAGTTGATTGGATAACAGTGATTCCATGGTCAAAGTCAAAGAAAGAAATGGTCTGGATGGAGAATGATTTTTGTTTGGGCTAGACTGGGTGGTGGTGTGGGTTTGGGGGAGCATTCAAAAGATATGGTCCAGTAGACCACTGGGGATAGGGCCTGCGTGAACAGACAAGGGACAGATTGTTAACTTGAAAATAACTGGGAGTGTCCTGGTCTTCACTTATTATGTATGTACCACCAGGACCATGGTGTTTAGGTCTAAATGAGCAGGCAGGTGTGTGCCTGCTACAGAGGTTAAGAGGAGGTGCTTCAGAGTCAGATCTGGATTCAAACCCAGCTGTGTGACCTGGGCAGTCACGGTAGCATCTCTGAGACTTAGTCTAGTCACCTGTAGGAGAAAGAATGATAATGCCGGCTTCATGAAGACATTGGGAAGATGACATAAAATTGGGCGTAGTTGCATTTACAAAGACATGGACAGCGGTGTGTAACGCTCCACGTATCATAGGTGTGGTCACTGTTGCTGGTGTGATGATTGCTGTCTGGCTGCCTGGAGCAACTGCTGTCTACTCACAGGTGGGTTTGGGACTCTCAGGAAATGGTGCTTATGGACTCCTGAGACTGATCTGAGTGGGGGGATCTCCCTGATGACTTCTCATCACCCTGGAGCTGCTGGGCTGGGAACCTTCTCCTCTTTGTGAGAGCCTGGCTGGGGAAAGATACCCACTTGGCAGGGATATAGAGTATTTCTTTCAGCAGTCTCCAAAGCCCCTAGACCTGCTTACCTTTTCAACTGCCACCAAAAGGCTAGCTTTGCATAGCTGCCTTAACACAACTACAGTCCTTGCCAGTTCCCTACCAGCAACTCCTCGCCTGGCAACTGCTTCTGAGCTCTGACATCTGAGGGCTACAGGAAACTCAGAGTGACCGTAAGCACTGGCCAGAGCACATGGCATTTAGGGACCTTCCTCAAATACTCCAGGTCCTGGACAGACATGGACTTGAAATAGCCCTTCTGTGTTGGGTCTCAGGAGCATTTCAGGTGCTTGCTGGTCACTTGGCATTGGCCACAAGACCACAAGGGAAACAACAGCCCAGCTGTTCCATGTGCTGCCGTGTCCGCGAGTGCTGCGTGCACAGAAGCCTGGGCTGGGCAAGGCTGAGTGTGGTGACAGAAGCCAGGGCAGCCAGGCCTGTCTGAGTGCAGAGAACTCTGGGAAACAGGAATGGGGACTCTTGGCAGCTTTTGGAGGAGCAGGACTCCTTAGCTCAGGGCTTGGGAAGCTGTTCGTACTTCGATTATTCCTTTCCTAGTAAAGTAAGAGGTGTCAGATCCGATGGTGGAACACCCTAGGACTGAGAGGAAGGCTCTTTGCACAGGTCAGCTTCTGTGCCCACTTCTTAGGGAAATGACCCTTGTTTGATCCACCTGCTACCTGGTCTCTGTTTGTATGTGCAGCTCATTAATCGAAGGACAAAACAACTGCATTCCCCTCTTCTGCTCAGATGACTCCGGTCAGAAAGGCGCTGGGCTCTAGTCAGCAACCCCCAGATCCCCACAGCTTTGGTCTTGACATTTCCTATTTGGCATCCAGAAAGTGCAGTCTTGGTGTGTTTAAGTTTGATTATGGGTGTGGTTTGGAAATGCAGATTTGCATAGGTAAGCATCTTGTAAAGTATTTTTTTCTGAAAGCATTTATCAAAGAGAAATATGTAGGCCCAAAGGTGGAAGGAAGCTGGGGGAGGGTGCAGGGGAGGAGGTGAGAGGGGAGGAGCAGAACAGATGCTTTTCAGCTGCCCTGGCTGGCTTCAGAGCAGCGCCTCTCCTGTGGGAGGGAGGCTCTGCAGGCTGCAGCATGGATCTGAGAGATTTATGCCCTGCACACCAAACACACATCGACGACTCTCCACGGCACAATTTTGAAAAGGTGGTTATGGCTCTGACATGAAGGTATATTTTATATGAAATTGCTGAAAGATCTCTGGGTACTAAGCAATAATCACCTTAATGCTTTAGAAAGTGTTCCAATTTGTTTTCCACTGCCTTCTTGGCAGTTGGGATTTGCATGCCACTTAACATCCAGTCCTGGGCATCCTGCGTGCCCCCAAGCTAAGCACAGGGGCTCCCTTAAAGAAAAATGCACTGCAGTCTGGGGATAAGTCTCAGTAGCTTTAAAAACGTGCATAGACTTGGCATCTCTTTCTTTTTTTTTTTTTTTAAAGATTTTATTTATTTATTCGATAGAGATAGAGACAGCCAGCGAGAGAGGGAACACAGTCAGGGGGAGTGGGAGAGGAAGAAGCAGGCTCATAGCGAAGGAGCCTGATGTGGGGCTCAATCCCATAACGCCGGGATCACGCCCTGAGCCGAATGCAGACGCTTAACCGCTGTGCCACCCAGGCGCCCCTAGACTTGGCATCTCTAATTCTACCTCTTGGAATATTTTAAAGAATAAAAGTCAGAAAAAGAATGTTCATGGAATAGATGCATGTTCAAAGATTTTTATCAGAGTGTGGTATTTTTTGTATATACCCTTACAAAATTAATGCAAATGTATGTGTCTACCCATTGTAGCAGAGGAAAGTTGGAAACACTGAATGTACCAAAATAGGGGGTTTGATGTTTTTAAAAGTACTGTGGAATATTATGTATTACTAAGTTCAAAAAAATGAGTTGCAGGACAGCATATATATATATATATATACATATATATACACACACATATATATATGCTGTGCTTCTGTTTTTATAAAGATGCATGTATACATACATATACATTCTAGAATGAATTCTAGAAGGGCATATATAAATATGCAAAGATGCTTGTCTCTGGATGGTAAGGATATAGGTAAGATGGTAAGGATTTTTAAAACATTGGCCTATCTAAGGGGCGCCTGGGTGGCGCAGTCGTTAAGCGTCTGCCTTCGGCTCAGGACGTGATCCCAGCGTTCTGGGATTGAGCCCCACATCGAGCCCCACATCAGGCTCCTCCGCTGGGAGCCTGCTTCTTCCTCTCCCACTCCCCCTGCTTGTGTTCCCTCTCTTGCTGGCTGTCTCTGTCAAATAAATAAATAAAATCTTAAAAAACAAAACAAAACAAAAACATTGGCCTATCTCTGTTTTCTGTAGTAAACAGAGATTGTGTTGAAAAAAAGCAGGGAGTGCTACCTTAGTGATAGACTCCCTTCTCTTCTCCAGTCCATTGACTACTGTGCTATCCCCTGAGCAGTTTGTGCTCATGTGACCTTCATGGAGTGTCAAGCAGAACCAGTTCTTTTGTCCCCTGGTGGCCAGTGTGCAGCCTCCTGCAACTGCGTGGACCTGTGGAAAGTAAGCCTAGGCTGCAGAGAAGGTGACAGGAACTTCCTCTTCTTTTCTGGTCTATGCCAAGGAAAGGAGGCTTTGGTTAATTGACATCTTTCATCAGCTGAGATTGGACTACTTTATCAGACGCGAGGACAGAGCATGGGCCTCTTCACTATTGCTATAAATGATTTTGTCAGGCCTGGGCCCCAAGTCAGTGTACCAGGAGGCTGCTTTCTTTTCTTTTGATCTTTTGAATTTGAATTTCTTATTAAAATTATATTATTTGGATACTGGTTTCATCGGCATCATGAATCTTTGCTTCTGAATCTGAGTCAAAGAATGAGAAAAACCTGTTGGAATCCGGCTTTTGAGCGTTGCGATTTGTTATTGTAGTGCACCAGTTGGCCTGGAATTTTTTGCTTTTCAGATTCTGATACTGAATTATCTCATTATTGCAGTGTAGAAGCTACCAGAAGACTCTGTCCTGATTTCTGCTCTCTGTGTTCTCTCTTAAAGTGGGGCAGAAAGGTCTCAGTTTTTACTATACCTGGTCTCCAAAGTGGCCCTAATTTTGAGTAGTCTTTTCACATTTCACACTACTACCCTTCCTAATAGGAAAATTAAGTTTGAACAGACATGCTGTAAGAGCACCCCCAAGACAAAAAAGAAACTCCCCTTACTTAAATTGTTTTTCTTCTAATCATGCATGCCATCCTGGAGACAATCAATTTAGCTGTTTCTCAGCAAAGACCCAAGTGCTCATCTTACGCAAAGGAAAAATGATGCCCTAAGTATCAGATCGCAGTTGCTGTGCCAGTGGCAACGCAGCAATGAGTGTCTGCAACATCTGCATTAAAATTGGGATTTCTTTTGTTCTCGCTGGCACTGCATGGGTGTGATGTGTTTCTGGAAGCAGATATTTAGGCAGCCTTAACTTTTTCGGTTTCGGGAATTCACTGAAGATCCTGGGAAAGACTGGATATGGGGAAATAACATTTGCTTGGGTTGGCCCCTGTGTCACGTGCTTTCAATGTGTGTTTGACTGCAGGGTTAAAATCACACTCAGTGTTCTTTTTTTTTTTTTTTTTAAAGATTTTATTTATTTATTTGACAGAGATAGAGACAGCCAGCGAGAGCGGGAACACAAGCAGGGGGAGTGGGAGAGGAAGAAGCAGGCTCATAGCGGAGGAGCCTGACGTGGGGCTCGATCCCAGAATGCCGGGATCACGCCCTGAGCCGAAGGCAGACGCTTAACCGCTGTGCCACCCAGGCGCCCCCACACTCAGTGTTCTGATTCTGAAGTCCATTGTGGATACGTAGGATGAAGCAAATCAGTGTTACCTCTCCAGAGCTGGCAGTTTATTTTTCTTAATCTTTTATTTTTTTTTTTAAAGGATTCTTCTCTTTTTCTGGGAGTAAATACTAAAATGGGTCTCACCAAGAATCAGAATGTTTTAGTTTTGCTTAATGCAGTCGACCCCAAAATTACTAGATAGTCTTGGACTTAGAAAGAAACCATTTTGTTGACTCCGGCAATTTTACAGATGAGACCACTGAAATCAGAAGAATTCAGAGACTTTTGTCAAGGGGAGACAGAGGTGCAGATCAGATTTTGGAATTCCAGGATGCTGATCTGCCTGCCACTACTGGACAATGCCATCTAAGAATAATTTTCCATTCAGGAGGTTTTTAGCACACTCTTTTTCTTCATCATTCAGCTACTATGTGATGACAAATGATTTAGGGAGTGAATCTTTCCACCTGGATCCAACAGAAAGAACAGGAAGAGCTGTGCTTTCTGATGACTGTCTGTGTGATCGTTTCCTCCATTAGGTTCCCACCAATGTTGATCCTGACCCAAGAAAGCATTCATTGAGCCCCAAATCCTTTAGAGGTTCCCAAAAGAAAAAAGACAAGGGTTACCAAAAGTGACTTATCTTCCTCCCCCTACCCCAGGAGCAGGCAGGTGAATCAACAGACACTTGGGATCAGTGACACCAAGTTTGCTGATGGACACGAGCCATCTTTAGGCAAAGAGAATGAAACTCCACAAGAGTCTAAGATTCCGTTTCTTTTTCTAGGCCTTGGAGTAAATTGCAAGTTAGACTCCATAAGTGACAGTGTGATGTTGGTGTACACATAAAAATGTATAAAAAATGTTAATGTATAGAAAAATAACAGGTTTTATTTTTCCCCCTGCCATGAATTAGATTTCTTTCTTGGTCATGAATTGATGTATACTTTCTGTTTCTTACTGGTGTGTTGTCGAAAGTTCTACCATCCCCTCTCCCTCAGTGGGATCTTATAAGGCAGATAATGGCAGAGGAGATGCTCTTGCCTTGGCCAAGTGGCCTGCAGACCAGCTATCTTTCAGCCCCACGCTTACCTCAGGGCAGCTTAGCTGTCTATTGTCTGGCAAAGCTGTGTTGGTAAATAAAAATACTTATGCATTTATGTAAAAGGTATTTTTACAGACACTGCTGAGCTCAAGCCTTACCTTTTCGTATGAGTCCTATTTAACAGTGGGAAGTTGAGGAAAGTCAGGATTAGAGAAGTGCTCAGACGTCGCCCCAGGCACAGAGCTTTCAGGTGGAGCTGGGACTCAAGCCCAGGACTCAGGCTCCTCCGCATGCGTGTGCGTGATTATAGACGGGGAAGCCACACAGGCCTGAGATGAGAGAGGCAGTCACGCAAACCGAGGTAGAAATGTCGTCCTGACCTGAGGGGAGCTGGGTGGAGGCTTGGGACTTTACAAGGAAGGAGTATGATTAATGGGAAGATGAAAAAGAGTAAATGTTTGGTAAACAAATGTTTGCTGTGCCACTTGGAAACAATGGGGCACAAAGAGTAGTTTTAACAGACTTGGGCCAAATGCCTGCATGTTTCCACACCTAGTTTATATTATAACGTAATTATCTATGGCAATCGCTCTTTTCCTGGAACAGGTCCTCTGTCTAAATTCTTTTAGGCAGTTGGTTGGGGCAGGTCAGAGTTTCTTCCGGAGTCTTTAGGGCCTTGGGTTTTTTCCAGGCTCCATTTGAGATGGCTTTCCTACCTTGTCTGAGTTGATGTTTGATGTCATGACGGAGGAATGCCGAGGCAGCACTATTGTACTAATGTAGACACTGCTGTTAGCTTTCTAGATTGTTCGTAGATTTAAAAAGACCTCAGACGTCTTTCAGCCAAAACAACTGTGATGACAGCGTTCAGTACTCACCATGTAATGAGAAGGAATAGGATTATTCTGGTGGCCCTAATTGTTAGCCCAACTCTTCGCCCTACTGCCTTGTTCTACCGTTGCCTAGAGATTTTGCCAGCTGTGCCACATGTTGTGTCCAATCAGGCAAGTGTGAGCTTCAGTTTGGCGAAAAAATAGGAAGATACTGTTGTTGAAAACCAGCCTCTGTGCTTTGGAGCCAAAATAATCCCAGGAAGGCAGCGTTTGGGTAAAGAGGAACTGTAGCTTATCGCCTTACTGGGTAAAGGAGGCTGTAATAGGCTAAGGCGGGGGATGGGGGGGATGTTAGAAGGAAATAGAGAGTCTGGGTGGTTTTGACAGAAATTGTGTACTTGCTGTGTCAGCCTCCTTTGTCATGTCTTTAGAGTGGTACCTGGTTCCTGAAATCAAAGGCTGAGAAGGGCGAAGGGGAGGTTTGTAGAAGAGAGAAAGAAGGTTATTTTAAAAGCGAGCTTTGCTGAAGCATTAGTGCAGCCATTTTGATTTTTGTTCAACTGTATGCTTTTGAGTGGTTTTAGTTTCTACTTGAAAATATTGTAGTGGACAAAATGAAATACTGCATGTACAACATCCAGCCTAGCACTTGGCTCAATAGATATTAGCTCTTGCTATTAATGTTACTGAAGTTCTAAGGGTGGGACAATGAAATAAATTTTGTGAACGCTGTCAAATAATTTTAAAACACTGTTATTCATTCATCTACATCATTGAGTAATTTTGTTAATTTGAGACCTGATCCATAGAACCGGTAGTTTATTGAGAAAGGGAAGAGCTATCAGGCATTAACTAGTGAGTTTTACTAAAGTAGACAGAGTATTTCATTAGGTTTTCCTAAGGATCCTACCAGGTGGGTGTTATTGTGCAGGTTTGACAGATGAGGAAACCAAGACTTTTAGAGGTAAAGTGACTGTCATGTAATATGTAAATCAGCAAAGAAGGGATTTGAATGTATATTGATTTGAATTTGATAGATTTTGGTACTGATCTTGAGTTTGATCTCTAATGCAATTGCGTGAGTATCTCTGGGAGGCTAATAAACAAAAAAGGCCACCATAACTTCCCTTGATGTTTACAAGATTTACCATGGTGGATATCAGAAAGTCATGAAGTAGATTCATCTGTTTAATGGAATGATAGTTGGACTAGTTATTAAAAGATGGATTTTTTTTTTTTTTTTGCCAGCATTAGACATCCTTTAAATTGAATGGGCAGTGTTGAAGATTTTGATGTCTTTGTTTATGTATTTAGGTAGCTTTTGCAAGAAAGCTGTGAAGTAAATGCAAGGAAGTGTGAGTTCCAGAGGTATTTCTACTTAAGCCCTTCATTTCTGGCTGTGATGCTTTATGATGAATGGACTAGAATATGGGAGAGGTGACTGAAACTAAGGAAATTTATTCTGAATTAAATTTTGGGCTCCATTAGTGACAAATAGCTTTGAAATGACTGTTTTGCAGAGTCGCGCTTCCTCATTCAGTGGCGACTGCTCTGTACAACCCTCAATTTACAATGGTTTTCCTACCCTACCCCTAAAGGCATAGATATATTTTCTGTACATTAACATTATACCCAAGCCCTGATGAGTTTTAAATGTGAGATTCTCTCCCTGGGGAGATGGACTTAAAAAAATTTTTTTTTTTTGTTCTGCATCCTGGCATTCTGGTTATGTTGTCAGAAACCACCGTAGTATTCCCTGTTGGTGTGACATGAAATTTTTCTTTGTAAAGGACCAGAGATGGTAAGAAGGACAGAAAGGAGAGAAGAACAACAGCAGGAAGATGAAGGTCAAGGTCAAGTGGGAGAGAGGTGGTAGAGGGATGGAAGGAGAGAAAGGGGAGAAAGAAACAGAGTTATGTAAGAGATGACTGATCGAAAGAGAAGATGACAGTTGGGGACAGTGGAGAATGAGACAGGAGGAGAGAGAGATGAGGATCAGAGGTGGAGAGGGAGAGAAACCAAGAAGGCAGGACCCCAACTCCTCCTGGGCCCAGCAGGGAGCTGGCAAGAAAGAATTTGAAGCCAGAGGGACATATTATCCAGAACCAGGAGTTGAATCTAATTGTAAGCAGACCCTGCCCGCCCCCTTCAGATGAGTGATGGACTCCTGGCATGTGACCTGGCTTGGCAGTCTCCACCCCCTGTCCGGGCTGCCATAAGGAGATACGTAATGTCTAGAGTGATGGGAAAGTCATGCCTGCAGATGGTACAGATGGAGCTGCCTCATAAAATGACTCACTGTGAATCCTTACTGAAATCTCCGCTATAAAAATGATAATGGAAAAAGCACAAGAAAGGCTAAACAGGCTTGAAAGAAATTTGTTCCAGCTTGTGGAGCTCCCTTCAAATTTTGAAAGGAGGAGAAAAAAGGACCCTATTAGTAAAATGTCAGGAAGGTAATGTATCTTCTTTCCTCCTGGCTATAGCCCTCCCTCACCCCCGCCTCCTTTTGATATCAGTATGTAAATGAAAGCAACAAGGGAAAAGGAGGAAGAGTTTTGGAGGAAGATGTAAGAATTATTTCTTAAGCATTAGGGCTGGTGTTCTGGAGAGGGAGGGCTGGAAGGCTCAGAAGAAAGGGAGTGGCGTTTTGGAGAGCAAAGAGGTAGGCTCTCAGGGAGCAGAAGAAGTTGTCTTTTGCTGGTATAGATATTGCCGGAGTAGAGTGGGCCTCCCAGAGTGTGAGGTCAGGCACTGGACATTGGAGGCCGTTAGCAGTTAGTCATGAAGACCTTTGTAGCTAGAAGAGGAAATTTTGAAGTCCAAAAAACATAACATTCTCAGAGTAACTATTTTTGGCAATTTTGAAGTCACCCAAGACCATGATGCTTCTACACATCCCCAATTATAGGTCAGTTTTAAGTATATGGAATCAGCCAGAATTTGAGAGTCCTCTGATGGTGCAACCATTATTTAATGGAAGGGCTTTACAGCTTCAACAACAGCAGGAAGATGAAGAATGAGGCCCAGTGGGAGAGAGGGGGAAGAGAGATAGAAAGACAGAAAGAGTCCCCTCTGGCGGGGCTGGGACTGCAGTGGATTACAAGGAGGGGTGCCAGCTGGAGCAGAGCAGTAGGACGGATTGTCACATTCAGGGCAGCCCACTCTGACTAGCAACTGGAAGCTAGTAGTCCGGTTAGAGCTGGGTTTCACTGCAAGGGGAGGAACCCAGAGTGAGGCACATCCACTGTACTGATGGAGAAGGTGGATCAGAACCAGGGTGTGTGTGAACAGTATACATTGGGACAGTCACAGGTCAGCAATGGTCCAGGCGGACAGTGAAGGTATGGATGTTTTGCTTCTGAAGGGAGAAGAGTCTAATGCTTAAGACGTATAGCATGGCTGGGACAGTTGGTGGGATGCAGAAGCCTGGAATCCCCTGTCTGCAGGGCAGAGTTGTCTAAGGAAGTGGATGAGGAACATGGCAGGTGGAAGATGGAGTGACAAGAAATGACATGATGGTAGATACAAAATTAGGGACTTGGCCAGAAACAGAATCCAGGTCCTCTGGTTCAAGAGATGATGATGAAGGGAAAACTTAAGTGTGGACAGGGTTGAGGGAGCCAACCAAGAATGAAATACTCAGACTAGCCACAGCTGGGAGCTGCTACCACTCTATGTCTGAAGGGACAAATGGGGGGATATGCTTCTGCAGCCCAGTGAGAGTGGGAGCTGTAGGGGAGGGCCTTCCTGGCCAGTTTTAGGGTCATAGGGCCCCAATCAGGAGGGTGCTTTGTCTGTTCAAATTGCTATGACAAAATGCCATAGACCGAGTGGCTTAGAAACAACAGAAATTTCTCACAGTTGGGGAGGCTAGAAGTCCAAGATCAGGGTGCCAGCATGGTCAGGGGAGGGCACCCTTTAGGGCTGCAGACGTCTCCTTGTGTCTGCATATGGTGGAAGGGCTAAGGAACTCCCTTCTAGGGTCTTTGATAAGAACATCAATCCCATGCACTAGGGCTCCAGGCTTGTGACCTAAAGCCCCACCTTGTAATACCATCACATTGGACATACGAATTTTGGGGGAGCACAGATATTCAAACCATAGTAGAGAGAGTGGAGATGAAATACTCTGACCTCTGTCCTTCTCTCCCATGTCCTCCTGCTGCCTTTCATTGGTCAGGCCCAGTTTGAAGACAGCAATGAGGCGATCGGGAAGGTCAGGCTCCTGGGGCACAGAGCAAGGCACGGAAGTGTGGTTAGGGCTGAGGGGAAACAGATATACACTCACCAGCATATATCCAAACCTAGCCAGATAGCAGTTGGTTTGTCTCTTTGTATCCAGACTTGGTGAGATGCAGTCAGATCCAGCGCACAGTGAGAAGGCTACTGAAAACTACATAGGCTCTCAGGCCCAGGTCATGATGGGCATGGCTCTAGTACCAATGAGCAATGACAGTGCTAAGCAGGGAAACTGAGGCATAAACCCTACCCTTTACAGAGCTCCAGTATGAGGAGACATGGGGGAGCTTATGTGTCAGAAAGAGCCTTAGTAGGTACCTGGGTTGTATACAACTGACTTAGTTCTTGGTTCTGTCAGATGGGGGTGGAGGCAAGGCTGCAAATGTCCTTGTCTCCATCCTTGTGGGCTCCAGAGTTGGGCAGGGCCCCGGAGCTCCCAGAATTCTGGTTGTTGGAGTTGCTGTAGGGTAGAGGGGGAAAGCCTTGATTGGCAGTGGTGGTTTGAGTGCTAGGGAACTCGTGCAATACCGGAAATAACAAAAGCCTTGGAGGAAAGACTGAGAGTGTCCAAGAGTGTAGAGAATTAGTTTCAAGGACCTAGAAGGGCCATATGGGATAGGAAACAGGGCAAGGCAGCATCCACGCCAAGAAGGGCCTTGAAAACAAGGTGGATCTCCTTCACACCAGAGATTTCATTTTGTTTTGGTTGTAATATAAGGGCCAGGCTCCTTGTCATCAGCCTGGGGCCCGTGAGGAGAGTGGGAATGGGGGAGAACTTGCTGAGGTGTATGGTACAGTGGGAAGGAGATGTGTTCATTTTGGGGAGAGAGGTCTTGATAGTCTGGTTTTCAGCCCTGCATTTTCTCACAACACGCCTCTTAAATCTTCCTTGACTGAGGATTGTACTTAGAGGAGGAGCCTTTCTCCTTCATGTTAGATTCAAGGCCTGACCTGAGCTGATTTCTGTATTAGCTGATGAAATAATTAATTGACTCCGTTATGTGTACATGGGATAGATTTTTATTTCATAGGTTCACAAATAATACTAAAATGGGGTTTTAAAGATAAATGGAATATATCTTCAATTAAACCGTATGGTCCTTTCCTTGAAGAGTCACAAAGAAGATGATGATTATTTCCCAGTTATACCATAGGCCACCTTGTGGCATTCTGAATCATTCTTGGTCTCTGTCTTGACAGAATAGTGTATTATTGTCAGGAGTGAGTCATTTGCATGCTGCTGCTTTTCTTGGACATGGCGGGTGTCTCTCAGGTTCCTGCTCTGATTTCTCATCACTTGTGCTCATCACTGTGGGCATGGTGAGTTCCATTGAAAGTTAATAGTTAAATATCAGTTATGTTTCTAGCTTTAGGTAGATTCAGAGTTGGAAAACTTCGAATTGCCAGAATGAGTAAAGAAAAAGGAAAACCCTCTCAAATCTGTCTTTATGTCTTCAGAGGATGTTAAAGGGGTTACTGATAATTCCATATGGGGGGGGTATGGTTAGAAAGACCGACACCTCACATCCCCTCTCAGACCACAGGGCCTGCCACTCTGTGTGTGCCCACCTCCCAGCCTCGCCCACGTCCCACTCTTGTTATTTGCATCTTTGAACTATTTGATCCTAGCCTTCTCTGCCTCATGCTGATGTTTTGTGGTATCTTGAAAATGACCCAGATGTCTCAGTCCTTGTAGAAATGGGGCGATGGTTAAAAATATATATGAGAGAGTTACACGTGGGGAATAGAATTAATAATTTACTGAAGGTCTTTGGAGAATTAGCCAATATTCAAGTATCTAGTTTCTGAATAACGTACTTCCAGATTTAAGTGATTGTGTCATCACTATTAATGAAAACTCACATGAGTGCCCATTATTCACTCTACATTTTGGATTCATTGTATCTAGAATTGTCTGATTTTTGCTTCCAAAACTTCCGTTTATACTAAATTTTGGATCTTGCGCTGTAGCTAATCATATCTGTGACTGAACTTAGAGGCTGTACTCTATGAGTGTCTGAGCAGTATAAAATGCCCTGGTGTGGCCTGAAATAGGACCACTTTGTATGCCATTGTGTATATATCGAGAACATGTCAGAGTCACACAATGACCACTTGACTGGGTGTTCTAGGATAGTTCCAGGGTTAATGTTTGGTCTCGCAGTCTCTGTAAGTACGGTGGAACCTGTTAGATGATGTGTCCTCAATTTTAATTTAGTATATGGTCTCCACTTCTTCTCTGATCTTCCTGATCCCCCTGGCTGAGCTAACTCTTGGGTCCCCACCATGCCAGACATGTGCCTGGTCTGATGGCTCCACGCTGACACCCCCGGGGGCCTTCTGACCCTTGAGTTCCAGTTGGCTTCCTAGTCTTCTCTGCCATTAGATTCCAGGGAGGGCTTGTTGTCTTGGTTTTGGATGAGAAGAAATAACTTTAGGGTTATTACGACTGTTTGTCTAGAAAAGATAAAAATTTTCTCAGTAATTCAGTTTCTCTGTGGGATTTCTGGGCAGTGTGGGTTAAATACCCATCATAATCTAGGATTGGAGGAGGTCCTCAGAGTCCTTGAAAACCTTCCCTGTGTTTTCCCTGCATGTTCCTGGGACACAAGGGGCACGTCAGCCCCTGGCTCTGCTTTCCTTCCCTCCTGCTTCCCCCAGAGACTGTGGTTACCTCTGCTGAGTTTTCTCCTGGTGTGCCTGAGGGACAGTTACCTTGCTTTTATAAGCTTCTGATCTGGAGACTAAGTGGCCCCATCTTTCATTGATTCATATGTAATTCTAAATGTTGAAGCAGTCTTGCTGGCCCTTGTAGCCTCTTTTCTGATATTAGTACCTTTATACTACCTTTGTTTTTCTGCTTATAAAAGTAATATAGAAAATATAAATAATTTAGACAGATTCCTAGAAGTCAAAGTGCTAGTTTCATGTAGAGCATAAATATTTTAGACCCTTAATATACATATTGTGAAATTGTGTTCCAGAAAGTTTGTACCAATTCACCTTCCTGCCAATTGAGTAAATGAATAAATTTTTATTGGAATGGAATATTATTACCAATAAAATTGCACCAACTTAATAGGTAAAAATATCTTCGCCATATTTTTTAAATTATTAGTGAGCTTAAAAAAAAACATAAACAAGCAGACACATACATATCAGGCTTTTGTAGCTCCTGCTGCTGGCATTATAGGAATAGAACATTTTAAGTGCTAAAATATATTTCTTTTCCTTGTTCTCTTTTTTGCTTTCTGTCTTTTCACAGTCTTTTTCCATCCAGAGTTCATCTTTGTATTTTTTTTCTAGATTTAGAAAACGGTCTGATTTAAAACAAATTTATTCCTTGATCTGTATGAAGTTTGTTTATGTGCTGTAGAGATGAGGATTTATATAACTTTTTCTTGGAATTAGTAACCAGTTTTTTTCAGCACCTTAGTTGTAAACAACAGAAACCCCTCTGGCTAGCTTAAGCAGACACATAATGTTCTGAGGATTTTAGCTCACAAACTCTCTGGGTACAGGGGGTAACCTCCAGCAGTAATGCCTGGAGCTGTGCCACAGAACTGGCCAGGTGAGGAGTCGGCCAGCTGCCTGTGCTGACACCCTTACCAGCAAAATTGAGTTAGACCCTTAAATTTATTAACTCTAAGAAAATTGTTGGGCTTTCTAAGACTACATTGATAAATGCAAATAAAGTAATTTTCGAACATAAGTCAAAGAACTCAGAGACATGAAAATGATTTCTATATAATTAATTCAATGAGCTAGGTGTAAAATACCCTGGAAGGGGAGATGGTTCTAATATTGCAATAATGCTTGCGTTCCCTCTGTGCAGATATTCTAAGTAACATGTGTAAACCCAGTGATTTATAGCACCCAGATATGCTCTGTAAAGTCAACCACATGCCTGCCTTGGTTTCCCTGTCAATCTACACCACATACCCAGACACACATGGCATTTTCTCCCCAAGTGCAGGTTCTTAAGCTCCACATTCAGATTCTGGGTAGTAACACATTAATTCAAGCAGATTGATGCCTCAAGAAGTCTCTGTAGCCTTGCCTCTCCATCAGCTCACCGGCGGAGGGGATTTCATAAATGAAAACAGGCCGGGGCTTACTCAGTTCAATCTTCCTGCCCCAAGCCACTCTCTTCCTTTCGACAACTAAGCCAGGTGTTTAGAGAACAGTGTCGGTGGTGGGGTTTGTGGAATGTTACACTTAGAAGATTTTTTTTTTTTTTGAACAGTAAATAAGCTCAAGCAAGTGGAAAGAATTTGGTAAATGCCTATTTCTAAGACTTCAGAGACTCCAAATTATCCTATCTTCCAGGCAAGCGAACATCTAACAAAAGGGCGTTAGTTACAGAGAAATTCACTAAAAAGCCTCGGGTTTATAAGCATCATTGGATAATAGCCTCTAGTTCCATAGGTTATAAAACACATAGAGAGACAGACATGTCCTGAATAAGGAAAGGATCTTGCTGGACAGATTGTCTATGGAACTTTAATGATTTAAATAAGAATTCAGTTTTATTTTTAGACTTTAAGTCAGTTCACAGGCAGCCCCGTTTCTTAGTTGTTCATTGACCATCTAGCCATACTACATAGTATTTGCACTCTGCCTGTTTAGAGTGCAAATAAAGATGAGGAGAGTAGACTGATTCCATGGGGGAAGGTGGGGTTCAGAGTGCTTTTTTGGTAAGGTCTTATCTATATCTCAAGGTTTTTGATCTATGGGACTGTATTGTGGTTGGTCATTTTAGTTGGTTCTTATTGAACTTAGGAATTTGGCTCTGAGCCTAACCCAAGTATAGCTCAGATTCTGCTCTTCCCAGTCAGAGCTGAACAGTTTGATGGGATTTGGGAAGGCTTTCTGGTGAAGGGAGGAGATGGGTTAAGTCAACTGTGTTAAAAGGCCAGAGTAGGAGCTTTCTTAATACTTGAAGGATTACAGGATATTTGAGGTTGGAAGAGGTTGCATTTTCAGCAGGAAATGCAGGGAATCCTGTCACATCTTGTGGGGATAGAGGCTGTAACATTCTCCTGCTGTGCTTAAATATTAGACTCCTTTACCAGCCCTTCCATGCTTCCTTCAGAGTCTGCAGGGTCTGACTTTACATGTGCTCCACATGTTTCTTGTTGCCTAGCAAGGACTAAGAGTGTACAATTGCTGAGAAGGTTAAAAAAAAAATCAATTTGATGTATGTATGGATAATATTTTCTGTGATACTGTACTAGAAAATCTGTAATTAACCATTTTTGTTATTTAAAAATGTTGCACTCTGATCTGGAAAAAAAATGACACAATTTCCTTAAAGCTTGAAGTTCATTATGGATTGGAACTTGAAATCTGCTTGAGCAGCAATTAATTAGTCAATAATCAGTTAATTATTCTGGTACTCAACTTCACAATGAAATCCTGCCTTTTTGAGAAAGGAAAGCAACTTTCTTTAGGTTGAAAAGGGCTGTAGGGGTTTTGACATCAAAGAGAGGTAGACTCAAGCTTTTGGAGATATGAACCTAAGTTTTCTTGCTTTTAAAATCGTTTTGTAAATGCCAATTAGAAAGAAATTAAGTGATGGCAGATTATTATTTTAAACTAATGGAATAGAAAATTAGATTTTTTAATAGAAAATGGGATTGAGTGGAACAGTATTGTTCTGTCCAGGTGTCTGTAGCTCTTGCTTTTATGATAGGACCCTAGGGTTCAGGTCCACACCGTCTCCTTGAGGTGATCCCATGTGACAGAGTAAAAGCTATGCTGTCCCTGGGAGCTCAAATGCAGGCACAGAGAGCAAAGTCACAGACCACATGATGGCTTTTTTACTGTTGAATTAATTGATTTTGACTGTGTAGCTAGATGCAGTTTGAGATTGTAATTTGGGTTAGTTTATTTCTTTTTTTGTAATAATATTTTTTTATTATATTATGTTAGTTTATTTCTACCTTCTCTCCCATGTATATGCAGTCACTTCATTTCCTCAAGGACATCAATAGCAGAGCTGAAAGTGGCAAAGGAAGTTGTCAGTTTTTCCTAGCTTTTGTTTTAAAGGGCAAAGCCTGTAGAAGGGCTTGAAGTATCCAACAAAGCCCAGAAAAGGAGAGAGTTGTTCTCACGGAAGAAGCAGAGTGACCTGGCAGAAGTAGGAGTTTATAGAAGGGCTTGCAGCAGACTAGAAGAATATTCTTCTGGGCTTCATGGAGGAAATGAGAGAGGCCCTCGAGAAGTGGGGATCTTGGCTGATTCCTGCAGAGGGAGCAAGACGCCAGAAGGTGTGTCTAGGTAGATGAACCAGAGACATTCTCATAAGAAACTTGGGTAATTGGACCATGGCAGCGGCAGAGAGAAATTGGGCCCCAGGGAGCTGTAGGACAAGACACTGGCCATCTCTTTGGCAAATTGTGTGGACAAATGACTGATTACCAATAAGCTCTCCCACTCTCTGCCATAGGACTTTCTCAAGTCCTGCATAGGGAAAGAAGGGTGATCACAAAACCCCTGCAGTAGTTTCCTCCCAGCTTGATGAAGGCCCGACTTCCGAGTTGACTTCCAGAGAAGAAAGATTCAGTTTTGTGGTCTGAGATTAGTATCCACTACAGTTGTTTAAATGGATTAGTTCAGCACCACCATAGTGAAAACAATAAAGCTATTTGGAAGCCTGGATCTCCATGTGATACAATTCCTGAGTCAGGGTTACTGTACTTGTTGGAAGCAATGGTGAGAAAAGATACGCAAACATTGGAAGAGAACAATGACGGAGGGCATTTAGAAATATAACCAAGATTAATTCCCTTCATGAAAATTAAGCTACACCCTGTATGGACTTTGTTTTTTAAAACATACATACGTTTTAAACAAACATACATAAACAAGTATATGTGTGTGTGTGCGCGCGCGAGATCACTTGGTTCTACTCTCAGCGAATTTCAGTTCTTCAGTACAGTGTCATCAGTTGCAGTCACCATGTTGTATATCAGATCCTCAGACTATTCTACTGACTTTTTACAAATGTATTCAGTGAGAGTCTCAGCAAGAAACAGGTGGAACACTCAGATTGCAGACCTTGGGGAGAGACTAATAAAAAGGGCCTATTTACAAAAGGACAGGCAAAATTGAGGGCAAGCCAGAGAGGCCGGTGTGATACCTTGAGGCTATTGACAGTGGGAAGTCATTTCCATCCCTGGGCCCAAGGCAGGAAGAGGGGATGTAGGTTCTTGGAACCCAGAGGGAGCAAGGGAACTAAGGGAGGGAGGAAGAGGAGGAGCAGAGGAAGCTTGATGAGGAGGGCCACTTCTCAGGAGTTGTGGTCTTCAGTAGAGGGATGTAGTCAGCTTACTGTAATTGCTGGGGGGCGGGGGGTGTCGGGAAATAAATACAGCACCTCCACCTCATTCTCCCCCTTTCTTTCTGATTGCTTGTTAGTGCCTTTTTTTCCCCCCTCCCCAAACTTAAGCAAAAGCTAGAGGGCAGGGAGCCCAACAATGAAGTCTAATATTGGTCTGCTTCCCTCCTGGGGCATAGAGCAAGGAAAAACAGGACACAGTAAGGATAAGAGAGTAGCAGTGATAATAAACACCATACCATGATGCTGGCAAGTAGTCAGAGTCAGTTCTCATTGTTGCATGATTAGATTATAACTCTTTTTTTTTTTTTTTTTTTTTGCTGCTGCTGCAAACTGCATAAAGTAGTAGTAGCTGGCTTAAATGAATTAGGAGTGAAAAATAAAAAGAAGAAGAATAAGCAAGACATCTAAAATTCTGAAAAATCAGTGATTTCAGATACTCATTTTTGACCAAGTCCTTGGTTTAATTATCTTATTATATGAACCAATTTGCTTTTGTTTTTTGCCTGAGTCATGTGGAGCCATCCGTCATAGTATAGACAGGTTCTGACATGGATGACTGTGGTTGGTCTCTTTGAAGGAAATCAAGAAGGATAAGCAGTGAGCAGGACTGACTCAGGTAAGGAGGGCTTGCCATGCTCAGGGTCTAGTGAGGGGCACAGAGCAGTGCACACAGCAGCCGCAGGATGCCATCACGTTGCACACGAGTGGAAAGCCCTGGCACGTGCAGTGCACTGGGACTTGGTACTCTTTGGGAACTTGTGTTCACCTATCTCATGTGTAACTTTTTTTTTAAATTTATAAAATGGGGTCATATATTACCAAATTTAGTTCTAAATACATGGCTTGAAAATGAACCATAATAGATACTGTTTATTGAACACCTTCATCACCTGTTGTACTCAGGGCTTATCTATATGAGAATCAGTCTTCACTACATCAAAATAGTATGTCTCTTATCCTCAGTTCAATGGATGGGGAAAGCAAGGCTCAGCGAAGTGACATAACTTACCTATGTTTACTCAACCAATAAGTGGCAAACCTGGAATTTGAATCCAGGACTCTTTCACTCCATAGCCCATACTCTCAACTACAAGCTTCCTACTCTTGACATGAAGGAGAAAGTAACTGTCACCTTTATGCATTCTGATGAATTTTGAGGGTGAAATCACACCTCACTAATTGGTGGCGTGATCCCTTGGGATAAAATAACTTAAAAATATTAGATACCATTCACATGTGGACCAGTGTCACCTATTAGCAGTTTCTCACTCAGGGGACCCAGGATTTCAGCTGTAAAGGAAGGCGGGGTGGGGGGGGGAGCAGTTGTCAAGGCTGGTCCGGTGTTATGAGTTTCCATTTGTTTAGTTTGTAAATGAACTGGGTGTTACTGGAATGCGAAAGAATGTATTTGCTGCTGCTAGCCTTCTCACAGAGGGAATGATGTATCCAAATTGCAGTTCATACATTGTTCCATGAAATATGGCCGTAATTTCTACTTTCCTGACCTTTTCCATATTCTCCTTTGGTTGGTCATTTGTCTTTTCTGTACAAGGCAGGGAGGCCACTAACAAGAGAGAAGTTGAGGTTGACTAACAAATGACAGCATAATGTGAAGGTGAAGACACAGTGGCATACCCCTGTAACTTCAGAATGTGTGAATAAATAGTACAGTGGATCCTTCATCAGCGAGGAAGGAATTTAACTAAGACAGTACATCTATTGGAATCATTGCTTTTTCCAACTGTGATTATACATGATATATGAAGTATTTTTAATATGGTAAGAGTTTTTCTATAGAGATGGTGACCAAAATGTAAGAGAGAGGCACTAGGAGGCAGTGGAATATCTCAAACATGCTTTTTCCCCTTTCTGATGTTTAGCTGCCTGTCTTAGGTTTGGCCCCATGGAAGCAGAACCTGAGATGGGGAATCTTGTGCAAATGATTTGTTGAGGGTTTCAGGAGAAATCACTAAGCAAGCGAGGGAGGCAAGGTAGGACAGGGGAGAAGCTAACTCCACTCTGGCTTCAGCCTGACTTCTAGAAGATGTGGAGGAGAGATGCATCCCAGAGTTGACCCATCTTGAGGCAGTTAGGCTGGGATTTTGACCCCATACCAGTCAGTCATTTGTTGCCGGCTATGCCTGGGATGGGGTATAACCTCTGGAGCATTACTTGTCAAGATGACTTTAGTTGGCCAAGGGCAAGATGGGTGCAGCCACCACTCACTGGTGCTGGTGGATGGATGCACAGGCCTGTAAAGGGACCAGCTAGGTGGGCCACCTACAGCATCTGTTGTACTTTCATGCTTCCATGTTGTTCCCTTCCTAACTGATGTATTGCAGACAGGTCAAGCTTAGCAAGATAAAACTCTGAAGCAAGGGTTAGAATTGTGAAACCAGTTCTTTCCAGATTTAAACATATTTATGTGTGTGGCTCATGCAAATCCATCTTGTAAAATTCATTTCTTACTGTGGACCATAGTCAAGAAAGTTTGAAAGCCAACTCCTACACACAAGATGAATTAGATAGAGTTTTTTGCTTTGGTTGTGTATACGGAGTGTATACAGACTGATTGGTTCAAACTCTTGTTAGGAGAGGACCTGGCCTGATTGTTCTTCATCTCCAAGCTGATGGTTGGAAATGGGAATGACTGCATTTCTTTATTCTTCTCATATTTGTTGAAAAATTAAGCAGAACACAGGGGATTTCTTCCTCAGTCCCCT
Source organism: Ursus arctos (assembly GCF_023065955.2). Taxonomy (NCBI): domain Eukaryota; kingdom Metazoa; phylum Chordata; class Mammalia; order Carnivora; family Ursidae; genus Ursus; species Ursus arctos. The sequence goes on along the minus strand of NW_026623019.1, from coordinate 8,751,049 downwards.
CATTGCCTATCTCTGCCCCATGAACTTTCTACCAATCAGGTTCTTCAGTATGTGCTAAAGCTTCATCGTTGAAATGGGCTGTACTTGGGGAGAGTGCTTTTCTCTCACTGAGGTCTTTTTTTAACATCTTGTGGAGAGAACTCTATCAGCCCCTTTATTTGCTCTACCCTGGGGAGATGAATTGACTCATCCCATTTGTAAATTTTGGAAGAAGAACTGGTCATGTTTGTCTCGGCTCTATCCTCCTCTCTTAGGAACGTGCCTTTCTGCAGAGGGACATGAGTTCACTGCTTCCATGCCAAATACTGTGGACGGGTCTCCCTGTGGGGTGGGCCTGCTGCTCAGATCAGCTGATGTTCTATGTGCCTCTTTGAATGGGAGAGGGAAGGGTGCTGGTATTTTACTAAGAGGTACTGTGAAGAGTTATGATTGGAAATTCCTTTGTGACTTCTCTGCCAGATCTGGGGGAGAGGGAGATTCTTCCGATAGAACTTTTCCCATGGGCAGAAGTCATTGGTCTTCTGTGTCATTGTTCAGAAAGTGTTGAGAACTGCTGGGCTGGAGTACTATGGAGGAAAGCCACAGGTCTGCTTGGAAGAATACCTGAGCACTTAAATACCCCCCCTAGAGATGGTGTCATCAAGTGGGACGAAATCTTACTAAGCAGCTGAAAACCTACTGAAGGCCCTCTGGAAAAGCTTACTGCCATTGCGCGGCTCGGTTGTATAAGTCACGGCTGTTACCTCAAAGGCTAAAGTAAAGTGTCAGGCAGCCAGCCTTTTCCATAGCTGCTTGTTTTCCAGTTTGTCTCCAGAATATCTTGAAAAGTGGGTGCTGAACAGGGAGTAATGTACATGGTTGCTTGAAGTCAACGTTTGAGGTGCAGGAGGAATGGCTACCACCTGGACGCCTGCAGGCGAGGTTGTCCTGACAAATGCTTCCTTGCTCATCAAGAAGGATGGCAAGGAGAGTTCCATCTCCCAGGAATTACTGCTAAATTACTGCTAGGTTGCAAACCCTGTTGGATACCACGTATGGACGGGCAAAGTTTAGAAGCCACATGTGAACAGTTGGCATGTTGGAAATACTCGCTAAGGGCAGATGGCAGACCCAGATCATTATTAAATTTTTCATGAGTTGGATCGTGGACCAATGAGGAAGTAGAAAGTTTGTGTATTTTCTTTTCTGGGACCTAGGCCAGGCTTGCGGAAGACTGATCATAGAAAGCTGGAAATTCTCGGGAACGAGGAAGCAGCCCTGGGTCTGCTCTCATTTCCTCACCTCAGGAGCTCAGGCTGTTTAGTGCCACTCAGAAGTTTGCAGAATACTAATGTCTGTCTTTCTGTCTCGCTTTCCTATATTCTTGTCAGAATCATTGCCCAATTATTTTCTACTAAAGCAAAGTAAATGCTTGTTAATGATGTGTATGTTTTGAACATTAAGAGGGAAAGAAAGTAAATCGAGATCTAAGTTTCTTATTTTTATGTCATGCACCCTTTTTGGCCTCAAAATGTATATATATTGATATATTATCAGGCTGTACCATATCTATTTTTATTTCCACATAAGTTATTTTTACAGAACTATACAATTAAGACTAGGTGAGATAAAAATTGACCCATAAATTTGTTATCATAGCAGACAGTTTTCTTAAAAACTTTCTCATTTTGCAGTCCATATATACATGCAACTGAATACACGCTCTTCAGATAATACCGTATTATAACTTTCCATGGTGCTACGTAGTCTTCATAGCCATCACTTAGATGATTTAAAAATACATATTCTTTAAGGAAAATACTGATAATAGCAGTTAATAAATTTTTAATTGCTTGAACATATCTGCCTATTTTGTCTTAGTGTTTATTATCCAAACTCTAAAAATACTGTGCAATTCAGTATCCTGTTTTTGGCACTTAAGAATTTTTCTTCATATATACATAATTAGCATACACATAATTTTAATAGTTGTCTTATATTTCATTTAGTAGTTTTACCAGTTATACATTAAAGCATTCTTTGTTGACATTTAGGTTATTTCCACAAATTTGCTATTATAAAAAAGCTATCATAAACATCTTTCTGTATGTAGCTTTTTCTTTAATGGGATTGTTCCTCTAGGACACTACTGAATCAAAGGATAACCGGTTTTCCAGCTCCTGATGATTGTTGCCAAATGGCCTTCCAAAAGTACTGCATTAATTTATATAGCTAGAAATGCTGTACAGTAGAGCCACTTTCACACAATTCTTAATGTAATAAATATTGATTTTATAGCTGTTTTAATTTTTTTTATTAAATTAATGGAATTGATATTTTTTATTATTTTATTTTATTTGTTTTTAAAGATTTTATTTATTTATTTGACAGAGAGACAGCCAGCGAGAGAGGGAACACAAGCAGGGGGGTGGGAGAGGAAGAAGCAGGCTCTCAGCAGAGGAGCCTGATGCGGGGCTCGATCCCAGAATGCCAGGATCACGCCCTGAGCCAAAGGCAGACGCTTAATGACTGAGCCACCCAGGCGCCCCTTGATATATTTTTTTTTAGACTTTATTTGAGAGAGAGTGAGCTTGAGAGAGTGAGCACGAGCAGGGGGAGGGAAAGTGTCAGAGGGAGAGGGAGAAGAGAGAGCCTGACCTGGGGCTGGATCCCAGGGCCCTGAGACCATGACCCGAGCCAAAGGCAGACACTTAACCGACTGAGCCAGGCACCCATGGAATTGATTTCTTAGTATGTTTCTTACTGGTTTTTCCATTTTGCGAATTGTCTGTTAGATAATTCATGTTCTTTTCCTAATTTTTTAAAGATATATTTATTTGAGAGTGAGTGAGCACAAATGGAAGGGGGAGAGGGAATGTCCAGCAGACTCCACACTGAGCACAGAACCACATGTGGGGCTCGATCTCATGACCCTGACATCACTACCTGAGCTGAAAACAAAAGTTGGACGCTTAACTGACTGAGCCACTCAGGCGCCTCTCCTATTTAACTTTTAAAATAGTGTTTTTCTGATTGTACTATATGAAATTTGTGTTCGGTGTTGCTGTGAATATTTTTCCTGAGACGACTTACTTTTTATTTTATTTATTTGACATACCTAAACTGTATTTTTGGTAAATAATAACCAGTCAGTCATTTTCTTCTGTGATTTCTATTTCTTAGAGAGTCATTTTCTCTGCAAGGAATTGGTTCAATCCTATATTCTCTGAGATTTTTTTTATTACTTAAAAGCAACTTCACAAGTAATGTGAAATCTTTGGGGAAGGAAAAAGAAGAAAAGCAATAAAATATTCAGAAATTTTGTTCCTTAGAGAAAATAATAGGTAACATTTTGGTATATGTCCTCTCAGACTATTTACACTGTAAATATAAAAAATAAATGTATACTTACACACATTTTACAAAAATGGCGTTGGATACAACACATGTATTCTGGAAGCTGCATGTTTTTCGTAAATTGAAATGTAACCTATTTTTCTGTATCAGTGACACTAGATCTTCAGAATTTCAAATGGCTCATGTAGCATTCCGTTACGTATCTAACCATTCCTTTAGCATTAGGCATTTATTATAAATAAATCTGAGAAGAACAATCTCATACAAAGATTTTTCATGTGTGTCCATTTCCCAGCAGGGAAGATTCCTGGGGTCAAGGCATTTATAAAAAGAATTTTGATGATTTTTCCAAGTTGGTTCTCCCAAAAAAGATTGTATACTAGTTTCAACTTCAGCCGGTTAAGTTTGACAGTGCCTCGTTTCCTCTTTCTACATAATTCTCTATAATCTTTATCAGTCAGATAGAAGATAAAGATGTCTCATTAGTATCGTAATTTGTATTCTTAGGTGATTAATGAAGTTGAATATTTCTTCATAGATTTATTGCCCATTTGTGTTTCTACTTTTGTTCACATCCTTAGCTCATTTCCCATTAAGGTTTCATATCTTTGTGTAATTTGGTTTATAATTTAAAAATCTGATGCAGAATGTCTACCTTTGCCCCCTTTTTAGTGGAGTATACTCCCTGGAAACAAGTTCATAATCTTAGAATTAAGGGGACAAGTACTCTCCACACACAGAGCAACCTTACAATTGCTGGCCATTTCCATGTCTAAGAAAACCACCTTCCTCTGGGCCCCTGGGTGGCTCAGTCAGTTAAGTGTCTGCCGTCGGTTCAGGTCATGATCCCAGGGTCCATGCATTGGGCTCCCTGCTCAGCGGGGAGTCTGCTTCTCCCTCTGCCTCTGCTGGTCTTTAAAAAAAAAAAAAGAAAAAGAAACCACTGTCCCGTTACTCTGAGTGTGGATTTACAATTTCTATTAAATTGTGGTAACGGTTAGCAAGTAAGGGTGAAGTTACTTTAAAGTATGTGTGAGGAGCCATTTACTCCTGAAAGTGATGTTTTATTTTTATATCAATCATATGAGGAAGAGAAATGTCTTAGCCGCTCAGAAACCAGAATTACGAGATGGGATGCTAGGTGGGAGACAGGAGGTAGATGACTCATGAGCACAGATATGTCAAGACTGTAAGTTGAGGGTGTAAAAAGGCCTCCATTAAGTGAGGATAAAAGTTGTTATATGTCAAGCTGGAGGTTCCCAGAGCCATTGCCAGGTCAGTGGGAAGGATGCCCAGAATAGCTGGAAGTCCACAGGCAAGTGCAAGTGCTTTGCCATTGGGGAGGGCCAGCGAAGATCAAATTCGAAACTTGGACTACAGACCAATTGTCTCCCAATATTTTAAATAATTGAACCACCCACTTATGGCTGGGTATATAGCCATCCATAATGAAGACTGTACTCTGCAATTTCCCTTGTAGCTGTTTGTGGCCACGTGATGAACTTCTGGTAATAGGGAATGTGTATAGAAGCAGTATATATTCCTTCTGGGAAATGCTCTTAAAGAGAATGAGGACATCTCTTTCTCATTTTTGCTGTCCTGAATGTGGACAAGGTAGTGGACACTGTTGATGTCCTCCTCAGTTCTTTGCTGGGCTGGGACACCCATCCCCTGGCCTTTGAGAGTGTTGGCAGCTAATGGCTCACAGCTGTCCCCTTCTCTGGGGAATTGTCCTCCATCAGTTTTCCTTTCTGGAAGTGACACAGCAATTTCAGGGTCTCTATTTTGGACTGTGAGGTGCAAGTTATGTATTGAGGATGGTAGAATAACAAAGTAGAAGAAAGCGCTTTCTCTGCCGTTTGTGCCTGTCTGCCTCTGGAATTTTTATGTGTGAAGTCCTTGGGAAGTTAAGAATAACGATCACAGCCTTTGGGTTCCACTCGGTTTTGTGAGAAGGAAAAAAAAAGTCATTTCATGCTCATGCCAGTGACTGTAGCTTCTCCTTAGCACAGGATTTTCTTGAGGGTGGCACCTAATAGATGATTTTAACAGGCAGAAATCTGACCGTCTGACGAGGCATTCAGTGTAGTGACTGAGCGGCTGCCAGACTCAGACGGAGCTAGAATCCTGACACCTTTGCCTACTCTATGACTTTGATGTTTCTCACTTGGGAAATAGGCCTAATATTACCTCTATTATAGGATTGTTACTAAGATTTAATAAGTAAAACACAGAATGCCTCATATAGGTTGGTATAAGTAGAGCCATTCTTCGTAAGTACAAATTCCTTTTCAACCCTAAGACAGGAAAATAATGAGATATTTGGAAGCCTTTCAGAATCCTTTTCCACACTAGTTCTTTTGGATCATTCTTATCCTCGTTAAGGGCATTTCCCAGAAGGGGTGCATTGGATTTGCTGACAGCTTTTCCCATAGATGCTTTTTCATGGAAGAAGCGAGGCTGGAACTGAAATGTGTTATCTTTATGTCTTACTAAACCCTGATGAGCTGCTGGAAGAGTGTCCGAGGTAGCCAAGCCTTTCTCTTGTTCTCTGAATTTCTGCCCAGCCTCTGTAGAAGCCACCACTCTTGAGTCAAAATGAAAATCTACACTAAAATTAGGAGCTGTTGAAGTTCCCAAGCTTGATGGGACAAACTGAATCTAAGGAAGAGAAGGCATTGCACAGGCATGAGGACAATACAGTCATGAGGGTCTTGGTCCGCTGTTTCCCAGAAGTTTATGAATTTTCTTGATCCCAATTCTGAATATGTAATTTCTGTTGTACAATACATTTGTGCTTTGCCTGCTCAGTCTGATGATGTGCTGGATCTGACAGTACCCAGCTAATGATGGTTAGCTCCAAGTGCAGTCAGTTGCTATCCTGCACAGCAACTGTTTTCCAAATGGAGAATAGTTCTCTGCTAAAGAAGGCTTTGCTCTGGAGCCTTGGGGGCACAGACCACAACTTTGCTGTTAGGGTTTACCAGAGATTGCATGGAGCATCCTTATCCACTGTGGATACCTTCATCGACATTGTGTTTACTGGGTCACATAGACTGTGTGTGGTGGGGCAGTTTCTACCACAGTCTGGACGTCCCTTGGGTTCTGCCACATTTGCATCTGGCAGGATTATAGGTCACCAGATAGAGCCAACGCTCTAAGTACTTGGCCCAGATATCCTTGATAGTCACTTCTATATACTAAAAATGGTTTACTGTGAATACCCATGACTCTCTGAATGAGGCATTTTAACACCTTTGGGAATATTCATAGTCCACTCACAGCAAAAACCAAAGTGCCAGAGAATTAATGCTCCTGATTGCAACACTCAAGCAATTGCAGATAGCTTCACCACTTATTTGGGATAATCCCAAGATGTGTTATATATGGTCTCCCAGAATTCCCTAGTATGATTGAGCCTCAGGTGTCCAAGAAGATGGTAATCTTGATAACACATCCTATAATGGTGTTCTTGGATTTCTTATCTCATTTCTTGAGGATCCTTTGTCAAATAAGCTACTTGTACTCACTTGTACTCACATCCTCATTTTAGAGTGTGCTTCTGGGGAACCCAACCTTTGACATCTGATAAATGGGCAAAAGCAGTATTCCCACATATAGTAAATCTTCCACAATCCAAAGAGATCCAGAAAGCACCATGCCCTTTTCTTGTAGGTACAACATGCATGCTGAAATGACTAGCTCATGGCAGCTAGCTCTTAACCATAGAAGAGAGATCCTGGAATATCCCCAGACATTTGTATCTGTGGAAAAACTTCACTGATGTGGCAGTTCTCCAAGACTCCCTCCCTCAGGCATACAGGGGACTACGGGAGCATCTTGCTTACTTGGTCTGACTAGCATATTGTCATTAAGAGTGGACCAGTATAAAGTTTGGTGGAATGTCAAGAAGATCAAAGTCCCTACAGACTATGTGATGGAGAACAGGAGAGTTAACGTAGCCTCTGGGGCAAGACGGTGAATGTGTATTGCTGTCCCTGTCACGTGAAGTTCACCTGCCTTTGATTCTTCCTCCTGTTGTGAATTGAGTAGAATGCATTTGCCAGATGGATAGCTGCATACCAAGTGGCAGAAATTACACTGATTTGTGAAAATAGCACATTTACCAGAGCAGCTGCGATGGGCGCAGCTATCTTGGTAAGTTCATGGTAATTCATCATCACCTGCCACAAATAATCTAGTTTGTTCAGGAAGCAGTTGAGTTGAATAGGGATATGATGGAGATTACCATACTGTATCCTTTAAGGTTTTATGGTAGTGAGGTATTGCTTCTCATTATCTTGGTTGGGTAGGTTGGGGGAGGATAGTAGCTTCATGTGCTTCCACTTGACTTTTCCTTTCTTATTCCACATGTTAGGAAGCAAATGTGAATATTATGATAGCTGCTAATTATTTATACTCCAATTATAAACTGAGGACTTTGGGGAAAATAAGCCATCCTACTAACTATGAGATAAAATTAGGATGTGTAGGCATTTAACACCGACTTCCAAAGACCCTACTCTTAACTAGAGCACCACATTGGCATTTGAGTTTTCTGCTATTAGTGTTAGTTCAGGCTCTGTGTCTTTTGGTCTTCAAAAAGCCCAAGTTATCCCTTTCCCCAGTACACAGTTACCATGGCAAATAATTACAAACTCCTTGGAGAAATATCAGAGGAGTATGGATGATTATGCTTGTAGTTGCCTTGCAAGATCCTTCCTCAACAGCACCTCATCTCTCCTCCAATCAATGGGCTTTAGGTCAACACATTGGATTAGATCTGGGAGAAGGACTTATATTTTCCATTGTGATGGCTGATGTCAGTCTTCAGCTCTCTGTATCACTATAGCTAGCAACCTATCTCAATAAACCTTAATTGTTCAAATCATTCTTATTTGGGTTTGCTCTCAGAAACGTCATATTCATGCCAAACTTGGCACAGAACATTGTTTTTATACTTATAAATGCATAATTTACAATGCAAGTATAACAATTGTGAATCTTTGTGTGTGGAATAATGTAGGCTAAAATTAGTTGAACCATGAGGAGAAACTGGTAGGATCATGGTTGGTCTTTTAACACATCTTTATCTGACAGATCAAATAGCAACAAATATGGTTACAGAATATTTTAATAAAATGAAATAATAGGACTATATTGAACATACAGCTCTACAAAGATAAAATGCATTTACTTTTTAAGGATCTATTAAGCATATCAGGCCAGTGAGGACCTTTCTTAATGTCAAAACTATTTATATATCCCTTGATCATGAAAAAATTCATAATGCCAACAAAGTGTATGGGTGGATGTGGTTGTAAAAAGAAGAAGCCAGGAGCGTACGTAATCAGTGGGCAAGGAAGATCACAGATGGGTTTCTTTGGAGGGCTGATTGGGTTGAGTCTGGAAAATGGGAGCATCTTTTGTTTTTTTCTCCTCAGCCCTACCATGCCATCTCCAAAATGCTATTTGATGAGTGGGGGTTACTAAAAAATATTTTTTTTTTCTAGAAAAATACAGTATGGTTCTATGTAATGGTCTTTTTTTATGGTTTAATCTTCAAGTTGGAAGCTGGTCCTTTGAGCTGGTGCCATGAACCCCCTAGATGTGGTATATCTGTGAGCAGGTGGACTATATCTTGATAGGTTAAATTAGTTGGGAAACAGAAAGCAATTAGAAATGGGCTTGGCACATAGCCACTGCCCAATCAAAGGCAGTACTGCCCAATTGTTATTCATCAGTGTCCTGCCTGCATGTCTCCCACAGCCCTCTCACTTCTCTGGATAGTCCCACCCAACCACACTACAGTATCTGCCATGCATTTCATCCTTTATTTGTCTTCTGATTGTTTCTGGTGTTGACGTTATCCGTTGTGCTGTACTACAAGTATTTCAAACAAGTTTTATAAACCCCATAGCTTAGAGCAGGTAGTATAGCACTGCAATTCAGTGTATGGTTCTAGTGGAGCCTGCTTGGGTTCAAAGCTCAGTCCTTCTACTACCTGGTTGTATGATCTGGGGCATGTTATTAATATCTTAAAGCCATTAATGTATTTGTGTGTGTAGTTTTTTCTTCCTTTTGAGTTAATTTTTTCCCAGCAATAGGAATACTAGGTCAAAGGATAATGTGTATAGCTGTGTGACTTAGCAAGTTAGCTACATCTCTATGCCTCAGTTTGCTCACATGTAAAACGGGGGTAATCGAGTCTCTCATAATGTGGCTCTGAGAGCTAACAGATAAACACATGGTCTTTGACAAATAGGAAACAGTAAGTGTTGATGCTAACTATTATTTTGATTGAAATACTTGTGCTGAAACTCACTTTTGAACAGATGCTCTGCTGGTCAAAAGACAGGAAGTTTGAAAAAGGAAACAAATGAAATTATTCACTTAATGAGGCCTTTGAATTGTCTAAAGTATACGATTTTGCATGCTTTCCTGACTCTTCATATTCATGATTAGTTAAAAGAGCGCTGAATTTGGTATGGTGGCAGCTTTTCACAAGATCTACTTAAAACATGAGCTGTAAAAGTTGTTTTGGTAATCTGTGGGGTGGGGGGCAGGGAGGCAGAAGGGAAATGAGTGAAAAACTATCAGATAGAAAAATCCTAAATCTTTCTCTGCTGCATAATAAGACCCAACTTTCTTCTTGCCTGTATAAACAATTTACTTTTAGAGCAGAACTTACGGAATGTAGATCTGGGATGGGAAGGCAAGATTCAATTTGCGGGGTCATGGTTGGTGAGAAAAGTGTTCCCAGAAATAATATTTGAAGAAGGATTACATTCTGAACCCTGGTCAATTTCTTACCTCCTGGCAAAATAAATTATGATGTTGGGCAGGTTTCAAGCCCCCCCAAATGCCAGAGTTGATATTCGATGAGGTTCTATTAGGGGCTTTTTACACACATTATAAATGGTTGCCAAGACTTTTGCCTTTTTCACTACATCTCTGTTTTCACGACATCACTGGCGCTTGTGGCTTGATGTGCCTCACAAGCTGCAGAAGGGAGTGGATTTTGACAACCTGGTGGGTCCATAGTTTCAACAGAGGCTGAGATCAGCTGGCAAAGGAAAGAGAGACACAGCCTCATGGTGGGATGCTGAGAAATGACTTTGATACTCCTTATGGGCATAAGAAAAAACTCTCTGTCCATGCTCTAAAAAGAGTAAAGGAGTATGGCCAGTTTTGGCTGAGGATTTGAAATAAGCTTTTATGTGTTTATACATATATAGTAATTATATGTAATTATATGTATGTGTATATCCTCGTATACGCTCACACACACACACACACACACACACACACACACACACACACATTCAGTTGCATAACTTTTTTCTCCTCTGTGCTTTGGCCATGTTAAAAAAGGAAGACTGAGTTTAGATTAAAAATTACTTGTAGAGTTTATTGCTGGATACTAAACTCTCCATCTGTAGATACCAAATAAGATGCTAAACCTGATTAATTGACATCATCAGTCTGAAAGTATGGAATATTGCATGTCCACTTGTGTGATAAACACAGATCTGGTCTGTTGTTGGCATTCTTTACAAGAGGACTGAAGTGGAATCAGGATGGAAAGACTAGATGACATTGTAAAACAATGTATATATCATTGAAGTCATTAGAGGAATAGGAAATATTTTTTTCAAATAGGTGAGTGAAAGACATGCCTACAGCATACCCAGTGACGACAAAAAAAATCAACAAAATGATATGACTTCACTTGATGGATTTGGTCTTAGCAGAGAAGGCAGATTTATGGTTAGTAATTTGTGTCCTTCAGAATTTAGAGGCAGGAGGCAGATGAAAATATAGCACGTTAAGCAAAACCTCTCTACAGCCGACTGTCGGACAGAAACTCAAGTTTCCTGAAAATTCATGGAAAAGTCATTCTGAGCCCTAACTCCTGGACCCTTATTATGATTGTGGAGAAAATAACTTTTAAAACCTGATATGTTCACTTATGCACAAAGGTATATTTTTACAGTATTGCAAAAAAAGGTAAATTAGGAATATTCTTATATTCCAAATGACCTGGTATTATTTTATTTTGCCATAAATTGCATGTATCCCAATGTGATTGAAACCCTACCAGGGTTTGAAGTTATAACCACAGCTAATGTATTTGAAAAAATAAAAAGCTTTTTGTCGGTATGCTTTCTGCTTCAAACTGTGCAAGACACACTTATTCTCCAAGATAGAAGGATTCCCCCCCACTTTTTTTTTTTTTAAACAAAAACCTTAAAAGACTAAGCAGGAAATAACGCATACTCACGGAGACATTTTAGCCAAAAAGGAATAATTGAATGCAAGCAAGAAAAGGGATTTATTTTAAATTAAAGAATTTTGACAGGCCAGCCAAAGAACAAAGGGCTGTATTCTATGTTACCTGTTTTCCCAGGGGTTCCAGGCTCTCATAGACTTCAATGAGAGGGTTACTCACAGGAGGGAGGCCAGGCGCTGAAGAAACGGTGATCAAAGCAATCAGCTTAAAGCATCTCAGTCTGCCTTCGTTGGGCCAGCTGTTCAGAAAGTTCTATGGCCTTCTGCAGTTATGCCTGCCCTTTCTGAAACGGCAGTTGCAGGGCAATTACAGTCCAAGCTGAATGGTTGGGTTTGGTTTAAAATACTTCATTAGGTTTCTTCTATATTTACACTACAGTGGGGTCTGAATGGGTCGAGTAGTGATCATGGACTTTTGATTGATGGAAGAGAGGGAAGCAACATAAAAATGACTATTTCTTGGCTGAATAGTGTAAAGAAGATGCTTCTTAGGACAAGGTTTGGTCTTGGCCTCTCTGTGCTCACAGAGTGAGCCAGAGAATAGGTGTGATGCTGAAGAAAGGAGGTAAGCTTTGGGGCCCATCAGGTCTGGGTGCGAATCCAGCTGTGACCATTCACAGCAAGATGATCTTAGGCAAGCCACCTATTCTTTTTGGGGTTCAATTTTCTCACTTAAGTGGGGTTAATAATAGCTACTTCAGGAAGTCGGGTAAGGAGTAAGTGATAGAAAGGACTTAAGAGGGAAAAGCAAAGTAGTGATGAGTGTGCCTTACTAATCATTAAATTGCATACACATCAGTTTTTCTAAAGAGGTCAGTCTCTGTGGCTTCAGAATTAGCTTCATGTTCTACTGTATGTTCCTTGTTCAGTGTGTATGGTGTTGGCGAGGCTCTTTGATCTCTCTCCACCTCATTTAGCTCATCAGTAAAATGCAGATGCTAACAGGTCCTACCTCAAAAGTTGCTAAATAACAATCAAACAGAGCATTTAATACAGATCTTGGAACATGAAAGGTCTCAAAAAAGTTACATTGTTGTGTGTGAGTTGCCTGTTAGTCGGCTTCGCTATTTTTCTAAACCAGTTGCCAAATTCTCCTCTAGAACCTGAATCTTTTTCCTTTCTCATTGCATCCCCTTCTCCAGGCCTGATAGAGAGGCTGTGGGATGTGCATTGTAGAGCATCCCCTTGGCCCACCTGCAGCGTCCCCAGTGAAACTGGGTGCAGCCTCACAGTGCTCCTTACCCCAATAACCAGCCCTTTCCCACTGGACCATTTTGGATTTGTTTGTTCTGGAACAATAGAAACGATGGTTTTGAAATTAAACCAACTGGGTAATGGTTTATAATTTTGAAGTGCTTGTATATGAAATTGTATGTAGAATGATTGTATTCTGTATATTCCAAATTTTACTGAGTGTCTGTGTATTGCTTATTTACTCATAAGGGACAATAAAAATGGACAATGAAAATATAAATTCAGAACAGGCCTTTCTGTATTCTCTGTTTCCTCCCCACCAAACACCTCAAAATTAATGCATTCTGTAAGTTGAAGGATTTGTTGTGGGATTCCACAAAAACAGTGAGCATGCAGATTCTCTGCACAGAATGAAGGTGCATACCGAGATTACGGGGCGTGTGCCAACCCTCCAAGTCTGGCTAAACTCCTTTTGGGAGGGGATGGTGTATATGTATATTTTCCAGGAGAGGTAGGGATGGCAGGATGACTCAGGGAGAGTCATTTTTCCATTTCTCCTACTATTGGTAAGTCCCAGGGTTTCGTGAGAAATGGCTTGGGGCAGAGCGGATAGAGCTACCTTCTGTGCCCCTAAAGTGGTGGGATGGAATTTATGCTGGACTCGTAGAAGCACACCTCGGCTTTTGTTACGTTGTTACTTAATAACCATGAAAGCTTACATAAATCACTGGATTTCCTTGGGATGTGGTTTCCTCACCTGTGAGTTGGGTATGATAATGAATATCTTTCTGAATACACAGACTGGTTGTGAGATTCAAATGGGAGAAGCGTTGGGGGGCCGTGCTCCCACCTAGTGAGACATGACTAGGTTACAGAGACAGTGTGTATGCTCTGTGCCAGCACCTCTTCATTGTGTAAGCGTCATATATAAACAACTCAGGTATGCTTGAGGCACACGAGCATAATGAATCAATGCTTTGTAATTCTTACATATACCTGCGTCGACTTTTATGTACTGTTTGGGATCTAGCCGCATTAAATGGCCTACACAAATGAAAGTTATCTTATTTTTATCACCGGGAAAGTTTCCAGGACATTATCAACACATGCTAAAGTTTCCTCCATAGAATGTAATACCAAAACCTCTGCTACCTTGCACTTGGACTCACGACTTCCATATGATCGGCCTCTCACTTATAAAAAAGCCACAGGCCTTGTCAGCCAAATTCCAAAGTGACATTCAGCAGTGGATATTTGGATTCAATTTTGGTTTTGCTTTCAGACTGTTACACACACACACACACACACACACACACACAACCTACACGCATGTATCCCCGCACATTCACCACTTTTTTTCCTTTCTCTAGAGCTTGACCAACATGTTTGTTTCAAAACCACTAACACACATTCACATCCACACCTTCAGCAGGATTCTTAAGCTATTGCTCTCCACATGTTGATCACAGATCAGTTTAACTGTACAGCATCGCCTTTGGTTATCATCCCTCCTGAAACCATGTGGAATACTCATCTTCCCTAATCCTGGTCTATAGTATTTCTAAAGTACTTTACAAGCCCGGAGTAATGGCTTATAATGCTTTGCAGCAGCTGAGCTGGTAGCACACATGATATCTTAAATGTAACAATCAAAGGAGTGCGCAGGATCTTGGTATTTCCGCTGGCTTGCAGATGTGCTGTGTCCAGGTCCAAAATCTGTAATGTCAATTTTAGACAAAAGAAGCTTAAAACAAAATAAAGTCTCCCTGCTTTGTGTCAACAACTGAGCTGGGGTGAGCGAACGCTTCCTGATTGGGAGACTGCATGTATTGTATATCAGTTATCTGACCCCTACAGTAATTTTTTTTTGTGGGGGTGTGTGTGTCTGTGAGCAACCTTGCTCAAGATTTATGTAATGGAGGGCATTGTTTTATTAATCTACACCATGTGGAACTCTCCAGGTGCTAAGCTTTGATCTTCCTGCCCTCTGGTGCATTAAGTTTTCTAGTACTCATTGACAATGATGTTTGTGATTTAAAGCACTCTTTTCCTTACTGCAGAGGGGAAACAAAAAGGGTTCAGATAACTCTACATGGAACCAGAGTCCCTCCACTTCTTTTCTGTTTGGTCTCAGTTTGGTATAAAATTCACTCTGATTCTGTTTAGGAGAATTTGATCAGCACTCCAAGGAGTAAAAGAATATCTTTCTGAAACATTTTATGGCACGTTAGATTACTGCTGGAAATGCCGGACTTGGCTGACTAGGGAAGTTTGGCCTTCATCAATGTGGTAAGGGAAGAGTGAAAGTTAAAAGGTAATTTTGGACTCTGGGAAACAAACTGAGGGCTTCAGAGGGAAGGGGGGTGGAGGAATGGGATAGGCCGGTGATGGGTATTAAGGAGGGCACGTATTGCATGGTGCACTGGGTGTTATACGCAACTAATGAATCATGGAACTTTACATCAAAAACTAGGGATGTACTGTATGGTGACTAACATAATATAATAAAAAATATTATTATAAAAAAATAGGCAATTTTCCATTTCTCCCACTAAGAGCAAAAGGAAAAAGAGGTGAGGGATGAAAAGAGATACAAACCTTCAGAAATCCAAGTCTGTCATGACCCTAATAGCATTAAGAATAGAATGATAAAAGTTGTCTAATGAAAAAGTACAGCGAAGCAATCTGATTTGTTATATTTCAGAAAACAGATGATTACATTCGAGGAAGATGTACAGAAATACCAAGCAAGTTAAAGGCAGTGTGATATATATACTCCTTAAGGATATAGACCCTGGCATCAGACTGCCTGTTCCAAACCTCATTTATGCTACTTACAAGTGTTGGGTTCCCCACCTGGAAAATAGGGGTAATAATAGTATCTACCTCCCAGGTTATGAAAGGATTAAATGAGTATTTAGAATAGGGCTCGAACATCCTCTGTGCTGTGTGTTTGCTAATACCTGACCCAAGCCCTTTGGCTACAATTACCTGTGATTTGCAACATGAATTATTTTCTTTTCTTTATTTTTTTAATAATAACATTTTTTATTATATTATGTTAGTCCCCATACAGTACATCCCTAGTTTTTGATGTAAAGTTCCATGATTCATTACTTGCGTATAACACCCAGTGCACCATGCAATACATGCCCTCCTTAATACCCATCACCAGCCTATCCCATTCCCCCACCCCCTTCCCCTCTGAAGCCCTCAGTTTGTTTCCCAGAGTACATAGTCTTGCAACATGAATTATTTTCTTATCCTCACTTATATTATTAAATAGTGCAGCAACGTTGAACTTTGTGGGCTGGAGAGATCAAGGCTAGGTTCCTACAAAGTATGTAAACAGCAGCACTTTATTGGGGAAGAGAATAGAGACCAACTACATTCACATTCAAGAGCACCATTATCAGAGGAAGAAATTCGGGAAGAGGCACCGTGACCTTCTGGGGTCATGGAATCCTTATGGCTCTGCAAGGCCAGCCCTACCTTCTGTCTATAGGATAGAGGGACACCCTCTTCCCTAAATCTCTCTATCCATGAGCATACAAAAAGGGTGCTCTTGCCTTTAGCACCTCCTATTCATTTTGCCTCTTTTAAACTTCATATACATGGGATTATATTCTTCTGTGTCTGGCATTTCATTCAGTAACAAGTTTAAGATTCATGCATGTTTTTGCATGTATCACTAGTTTATTCTTTTTCCTTTTTTTATGTATTATTTCACTGTATGAATATAACACAATTATTTTGTGCATTCTACTGTTGATAAGTTGTTTTCAGTTTTTGGATACTAGAAATAAAACTTGACCATTACTTGTAAAAAGACATGTAATAGTATCCTCTATCAACAATTTAATTTTGTAGTGATGTCTATACTAACTTTTCTTCTTGTCACAGTCAAGTTGTGTTGAAATCAGAAAGCCTTTATGTCGTCTAAGCTTTTTTTCTTTTTTTCCCCAACTGCCTAAATCACATTGTCTTTTAAAGAAGGGTTTAATTATCATGACTTCGGTCCATGCCCATCATCTTTACTAATATTGATAGCTAGTTGAACAGTAATGAATGATAGTCAGGTGAGATTCATCATGTTTGCAAAACCACTGAGTGATTCTGTGGCTCAATTGGTCTAGCTCCAAAGAAAGATGAAAAATGCCAAGACAGTGGAAAATTCATGTTTCCAAACTGGTGTATATAGGACAGTAAAAGTTGTTCTAACTAATGAAGGCTTCTACATCCATATTCATTTTGAGGAGATGAGTGTGGGATAGTTTGGAGCCAGTTGCTAGACACAGGTGTTTCCGGAAGTTAGGAGACACTTTAGCCCATAAGTGTATGAGAGAGGGCATGCCTTACTCTTGAACAGCTTGAGCCTGTCCCACACTGCTCATCACAGTCAGTGCTAGAGGCAAAAGTTGTGGGGGTAATGCACTTGGAAGTAAATGTAATAGCTAGGGAGACTAAAGGTTGGAAAGGAGCAGCCCTACTTTCCCCTTCAGGATGCACAGACATGG
Source organism: Ursus arctos (assembly GCF_023065955.2). Taxonomy (NCBI): domain Eukaryota; kingdom Metazoa; phylum Chordata; class Mammalia; order Carnivora; family Ursidae; genus Ursus; species Ursus arctos. The sequence goes on along the minus strand of NW_026623019.1, from coordinate 8,733,710 downwards.
AGAAACAGCCTCACAAGACTTTGTAGCACCTGACAGTGGCCAAAAAGAAGAAGGGAAGGCAGAGGAGAGTGCCTTCTAGGGAGGTTAGGAATTTTGATAACTTTTTTCTTAGAAAAACAAACGTAGTGGGGTTGCATGCATTGAGCTGCCTTGTTAGGCCCAGAAGGGTTTTCCATGGGCCTGGGACTTTCAGTGCTAAAACTGTGACAATCCGGACAAACCAGGGACTTGGGAAAATGAAACAGATAGATGAGATCCCCTGGGGTTCTAGATTGTTTGCGATATAAGGGATCATCTAATTCAGTGGTTTTTAAAGTGTGTTTCACAGAAGACCAGCCTCTCTTCTTCTGAATACAGAATCTTGGGCATCATTTTAGACACTTGGACTAATGAAGCAGAGATGCCCTGTTCAAAGCAGGGTGGGGTGTGGAAGTTCAGGGAAGTCCCCATCTAGCCTAACTCTGCCCTATTTTGTAGATAGAGAACCCGAGGCTTGGAGACATCAGGGGCTTGAGGCACTGTACCTGGTTTATGACAGGCCTGGGACTGCATCTCCAGCTTTGAGTTTTGAGTTGTTTGTAGCCCATACTTTGGTCCTTTAAAGTGTGAGCAGAGCACCCCTGAATCACAATCACTGGATGCTTGTTAAAAATACCCTCCAGGAGTCCCTGCCAAGCCTGTCTGGAGAATATATTGGAGAGGGCCTAGGAATATGCATTGTAACCAGTTCCCAGATAATCCTTATGAAGGTGTGGCTCTTAAGTCCCCGCCCACCCCCACCCTTTCCCTCAGGATTCCTTACTGGGAAGTACTGAAGACACATGCTCCTGTAATCTTTGAATCCTATCATTTGTAATTTGGTATTTGAGTTTACTGCAGGGTATTGAACAGGTTAAAGAGAAGGGCTCCTGGATCTTGGGGAATATGCAGGCCATAAAAATGTCAGCTCCTTCTGTTCATACCTATGCCTGCCACAGCCAGACTGGAGCTGGATTCTTACCTGCCAAGCCCTCATCTGTCACCTGAGAGGAGTTTCTCACCCACACTGGCCTGGGCTGGCCGCAGGATTCACTCTCTTAAATCATAAAGAATTTGCCCTGTCACTGTGGGAGAAATACTCTTTTCCTTGGACAGAGACAGATGAGTCTTCCTGAGATCCTATTGAGAAGCTCTGCCCTTCTGACCCGGGGCTTCCATTCCCCTCCCGTAGGCTCCAGTGGGGCCTGTGACGACTTCAAGGGCATGAACCTGCATGGAGAGGCTTATATGACTTTCCTCATGTTTTCTTTTCTCTCCATCTCTTTCAGAAACATCCTCTTTTGTATCATAGGATTGGCTTTGGCTATGAGAAAGTTGGGAGTAGGAGATCTAAATGAGGATGTCCTGCCATCTCTTCAAATTTTCCTATGAGAAGGTCCTACTGTTAGGATTCTGGGGTGGCTCGTGTAAATGTTGATAAATAGCAACTGCAGTGTTGAATTCTTTTTGACTTTCTTCTTTTGAGTTTAAAATTCTTAAAAGTTTGTTTCACAATGAAAATTTCCAGCTTTATCCTGTACATTGGGTTTGCTTTAGTTTGTTCCTAGGTGACTCGAATAATGATTTCTTCCACCCTCATCCCGGAACTCTTCGTCACACCTCCAGCCCCAGTGCGGCGAATTAAACTGAACCAGTTGTGGACTTGCAGAGCACCAGAAGCTGGCTGAGAATCACATATCTTTAGAGGAGCAATGTTCTGCTTTCTTTTTCCACCACAATTCTACTCTTTAAGTATAGCCCTGGTCTGTTGTTGAGCCCAGTCCTGTAGTGGCTATTTGCATCTGGCATGGCTTTGGGCAGCCTGCTAGGGACAGGATTGGCCCTTCTCTGAGGTGCTAGAAGATATTTGGAATTGGTGGGGGCAGATTGGGTCACCGGGATTTTTTAGCCATATCCTGCTGAGCTGAGTGTCTGCATACAGCCAAGCTACAGATTTCTGAAATCCTATGTTTCTAGATTCTTTACCTTTTCCAGTAGAATGGAAGAAAACCTCTTTGTGTCCCCTCCTTGGTGAGGAACGTGCGGTTCCAGGTATTGTTCGGAAGTCTGTGTGGTGCAACTGCTGGTTCTCACTGCTGTAGCAGGTGTGGGATTCCTCCAAGTAGGAAGGTGGTGGTATAGTGCGGGGGGGGGGGGCAGGAGGAAGCGCAAGAAAGAGTTTCATACTGATGAGGTCTTTAGGGGCATTCTGCCAGGTCATTGACCATTCAAGGATCTTGTCGACACATGGTGTGCAGCAGTCATGCTGCGGGCAGAGATCCCGCCCCTCCTAAAAAAGGGGGAGAAGCATGCTCTGCAGAGCAGAGGGGGTGGTCTGTGGACACTGGCAAGCCTGCAGTCCCCTCGCCCTTCCTAATAGGATTCTTCTTGGCCTTTTGACCAAGCCTAGCCCCACCTTACTGTTGGTGAATTTCTCTCTAGAGAGAACTCCTACTTCTGACAGGACCAACCCACCCCCTGGGTAACTGCTTGCCAAATTGTGCCCCACTTTTGTTTGGCTTGTGACCTGGCCAATCAGTCAGCGTTCACTGTTTCCCAAACAACCCCCCTAACATGCAGCATCATGCAACCCTAAGCATTTGTTTTCACGAAGTTCACTGAGGGGTGGCTAGGGTGGCTCTCTCCATGTGTTCCTTCTGGCAGTCAGCATGAAGAGGTAACACCAGCTGGAATTATGGAAACACAGGATGGCTCTTGGGACCTGGCATATCTTCGTTTCCACCCATACTCTCCCATCTAGAGCAAGTCAGAGACAAAACCCAGTATCAGTGGAGCTGGGAGATGCTTTGCCCATGGAGGTAGAGGATGGAGTTGTTATTAGCTGGATAATAATCTAACTTACCCCACATCATGGTTTGCTAGACTACTTCCCTTTTGGTCTCTGCATTAACAGAGTACAGATCCTGGCATTGACTCCTTTGGAAATTTTAATATTGGTGGGGTGTTGCCCCCAGAAGAATCTACTGCCAGGATTTAGACGTGTCCCCATATCTTTGAATGACTGTGGAGTGGGCCTTCCAGAAATAGATGTATAATAAATTTATGAAAGATGTTGGTACCCTTTGAAGTTTGACTTTAAATAAAATTAGAGGCTTACATAAGAAAATGTAGCACTGAAAGAAATAGCAGCTGAAGATCTAGACCAGTCATTTACATTCGAAGTTCAACATTAGGATGGTGCCACTACTTATCTTGGCTCCGCAGAAGACATAACTCATTGATCATGGATTTCTTTCTTGCTGACAGAGGATGTGGTCTCAGATAAAATTTCAAGACTGTACAAATTACTGGTACTAATAAATTGGATGCTGAGATGGTTTTTTGGTGCTATATTTGACCTAGGAATTTGAGTATATGTGGACAGCATCAAAAGTGTGACCTTGTGATATGTCATGACATTTCTGGGAAGGATGCTTGGAAGTACCAGACTCAGAGAGGTCCTGGGAACAGGTCCATGTGGTTTTCACATTTGTGCTCCCACTATAAGAAAGATGGGTGGGCAGAGTAGGTCATCTGTATTTGGCAAGGAAACCACTTTCCTCAGTGCTTGGCGCTGAGGAAACCAAGTTTACGCTAGGCTAGATTTGGAAACCTAATAGGGCTGTGACTGTAAGTAGAGTTTGGGATCCGTCTCTTTAAATAGCATCTGGGCAATAGCTTGTCACCTGCCAACCAGAGGACATTAAGAAAGGAATAATTGTAGGATTGAGACATCCTTGAAAATAGTTACTTTTTGGTGGAACAGAACCAAAGAGGTGCCATTTCCAGTGGTTCAGAAGCTAGAGCATGCCTTGGAGATGTTAAGAGATGCCCTTGTGAAGAGGTTTAGGTGAAAGAAATTGGAATATGGAAGTATAGAAGAAGTCATAAAAAATCTAGGGAAGTTATCAATGAGAGGAGTGTGTGAACATAGCTCAGTGAATACTTATACCCTATGGCAACCTAGAGAAGGCATTCAGTGGAGAACTTTGCTGTATGTATTTGGGGGTACTGCTGTGAGTGTCATAGGTATGACTGGAAGGAACACTCTGAAATGGCAGATAGATACTCTTTCTATCCATCTGGGAGTTGGGAGTCTGGGAGGTGGGGGCCAGATAGGAGAATGAAGAGGATGGCATTAGGATATGGAGTGAAGACTTACTTGCAAATTAGGGCAGGTGTCCAGATGATGTTGTTGATCAGGAACCCACAAGCTAGGCTAAAGTAGGCATGAAAGACTTTTCTACCATCAAGGAAAGCCCCATCTGGGGCAGCAGCAGCCATGGCTCTGTAATTGAATTTGGGAATTCAGGGACTATTGGGGTTTTACCACTCCTGGCTTGCCAATGCCCACTTCATAACTTGGCATGTAGTAGGTGCTCTTCTTGAACGAAGAAGGGTCTGAAGGAACTGGTGATGGGTATAAGGTATTTCATGTTGGAGATGGAAGTGAGATCAGCCATTTTGGGTGAAATGAAGAAATACCACCTATGTCCAGGCCACTATGTTGGTCTGGAGTATTGGGAAGAAAGGGGAGGGTATCTCATACATAGCTCTGAATTTCTAGCACACAGAAGCAAGGATCCCCTGTGAATGTCTTTCTAATTCCTTGGTAGGATCTCTAGAGATCTGAGGAACCCATTTAGGAATCCACTGAAGAAGCTCCACTAAATAACAAAGCCTCAGTCATGAGAGCGGAAGAGGAACTCTAGATCTAGCATCATATTTGACATGCCAATTTGTGAACTGCCCAAGTCTACCATACACCTTTATCTGAGTTTTATGGAAGTGGCAAAAGGCAAAGAAAAACTAACAATCATGTGGTTATCAAAGGTTTTATGACACCATGATTTTATAAACAGCATTACTTTAATTCCTGTAGTAGTTATTCATTGTCAGCTCACTGCCCAGTTCACCGATGCTTTACTCCCATGCTCATGGTTGTTGCACGTTTGTGGTGGTGACTTTGCTATAGGCCGAAGGTCGGCAGTTCTTTGGAGATGACTCTTCTTCTTTTTTACATACTGGGGACCAAGCTACCCAGAGTAGGTATTCATGGTGATGACAGAAGCACAGGAACCAGACCAAAGGTGCAAGCACACTTAAAACATCTGTTCACGTCTTCCCTACTTACATCTCATTGGCCAAGCAAGTTACATGGTTGGGATAAAAGTCAAAGGGCAGAGAAGTACACTCTGTGCTGCGTGAAGTTTTGGTAAGGATGTGGGATATATGCCATTATCACAGGGGAGTGTGGGAGTGAGACCATTAATTCAGTCTACCATAGTACCCGTGTAGCACAGTGTGATGACCAGTTGGGAGGGCGACATTATTCTTTCTTCTGGTTGGACTATAGGATAACTTCTGCACATTGAGAAGCCCAAAGAATCCAAACTTACTTTGTCACCAGAAGGCTTCCATGCATCACAGGCAGCTCCTGGTGGAGGTTATGGCAGTGACTGGCAAGGTTAATGGTACTCGGTAAAGGCAACTAGACAGTGTATTCTGAAAACTGTAGCAAGTGCCTCTACAAGCAATTTAGTGTAGCAGAGATTTAGCAGGAGGCTATACTAGTAGTCGGAGGTGGTTAAGTGATATTAATGCAATACCATATATCCCAGTAGGCTGACGTGGGCCTGGGGAGACATGGATTTCAATAATTAGATGTAGAATTTCAGAGTCAAAGAGGACCATGTAACACAACCCCCTACTTTCTAATACCACAGATACATATCATTCAACACCTGTGTGAACACCTCCATTGATAGAGGAACCCTCTCCCACAAGGCAGTCCATCCCATTTTAGACACACAGCACTGACAACACATGGGGCTCAAAAAGGATGAAACAAGATGTCAGGGAGGCAGATGTCCATCACAGGAAGTTTCTTTTCGCTGTGTGTAGAGAGAGAAGAACAAGGGAGAGGCCAACAGAAGACAGAATGGGAACTCTTTTTCTCTTGTACATTCATGTTCTTTGTCAAGATGAAAATTAATATAGTGAGGAGAGAATAAAGCCTTGGAAGTGGACAGTGGAAGAGTACACTTGGCTGACCTTGGGTGGAGAGACCTTGGGGGTAAGAGCTGCCAGTGGTTCTACTTCAAATAGACAGGTTACACCTAACCCTGAGCTAAAGTTTGACCGTGGGTTACACATTCCATTTCCCATCTCATGAATTCCTCTCACCGACAAGGGAGCATACAGACAGGGGTAAGTGTGCTGCTGAGTAATGGCAACCAGGGAATAGGGATGTTACCGTGTAGTTCTACTCTCAGAAGTCCATTTTGAGAGCTGGGAACACTTGACGCATCCAAGGGATAAACCTGAAGGTGGCTTATACAATGATGAGCTTGGCCTCAGTGTTTAACTTTTAGGGAGTTGGGAGCCCAAGCAGCTCTCAGGTTGTTTTAACAGAAATGCCAGGATCAGCTGTTGAATCAGTCAGGGGGAAAACTAGTCAGACTGGTTTGCGTATAACCAACCAGAGGAGTAACAGCTACCAACAACAAAGCTTAAAGTCTGATATTTTAAACTTCTCAACAAGCTGTGTTGACATGTAGCCACAACCTTAATGTGCAAACCACTTCAAGCAGAGAGAGTTTTAAAAGCTGTAAATTAAAATCACATTTCCTTTGCAAGCCTTTGAAACCTTTGAGAAACAAATCAGTCAGGTCGTCCCCTGTTGAGAATCCTGATTTTTTCAGCAAATGTACAGCTCAGAAAGGAATTAGTGCAGAAGCTGAGACTGATTTTAGACGAGTGATTTACTGCCTGTCAGGGGCATAACCCACATTGTTGTTTATTTATTTGATTTCGTGATATCTCCCTTCCCTTTGAGATCTGGGTTCAAATCCAGTCCATGGTGACGCTGGTCCCTTGTGACTGGACTTTGCTGGTATGTTCTATCCCTCCAGGTGGTGAGCCAGACTAGAGCCAGACCCAGTGCGGTCTGACCAGCCCACAGTGGAGGGATGGCAACCAACTGGCTCTCTGGAGGGATACCACCTCACAAAAGTGGTCCATAGGTGAGGTCTTTTTAAAAAGTCAAAATTAATAACATCAATTTCAGTCAGAAATATTTTACCCTGAAATACCCATTGTAAGTAGTAGAGACATTGGGATTTCTCAAAACCAGGTTTAAGAGCTAATCCATGTTGATAGGATTAGGAATGATTATTACTATATTAAAACATGAAGCTCTTGGTCAACAATAAACTTGGTCAGCCTAAATAACTGAGGAATCTAACTGCCTTAGGGACACCTGAGGCTGTTCGTGAGATCCACTTTTTTTTTTTTTTTTGAAGATTTTATTTGTTTATTTGACAGAGAGAGACAGGCAGCGAGAGAGGGAACACAAGCAGGGGGAGTGGGAGAGGAAGATGCAGGCTCCCAGCAGAGGAGCCTGATGCGGGGCTCGATCCCAGAACACCGGGATCACGCCGTGAGCTGAAGGCAGATGCTTAACAACTGAGCCCCCCAGGCGCCCGGAGATCCGCTTTGTGTATGTGACTTCCTGCTCTGCATGAAAAGACCCATGAAGAATTTGGAGCTGTGGCTGCGTCCTGAACCTGAGCAATGTCAGGATGCTCCAGTGTTCTCCATTGTGCAAGCTTCCTGAGTACAGGAAGACTCACTCCTGTGGTCAGGAGAGAGACAAAGAAGCTTCATCCTGCTTTGGTTGTCAGTTAGGAATATGATTTTGTGGGGTTCACAAATTTTTTGAGAGCCTTTTCTTAAAAGAACTAAAAAACCCCAGTAGCTCCCTCTAATGATTTAGCAGCGATACTCCTCCTTAGAGAAAGGGCTCAGGAGTAACCATAGCTGTGAAATTTCCCATCCATCAGGAACGGTTTAACCTGTACTCTGTGGCTGGGAATCAACAGCACTGCCCCCAGAGAATCCAGAGATCTCCAGCCTGTTCCTTACTTCTAGCTGGAGTCAGGATTTTGACAGTAAAGAAGGGTGAATGTTTTGTGGGTTTCGTGGTGGTGCTGGTGCGGTGAGAGAGGTAGTGGTCATTAGTGAAAATAAAGTGGGAATGAGTTATCAAATAACTGCAGTTAGGAAATCTTGAAGGTTGGGGGCATGACTCAGACAACTTAGAAATAATCAGAGATGCCTAATAATCCTCCATTTCTGCAAACGTCTTAGATTCTCAGATGGGATGGTGGGGCAGTGGGAGTAGAGAGAGGGTTTTATTTATATACGTTTATTAATTATTTTGTTGTAGCGTGGATTTTTTTTCTAATGTGAGACATTAGAAAATATGCGTTCATTCATTTATTGATTTGATATCCATTGAGTATCTATTTTGTGCCGGCCTCTGGAGTAGGTGATGAGGATAAAAAGCATGAACTGAAACAGGCCTTAGTGCCTGACTTGAAGTGACACACAGCCTAGGGAAGGATGAAGGCAGGCTTGCAAACCAGTGATCCCCATAAAGTATAATCAAGGCTGTAAGGAAGGGGCTGTGCAAGCAGAGCATTGGGTTACCTGACCCTCCCATGGGGAAGAGGGCGTTTGTGTTGTGTTTGGTGGGGGGAGGAGTACTAGCTTTCCACTTGACACTGTTGATGAGGCCACTTTAGGGAGTGGCTACTGCAGTGCAAATGCATTATAACATTGTACCAGGGGAGCACTAATGAGTTCACTGCGTGGTCAGAGTAGATGGAGCATGGTGAGGGAGTGGTGGGACGTAAGGCTGGAAGGAGGTGGGGAGGGGCGCGGGCCTGGAATGCTCCCCTAGGAAAGCATGCAGAGCCACGGAATGGAGTGAAGCAACTCTGTGAGGATACCATCTGAATTATTTCTACGGGTACCTCTGAATGTTGACTGTGGTGGGTCTGTGTAACGGTCGAGTGACTGTGTTTCAACTGGACCACATCTACCATGGAGGCCCACGGTGGAACTTTAAAGGGAAGTCTATGATTATTTTGAGAAATTAGTGCTGGACTAGAGCATTAAGGCAATAGTTGGAGGCAGGATACCCCGAGTGCTTTTAAGAGGCAGCTCCATCTTCTTACCTCCTCACAAGCATGGGAGAGAGAGTGCGGGAGAAGGAAGTGGGGACATATCCCACACGTGGGAGTACTGGTCTGACTGTATCAAGTGGACAGAAGGCTGCTGGGCTGGGGGTCCTCAGAGAAAGCAAGCAAGCTCTGCACTGGCCTAGGTTGCAGTATAAGCTGTATGGCTCGGCAGATGCCCTGATAGTAGAGCAATCTGTGGTAGGTAAAGAAGTTATGTGAAGATGTGGGCCAGCCCCAGGTGGAGAGTTCGAGCACAGCACCTGGATTCTTGAGCAAGGCCGTATCATCAGAACTATTCACTATTTGTAAACCAGCTGTTGGCAAGCGATGGGGCCTCAAAAGAGACTTGAGAGTCTGATTACGGAACAGCAAGTGCCTCTGTGGTCAGAACTGTCCGTTACAAGCTTGGCATGTCAGACCCACTGAGATACTGACTTACAGTAAGAAGGAAGTGTCCCATCAAGCGTTGACTTGAGAGCTCAGAGGTAGCTGAACAAACAGATGGCCCACATCCCAGGTGACCTTTCAGAGTTGCACTGATGCCTCTTCTCAGCTCACCCTGTGGTTTCATGGGGCTTCCCCGTGACCACCTGATAGAAGAGGAAAGACCCAGAGCTTGGTTCATAGATGGTTGGCTCAAACCAAAGATACATAGCCATTGTGGTACAACCCCTCCTGGAGTGAACAGTGCTGAGGGAAAACCTCCGGAGGGCAGAACTTATGGCAGAAAATCAGGTCACTCCTTTCGTGTGGGGAGAGAAGTGGTTCAAGGTAAGTATAAACACAGACTGGTGGGTATTGGTACATGGCTTAGCAGGTAGTCAGGAGCCTGGAAGGAACATGGGTGAAAGACTGGGGACGAGGTGGTCTGGGGAAGAAGCATGTGGGTAGTCCTCTGGGAGCAGGAACAAAGTGTGAGGAACTCTGTAGTGCATAGTGATGGTCACCAGAGACTAGCCACTGCAGAAGTATCACTAACCAAGTGGACAGGATGTTAGCCACTCCTGTCCTTGGCCAATTCACTGGCAGGTAGGTTACACTGGACACTTTCCATCTGGAAAAAGAAAAAAAACACATTCTGCACAAGATTAACACATATCCTAGTTTTGGATTTTCCTGTCCTTTCCAAAATGACTTCATTGGCATGGCTATTTGAGGGCTCATAGAGTATCTAAAAACTGGCAGGAAGTCCTGCAAGACATCACCTTGAACCGAAGGACGCACTTTCAGCACAGGAGCCATGCCAGTGAGCACAGCATCATGGAATCCACTGGTCCTACCTCATACCATACCATCTAGAGATTGCAGGTCTGATGTGATGATGAAATGATGACCTCTTAAAGGCAACTTACAGATGATGTCCTGTGGGGCTCGGTGTTAACCTTCAGGGTTCGATGATCTACATCTTGACCCGTGGCCTTTGGGTAGAATGCACAAGTCTGGCAACCTGAGGATGGCAATAGGAATGACCCTGTTCCCCATTACTTCCAGTGAGCCACTTGGGGAAATTGATGTTTCCTGTCTCTGCAGTTTTAGATTCTGTCGAACTGTAGGATTCCCAGAGGGGGATTTTTCCATGAGGGTCATAGGAGCCATACTAAATTTAAAGCTATGGCTGTGACTAGTCTTTTGGGATTCCTTATGCCAGGAGAAGAGCAGGCAAGAACAGCAATTAGGGGTAATTGGCCCTGATGATCATGACGACTGAGGGCCACTGCTGTGTCATGGTGGCCAGGAGGAAAACGTTTTGCATTCAGATGATTTGCTGTGATAGCCCTTCCACATTCAGTTCTAACTGTAAAAGGGCAATTATAGCCGCTCTGAATCTGACAAAGACATGTGAGCAGGGGCACAGATTCTTCAGGGGTGAGGTCTGAACCCTCTATCGGTCAAATCACCTACATCGGCCGAAGTGCCAGCTGCAGGGAAGGGATCTAGAACACTGGTAGAAGAGGGTAATGAATTGATGAGTATCGTTTCTGGCTCAGGATGAACTGAGCAGCCAAGACAGGAATTCTTCACACGAATCTGCCTCTTAGGAGTTTACCTGGAAATGTTGACTAACCAGACTCCTGGGGAAGCTGTGTCTGGAAGGATGAACTTCCTATGGGAAATGCAGGGCCCTGAGCAGGGGGAGAGGCAGCCCGCATGAGGAGCGGGTGGCGCCCTGACTCCGTCCTCTTCGCTGAGCAGTGTACCTCTCTGCAGTTGCTCGGGCTGTGGCATCATTCGTGTCCAGAGAAACGTGTCATGAGATGGGAGCTCATGCATCTCTCCTCCCCTGCAGGGCTGACCCACAGGCATTGACTGCGTATGTGCTAGGAGTGCTTGGGGGTGTTCAGCCCAGGTTCATTCTGAATTACAATTCCTGCTCCAGGGCTACGAGTGGCATTAGGCTGAAACGTGACATCAGCTGAGAGCACATCTTTGTTTAGCTTCTTTCCCTGTCCTTTCCTGCTCTTCCAGCTCCCTTAGAGATTTCTCCTGAGACTCCACAACTCCCTCTTTTCCTTCTGCTTTTAGGGAACCCAACCTAAGATGAGACCAATAGAAGAGATTTTGGGGGGGGGATCAGGCAGTCCTTTCCGGTGAACTCACATGGTACTGTGCAGGCCCCCAGGAGCGTTCCCCCTGAGGCAAGTGTGTGTGTTCCTGCCTGTGGAACACATAGTCAGGCTTTAAGCCAGGCCACTCCCTCTTCACATTGACCCTGGAATACAGCCCTGCCCTCACCGAATAGTTATCTTTTTAAAATTAAGCCCAGTGAGGTGGGGAAGTGGAGCCTTGCTTCCTCCACCTGGCATCTTCTGGAATAATGTGACAGCTCCCCGTGGATTCCCCTCATTGGGCGCCTCAGGCTACTCTTGTCAGCTTGAGAACAGGAGGGCAGTGGGTGGACAACACCTGGTGAATAAATTTACACACCGAAATAATGGTTTCCATGTTGATTTTTCATAATTAACTAAACAGGCTGGAGTTAAGTTTCATGTGTAAAAAACTTGTAAGGAACTCTTGACAAGAGGTGAAGGTTGATGAGGGCAGTTAAGGTTTATAAAAACTTTTTTCCTGCTTGAGCTTTGTTCTCTCAGCCTCTCTCTTTCTCTCTTTCTCTCTCTCCCTCCCCCCACATCCCCCCAGCTCCTTTCCTCCTTCATCTTCTCCCCTCACCCTTTTCCTTCCTCTCCTCGTAAAACCCTGTTTGAGTTTTCATGTACCCCTACAATTTCCCAGCGCGTGTGTGAAAAGAAAAATAGTAACATCAACAGATTATCTTGGTGCTTCTGTAATTTGAAAATTACATCTGCAGTTGTGTCTCTGATCTTGAAGGAAAAAAACTACAGATTTGGCTAAGTTTCTAGTAAAAGAGACTTGGAAAATATATGGGAAGGCAGGTGGTGGGAGCTGAGACATGAAAGCCCAACGAGGATGCCACATCCTTACCTGGAGGGGACACTCAGTTTGCTTGTAGCTCTGCAGCTTATCTGCGGTGGGAGAGAAGCAGGCTGTGAACAATTCCTTGGTTGTGAAAAAAGACCTCATGCTTCTCAGTTAAGAGTCTACCATATTTGCTGAAAGAACAAAGGCTTTATTCCAGTCTGGGTCAGATTTTCGTATTTGGAATCTTCACAGCTTACATTACTGGCTGGGGGCATGCTGCTCTCTCCTGTGATTTATATGAGGACCCAGTGAAAATGGTGTTAGAATGGCTAACTTCTGCCTTCAGGAGATTCTGCCTTTGTGATTCTATGGCTGGTCAGCTGAAAGTGCTAGGAGGATTAAGTTCTTTTATCTTTTATGATTATTTTTTTTGCTTGACAAACAACGATGTTGGCATTGGCAGTGATCACTTATATTTTCTCATTTAACTGTCCCCTAAGGACCAGAAGTCTAAAAAAAAATTCAGATCCACCTTTGCAGATGCCAGTGAGGTCTTTGAGACCCTCCCTTCTCTGTTAAGGTCTTTCAGAGATTAGGCCTCCTTAGGTGAATGAGTTAAGTAACAGCCTTCTCCTTGCATAAAGTCTGTGCCTGCTGGGGGTTTTTCTACAGTGGGTTTTAATGAGTAATACAATGTGGCGTTCTGTAACCTTTGCTCATGTTTTAGACCCAGTTTACTCTGACATGGGGGGCCTCATTTCAGAGTTTTCCCTTGGGTCTGGACATGTGCTGTAGACTTCCGCAGGTGGTTGTTGGGTGGATTTGGGTGCAGAGTGGACATGTTTGTTATAGTTGGCCATCTCAAGTGTTCCCATTTGCCATCAGACATGGGTGTATTGAGATGCTGCATAAATATGTGAGTATGAAAGTCCTACTTACTGATAAAACAGATTAATCAATAACAATGAACACATTGCTTCAGAGATCCAAGTTCCTGAAAACAAAGCAGTTTTTAGTGCTGAAGAATTTTAGGACAACAAAATCTCTTTACCTTCTTCCCTCTAACTTTTCTTTATTACAGTTCCTTTTATTAGAGAAATTCTCAATTTCATTCTCTAATTTTGATGAATTTAGGAAGATGATTACTCAGCAACAGTTCAAACAGAAAACCTTACTCTAGCTTATCCTTGATAAACCAGATGGACTGCTTCTGACATGGTCCCACATACCACAAAGCCTTTTTCTCTGCCTTCCTTTATATACACGCTCTGGTCCATTCCTATAGCCAAACACCTGTCACAAGGTGTGCTGGCCTCCGCTCCCACCCTCATTCTCCCCCAGACTTGCCTGCCCTTCAGGATTGAGCTTTCTTTCTTGCCTTTGCCATAAAGACTTAACTGACTGTTCCATCCCACCTGGCTTAGTTTCACTCTGCACTCCTGTTACACTTGTAGTCCGTTCTACATAGTTAAATGTTTGTCTTGAGTGTTCTCTAATAGTTTTAGATTAATTTTTCAAACCTTTGTATCTAGTAACAGTAGTGACAATTTATTGACTACCAGTTAAGTGTTAACCTATTATTGTCTGTTAGGTGTTAAGCACATTAATCATGTGCACTGCCCCTAAGTTTGACAGTAGCCCTGCAGAGGATGTTATTGTCCCATTTTAGAGTTGAGAAAGTGGAGGCTCAGAGTGATTAAAAGCTTACCCAAAAGGCAGAGCCTAGCTTGGAACCCAGAACTGTCTGATTCTAGTCTTCATGCTTCCTCCTACACTGGGTTCAGTCTCTCAAGGACAGACACTGCATTGGTTATTTCTTTTTTTGTTTCACGTTATTCAGCATACAGCGGTGTACAGAAGAGGTGATGTGTAAATTCCTGAGTGATTCTGTGATAGGTTGTATTGAGCATTTGGTGTTTTTTGGTGATGTTTTAACATGGATGTTTAAAAATCCATCTTCTGTTTATTCTAACATTTATTGAGCATCGTCTCCACACCTAGCCCTATTCCTGGTGCTCTGGATACAGGAATGAGTCAGGTGGAGGCCTTGTCTTTGAGGTTACAAACCAACTGCCTACTCTGGTTCCTGGTAGACGTACAGCTGGTCTACCATATGGAAGGATTGCCTTATTTCCAGGACTGGTATTGGATTCATGCACATGCCACCATTCTCTCTTGACTTCATGATGAACATGAATTTTTGTGATGTCTGGGTAGATTCAGTCTGTAACAAACAGTCAAGAGGTAGAAAATCAACATGGATAGAAGGATCCATAGGAACTTCTAACAACTCAGCAGCCGCACGTAATTGATCATTTGAGTTTTTGATATACTTCTCTGTGATGGTATATGTGATGGGAGTTTGGGTGAGTTGGCCAGGGAATCATTTCAAGTTTCTTTAAACAAAACAAAATTATTAACTACTTTTAACAGTAGTATTTTAAAGAATTTATTGTTCAGTGAAATCTTTGTTGATGTTTCAAAAGTCCTTAGCTTTTTGAACTCTCAGGAAATTTTCTGAATGATGTTTACAAAGTCTTCATTGCTCTACCTCTCCTGAGAATAAAATGCTAAAGACTGGTGAAAGATACTTGTTTTTCTTTAAAACTCAAGACCTTTAAAATTTCCAGGTACATTCCTAGATATATTTTGTATGGTTTGGGATATCTAACTGGAGAAGTGGAAAGTTAAACTCCAACACAATTTTTGGAAAGTTTATAGTGTACGAAATGAATTTTCCACACAATATTCTTTAGGACAGGCACCCTTTAAGGAAATTACAAAACTGAGAATATCTAAACCATACCAATTAAAGGCTACATATTTAATTTATGGAAGAATTTACTCTATGAAATTATTAACTTTTAAATATTTAAAACATTACTTCATTTTAGAAAAAAAAACTGAATGAACTCTAGCTTTTTAGGAGCATACAAACATGTGCATATTTATCTGTCCATCCATCTATTCCCCCTCTTTGAATACATTTTATTTGATAACTTTCTCATAACCAATTTATTTATTCATTTTATTAGTACATTTATTTCAGGCTTCATTGAGGTTATTGACATGTAAAATTGTTTAAGGGGTACAGTATGTTGGTTTGATACACTTATAGATTGCAAAATGGTTACTACTATAACATTAACTAATAATACCTATCACGTCACATCATTACTTTTTCTCTGCTGAGAACATTTAAGAGCTACTCTCGTAGCAAC